>NC_091822.1:63737045-64045000 GCF_038994185.2 Dermacentor albipictus | reverse complement strand
ATGACTACGGTTTCCGTCTCCAAATAAGCGTTAAAGGTTATACTCCTCAATCGCACAAAGGCTCCCAAACCATCAAATCCATTTGAAATATTTTTTTGTTGCATTTAGTGAGAGAGTAAATTATACCGAGTGTTGTAAGTGGACATAGTATGTATGGCTTCTAACATGTAAAAAAAGTGCCCCAGTTATGTAAATAAAGTGAAGTGCAAGGTTTACAGCTCCAGAAGTGTGCAACAAAGTTGAATCCCTCAGTAGTGACAGCTGTGTCGGATAGATCTTCGAAATATGACAACTATTCATCTAAAGCTGAAAATACAATCCTTCGAGCAAGTTTCCATCGCTTGGTTTACAGAATCGGCAGGTGCCTCAAGAAGCACAAGCAAGGTGTGTGTAAACTGCCAGCGAGGCTTCTAGAGAAGCCCACATGTTTAGAAAATGGTGGTCTGTTGCAACCGTCGCCATCTATGTGTTAAGAGGTCAACTTCCACGAAAAAAATAATGAAATAAATTTTTAGGTCTATTCTTCATTTAGTATGCTCTAATATAACAAAACTTAGCTTATCTTATAGTTCTTAATGCTGAATATGTATTTATGGTGACGTGACCTATCATGAAGCAACAGAACCAATTTTGGCACGTTTATTTGACGCTGTTGAGACGTATATTACGTTGCATTTCTAAACAGCCAGGCTAAATGTGTGCTTCTCACTGTAATGCATGTGCAATGACTAAAAGATATGGTAGGCGACCCTAATCTTTGACTTAGGTGTCTCTTAGTGACACTCGCAGCTCGGCGTTGGTGTGCTTGAAGTTAATATTAGCCGAGCGCAACGCACGAACCAAGCTCGGAAGCAACTGGTTTCCACTAATTAGCTGGTTAAAGGGCTGCTTCTTGTGTGTGACGTCATTAGTGACGTCATTACTTCCGCTTTATACTTCCCTATTTCCAGGAATTTCGCCGAAGTTGTGCTCCCGTAGCGGGTCTCGGTTCTGTGCTTTGGTGTGCAGTAATCAGTGATGTCTAGTTAATCCTGATTATTCCAGACACTTCAGTAACTCAACTTGTAGCTAAACTTCTGCTCTGATATCTATAATGGCATTCATGAATTTTCTGTTGTACTATGTTTTCATATTTCTTTCTTATTCGTTTTGAATTTCGTCCCCAGTCATCTTAATGATTTCTAATTAATTCTAATGATTCCATACCCTTCAGTAACTCAACTTGTAACTAGACTTATGCTCTGATATCTGTATTGAAACCCACGAATTTGTACTGTACTATTCTTTTTGTTTTATTTTCTGATTTATTTTGAATTTCCTCCCCGATCGTCTCAGGAGGTGAACCGCAGCGTTGCGCAAAAAACCAAGTGTGTCACTCAATGCTCGTGCCCCTAAAAAGTGTGACGTGCGCTACACCCGAAAATAAAAGCGACGTTCTAGCCCTGCGCTGCTTGGTGGGAGTACTCAAATTCCTTTAGCATATGTGGCATTTCCCCCGTTGCGCGAAAAGATGTTTTTCTTCTCTAAATTTGCAGCGCACTTGAGCTTACACGCGAGCGTGTCTTCAAACGATAACAGTGGCGTGAATATAATTAAGCTGGTAATAATGATGACAACTGCTTCTTTACGTCCCTAATTAAGAACGCGAAGGAATAGAATGGGAATGAATGACAGTGCCAAAGAAGCTTCAAAAGCCACTTCACTTTTACTCACCTAGATTTAAACACCCAACATACACGACAGAATCAAATAATTACGTTTCAATGAATCAAACGTAGTATGACCATCAAACGGTCACGATATAACAATACATACGAAACCAGCTGTTCACACAATCCTGAAAGTACTAAATTTTGTGGGCCAACATGTATCAACTGTATATCAACAGTTATCGGACAAAGCAGCATTACATCTTATTATCCTTTGGAAAGCATTGTAACCTGCCATATGTACTGCCTGCACTGTGCTCAGAGCTTGGGAAGATGAACAAACGCTGCGATGCGTTTCTTCCGGTAGCGCTCCGCTTTCATCGTCATGGTGAGGTCATGTCATTGCAGGGCAGAACACGTCGGCTGCAGCAGCGATTAGATCAGCAGTCTGTAGTCACCCCTTAGTTTGCCCATAAAAGCTGTACTACCTCAGCGAAACATGAATGGTAATGCATGCCTTGCCTTGAATGAACGCGCAAAGAAATAACAAAACTACTGACGATCCAAACCGCCACGTTCAAGTGAGCAACGTCATTCCGCATGACGTAAGAACTGTACGCACGCTTGGGCCGGTCCGTTACTGATTGTGGCACAAACACTAGTCTGTAGGGGCTGCTATGAATAAACTAATCAACCTAACGTAAGATTTACAAAAAATAGCGTACATTTGCGTTTTAAGGCATGGAATTGTCACATTATCTTGAAATATTCGAAATAGTCGTTTTTGAACATTTTTCCTAGATAGTTTTCGTTTCATTGTCTCCACATGCACGCTTCTCCCGTGCTTTAGACAGATGTCACAATGCCCAGTACTTGCAAACCCATTATCTACTATTTTCACTGTTCATACGGCACTCTACTGCTGCAGATTCTGCGGTAAACTAGTCTGGTTAAGAAATCAAACGCTCCTATTTTTCTTTCTTTTCTGTTACGACTGAACACGCGTCCAGGATAGGTGCTGCATGCCATTCGTGAAAGACCTCCTCCGCTTGCTGACGGAAGAGACGCACAGCGCCGTTCCTGGTTCCATGGTCGTCTGGTACGACAGCATCACGCGAGGCGGCAAGTTACGCAAACAGAACAAGCTCAACTGCAAGAACCATGTGTTCTTCGATATGTGCGACGGCATCTTCCTCAACTGCGAGTGGAACGAAGAGATGCTCGAGTACTCGGCGAAGTTTGCCCGCGACCGAAAGAGCGACGTCTACGTCGGCATCGACGTGTTCGCGCGAGGCACGAACTACGCCGGAGGCTTTGAAACGCATCAGGTGAGCTGCTTTGGGACACGCCCTTCGGCTTCTCCAGCACATGCGCGTTGCCGAGTCTCGGAGGCCTTCAAACCATACAATTTCCTATCTAGGGGAGGGAGAGGGGGGGATAGTTTGGCTCCAGCGTCTACGTAATTTGCCTGGAGGGCGCTGTGCCAACTTGGGAACGCAAGCATATATATATAGGGTGTCCCAGCTAGCTTGGACCAAGATTTTGAAAAAAACCTATGTGTTCTTCAGGACAGAAATCGCATGGGTGTTGTTAGCGTTTATCTAAACTTGCAGTACCACATTTATCGCTCGTCTTTTTTAGTAATTGGACTAGATTAATTAATTAACCTTGTAAATATAGCTTGAAACGTTCAGGCATCAATAGGAAAGTTGTGGAGCTCCACAAATATTGCCCAACCCAGGCACTTCCAACGTGATGGACTTAGCGTGACCGTTTTTATTCGGGAAAAACGAAAGCCCGCGGAGTTGAAAAAATACCACGTGACAGCGCGCTCTGTGCGCCCAAATGCGCCATGATTATAGCGCTCTCAATCGTGCTTTGTAAAAAACACCGCTCGCTTCGCGCCGTTCATGCTGCCCACGCTTTGTGCTTGGTTCGCGTTGTGCTTGGTTCCGAGATAAACGCCGGTGGGTTGGGGTGGCAGTTGAAATACAGCGCGGCTCCCGTTTATGCGGTGATAATTGCACTCTCACGCTAGCAGAATGCATACGGAGGAAAAATGGCAAGCTCATGAGTTCGAATTTTTGAGCTAGACCCCAGCAAGCAAACACGCATTATAACAAGCTTGATAACGTCTTGTGAATTACGCTGGTTGTCACAAAAGGAAGAACTGTAAAGTGACACGGAAGATTGCTTTTTAGCTTCCTGTACATTCCTTTGCGGCAGAGAATTTGTAATTTCATACTACTTACGTGCCTTTTCCACGTCGTAGAAAAGTTTCACACAGATCACTCTTTTCATGGATAACGGTTGTATAGACTTATTCGCTGTCATGTCTGTCTAAAGAATGTGTCCGAACAAGTCGCCCTCTGCCATAATGCAGTGTTGGCGCCTTTTCAGCACGTCCAATGTAGCTTTTTTGATGACGCAAGGCGGTATCTCGCTGCAGGCCTCAGCAATCTCTGCATTTAGCGCTTCTGGTGTAGTTGTAGGTTTGCGGTGCACTCGGTCTTTCACATGTCCCCACAAAAAGTCAAGAGAGGTCAATTCCGGTGACCATGCAGGCCATGCCACTGGTCCATGCCGCCCAACCCACTGTCGTTTGAAGGCTTCGTCAAGCCAGGCTTGGGCAGGGCTGCTGCTGTGAGCTGGTGCACCGTCGTGTTGACACCAAGTTCGCTTTAAAAACGCAAGAGGAAGATCACAGCGGAAACTTCGACTGGGCTTTCCAAGATGTCGTTAACGTATCGCTGAGCAGTGAGCATGTGGCCAAAAAATATGGGGCTAATTATTCTTCCGTCAAAGATACCGCACCCCACACTGAATCAGCATTGGTACTGGTGTCTGGTATGCGCCACCCAATGCGGGTTCGTATCGCTCCAGTAATGCGCATTATGGATGTTGACTTGAGAATTTCTGGAGAAGGTTGCCTCATCTGTCCAGAGCACTTTGTCAACAAAATCCAGTATTTCGTCACTCTTCACAAGAACCCAATATAACAAATGAATCCGCCATTGAAAGTCTTTTTGTTGCAGCTTTTGATGCAGTTGGAGGTGATACGTGTGCATTTCAGCCTTCCTAAGAACTTTGACAGTGAAGAATTTGAAATGCCGACCTCACCACTCATATCACGCACACTGGAATGAGGGTTTGCAGTCATGAAAGCCAAAATGTCTCCTTCAGCCTCTTCACTGTTGGTCCCCTTTCTGTGCCGCGTCTTCTTGGAGCTACCTGTTTCATTCAGCGTCAAATAACTCCTCAAAATTGTGTTCGCGCTAGGTGTTCCCCCACATTGCCAATTTCGGTATACCTTGGCAGCTTTCCTCTTGTCGCCCCGTGCCGCTCTCAAGGCCAAGACCATGTTCGCCTTCTGCTCGCTTGAGTACGGCATGCTTTAGGCACTGCAAACAAATTCTTCGAAACGGCTGCGCGGCACGACAGTAATAGACAGTCGAGCTCACATGCATCTAGCCGCTGGCACAGCTTGGAAGAAAAGCAGCGTTGTAACAAATGATGCTCTCTCTCGCACAGGTTCCAGATGTATGATGCATGTTTTGCGTGTATTTTTTCTATTCCGTATCGACTTGAACGCTGAAAAAAAATCGCTCTTCTCGTCATATAGGAATTAACGGCTGATGACGGCGCCTTCTTCGGCGACAGACGCGAGCGGCTGCTGACGAAGCGCTTTTTCGGAGCGCCGTCGCCAGCCGCTGCCGGTAATGTCAGAGCCGAGCAAAGGTTGAAGCCTTTTCTCGTAAGTGAATGGAAGGCGCGGCGCTGGCGATATTTTTACAAATCACTCATGAGAGCGCTGTAATCACTGCGTATTCGGGTGCACAGAGCGCGCTTTCATGTAGTATTTTTTAAACTCCGTGGGCTTTCGTTTTTCACGAATAAAAACGGCCACGCTAAGTCTATCTCGTTGGAAGTACCTGGGTTGGGAAATATTTGTGAAGCTCCACAACTTTCGTATTGACGCCTGAACGTTTCAAGCTATATTTAAAAAGTCAATTAATTTATCTCGGCTGATTACTCAAAAAGAAAGACGAGCAAAAAAATGGTACTGTAAGTTAAGATAAAAGCTAACAACATCCACGCCATTTCTGTCCTGAAAAACACATAGTTTTTTTCAAAATCTTGGTACAAGCTTGCTGGGACACATTGTATATATAGGGCTCGGGTTATTTTCGAACGTAGCCTAAGGCAGGGTCAAAACTGCCCAGATAACCCTTGGTGCACAATAAATGCTATCCGTGACGTCACAGGTCGTTCTATCGCTCGCAGTACCTCAAATTTATCGCCTTCGAGATTGGTTTCTATCGACTTGAGGGAGGCCTCAGGGAGGGGTGGATGTAGAAAGGACCCGTGATAGCTTCATAAGCAGTCCCAATTTACTTTGTAACGCACCTTGGGTTAATACCTAATGGCAAGTAAAAAAGATATTAACATAACATACGGCTCGATCCGATACACATTGAACGAGCACCTACTGATCTCCTCAATACTGGTCACGTTCTGCAAAGCTTCATCCTAAACCCAGTGCCAGCAAGTGACGGGAACAAATCTCGGAGGTAGTGTATTTGCGTGCTGCAGACGGCAGACAGAATAACAGGAGCCCATAATGCGTCATAGAATAGCCGCAATGCTTTTTGACATCAGCTATCAGAAACTGTCATTCCCCTGCAGTCCCGTGTGTGCAATTAGTGTTAATGCCTAGTGCAAGCCTAGTGCCTAACGCGTAGTGCAAGCCGACGAACGCGTCACTAGTGGCGGCCTTGCAAAGTGCACCCGGGAAAGGAGGCAGCCCTCCGCCGTAGTCGTGCTTCTCTATTCACGTTTTCGGAGCGAAATAAGCGTCGACACCCGTCGCAAAACTTCCAGTCATGTCGCAGAACAGTTGTTGCGCGGAGGGTGCTCGAATACCTGCAAAAAAAACTTGCCGGCGACGCGGTTCTTACCATTCCTCGCGAAGCCTCGTGAGCGGGAGCAATGGCAGCACTGAGGCTCGGTGGGTGATTTCTTGTTCTCACGCTTTATTTTATGATCTCGGTGTTTTCTCCACTCGCTCAGCTTTACAAGGGCAAGCGACGAAGGTGCTCACAGCATACCCATGTAATGCTTCGGTTTGTCCGCCGTGCAGCATGCGGCCTAAAGGCATTCCGGTTAGGTTATGAATGCCGCTTCCTGCCTCCACTGCTTTCCCGTTTCTTTACTGTGCCGATTTTTCTAAAGTACACGACTCTACGAGTGCCTCATGTGGGGGTGGGGGAGTGTTTTTAAAGCTGCTGAGGCTTGCAAAGTCTGACCTTCTTCGTTTTACACGCCCTGTTAAATCGTCGCACAAGCTGTCGTGCAGTTCGTGTTTTCGGATCTATTTTATGCGTGGCTTCGCGCGCGTTTAATTGCTGCTAGTTATTTCATCCAAAAACACTTGATGCTTTTGATGCTTTTTTTATGAAATAGGAGGTTCCTGGCACGCCTTGTTTGTAAGGGGCTTAAATCGCCGTGTGTTTTATCGGAGTGATTACAAACAGGTGCTTCTTTAACAGCTGTACTTTTTTCCCCGAAGACATCACCGATATTTTAGTTGCCTGGGAAATGTTTTAGAAAAACAGGTAGCTGAGGCGACGATTGCTGTCAGCTACTGCGTATGGCATTGTTGCTCTATTTCCGCTGAACAATACACGTTGTATTTGTGAAGTCATTACTCCTTGTTGCTGTCTGAGCAGAGTTACCACGCAAGTGCGTTTATTGCCTGCGCATATTGTGATCCATTGAATTCGTTTGAAATTATTATTTGCGCGTAGGAGCTGCAAAGCCCACGCCTCAAGGACTAAACCCGGCATTGCCGCCAGCGCCCATCTACCTTGGATGGCACTGCTTCCCCTTTAAAAATATATATCGTGTGGCTTCTTCCTTCCGTAACATTCGAAAAAAAATAATACTAAGAAGTTGGTGAGACTACAGCTTTATACGTTTACAAGCAGGCCACTAAAGGACGTTCAGGTTATGATAAGTGCACAGGGACGGGCAACATTTTAGAAAAGCTATTGTCTGGGCTGTTTTGTTTTGATAGACGCGCGCAGCAAAATTGCATCGGCGGTGCAGCGCCAATTCACGCTGTTAACGCTCGTACGTTAGACGATTACGTTAACTAGTGTATGCATTTCCATTACCAAAATTCGTAATGACGCTTCTCGAGGTGATTTTGGCGGTACTTATTTGGCGGCGGCACGTGCATTCATCGGTAGCAAGATCGCTACAGTGTGGGCCATGGATCATCGCGCTGTGTGCAGAGTCGCTTGATATAAGTCTGCACCAAACGACGTGTTCATATACTTTGATGTGCAGAAACAGTATTGCTACAAGGGGGTAGAACGAAGAAAACGATTGATGCATTGTATTAGGCAACAAAGCGAAACGGCCACTTCACACGAGCTTCAGTTCGTATAACTGGGCTTCGTCGCGCTTGTCTGCGGCAGGCACCAGGCACGTATGAGGACTGGGTTGTCCCAAACTCCGGTAACGTTGTGAACATGTCCGCTATCGCAGAGGCCGGTGCCTTTGCCGCAGCTGTAACCGCTCAAATAGTGGTCTGGCTTCCGTATATAGGTAAAGTCGCAGTCGCGATCTTCAGCCATCCTTGCTGCTAAGTAGGGTCTCTATAGGCGGTGCACTAAAAATACTAAAACTGTAACAGCGCAGCAGCCCAACCACGCGACTCTCCCCTTTACAGATAATCGTAAGGAAAACGGAGCCCATACGTGGCATCTCAGATTGGGAGGCACGTGGTTCCGTATTAGGTTCCTGCGCGCCTTGCGATCTCGGAGGCCATGATCGCGATCAACACACCGTCATACAGGATCCGCTTCCTTCGCCCGCGCGAAGGGTCGTATGTGCAAGTCAAGCCAACTCACGTTTATTCTGTTAAAGGCAAGCTGAAGAGTCTGTCGAATTCAATACGGCGCTCATTACGGATGCGGGAACCCTATAAACCATGTAGGTAAAATTTGTTTTTTTTTTCCAATTAGGAGCGACGTAATCGTCGGTTGAAATCACGCTGTAGCTCTGCCCCCCGTCGAATGCCGCGCGCTGCTGCTGACGCTGACGATGCGAACGGAGACCGGAAACCGCGGTGTTGTGACGTCAACTCTAGTGTTTCGTTCCTTCGCAGCGTCCGCGACCGTGCCTGACCACGCTTGTTTCTGCGTGCGTGCCATCGTAATCTACTGCGGTCGACCCTGCATTCCTTTGTTGGTGCGTCTGCGTGTATGTAGAGTGGTAGTCAACGTGCGTGGTAGTCAACGTGACTGGTAGTCAGCGTGAGTGGTAGTCAACGTGAGTGGTAGTCAACAGATGAAGGTCACTACACGTACTGCATGAACCGGGAAGCTTTTCACGCGCTTAAACCGTCTTTGTAGATTGCCGACAGCTTTGGGCAGCGCACAAACGCCGACGATCGCATCCCCGCTTACGTTCCACGAGGAGGCATGCAGGAACACAACACTACAGTTGTTTGACCGGAAACGAGCTCACTAAATCGGCGAAAGGTCGGCGAGATCACTAGATCGCTTTGCAAAAAACATACTCACCAAAGAGCATTTGCAACACGAGGAGACCCCAAGACTTTGCTTTCGTTCGCGTCGAAAGCACTGCTCGCACCAGCATCGTTTGCTTCTTCGAGAGGCCGGCTCTTCGCAATCGGCGCGTACATGTCGGGAGTAACGCCGAACTCCTCAGAAAAACGCAGTCTCTCTAAATTTTACATTACCGTCTCATAAAAACAGCACCAAACTACCTGGCACCGCGCTTCATGTGTAGCGGCAGCGGTCGGTTACCAGAGTTGACGTCACGAGGCGCCCGACCAATCACAGGCGGAAACGAGACGCGCGAGCTGGGCGTGTCCGCTGCTGCACTTTTCGTCGAAATTAAATACATTTGCGCTTTCTTTCGCTCAATTTCGATACGATATTCGAATTCGGAGGGTTGAAAACCATTATGTACAGATGTTCACTCATTTTTTCTGTAAAACCTTTCAGCTTCCCTTTAAGCACCAAGCTGTCCTGAAGCTGTGCCTAAGCTGCAGCCATGATATTGTTGGGACCGTCTGTCTCACTAGGGGATAAATTGTTTGTGCACGTGCGCGTGGTGGTCGGTAGCGTCACGGCGCTTGCCGAATGCCCTCTCTTCGGACGGGAGTTATGACCACAGCTTGCGGCCTTCCCCGTTGGTGTCGCACGCCGGGATTCCACGGATGATTATGTGGTGACGGCCTGAATTTCTTTCAGGCCGTCGCGCAGGCTCGCAAGCACGGCTTGTCGGCTGGCATCTTCGCCGCCGGTTGGGTCTACGAAAAACAGGACAAGAACAAGTTCGTCGATAACCAATGTCGGTGAGTTTCAGTGGTGGCTGGTATTGTTGCAGAGCCGAGAATGCTGTAGACACGTCATCATATGGTGTGAAATACCAAAACTGGTAATTCTGGCATTGTGAAATGTATGCTTCTGTGGTTAAAGCAACGAAGATGAAACCAGCCATTTCATAATCCCTAATCTCATCCAACTTGAAGAGCATTTCGTGACACAACTCGTATGTATACTTATCTACATTATGGAATTATGTACCTCTTCAGCCTAGTGGCGCATGCTCAGTGGCTGAATCAAGGAAAATGAAGTAAATAAAACATCCATTTTGTATAATTCGCTGTTCTTCTGAGAGGTCCGTGCGATTTTGATGCTTATAAGCCGACAATATACTGTATATTGAAATTTTATATAGGAACTAATTGTTCATAATGCACAACAGAGGTGTGCTTACTGACACTACACTTGGTGGGTCCGCATAGAGGGTAATAGAGGCCTGTGTACTGGCACGTACTTTCATTCCCCACAAATATAACCTTCGTGTATATATATATATATATATATATATATATATATATATATATATATATATATATATATATATATATATATATATATACTGCTAGGTTCTCGACACGAGGTTCCGGTCTCCAGCTGCCGCGTGCCCCCTTTTTTCTTCGCAAGATAGCCCAAACACAACAGAAAACTAGCGCGTTCCTTACGCCAACTTTTTCATCGTTTGTTAAGCTAGCCTAAGAAATACTCGTCTCTAATACGTTCCCACGTCTAACCAGCCATATTTTCGATGCATCCTCCGACGGACGTATCTATGACCCCTTCATCTGGTTGTTCGTGCGCAGGTTTTGGGACTTTCCCGACGAGCTTTGCAACGACTGGCGTGTGGTTACGTTGCCACTGAAGACCAGTTTCTGTCAGGGATTCGGAGAAAAACTGTACGAGGCTGGCGAGGTGAGCATATTAGGACGCTCTACTACGCGTCATGCGCGAGGTACGCTGATGCGCTTTGTAAGCGTTGTGTTGGGAAATGCTGTAGCAGCGCCAACAGGGCACACCTAACAGCGAGCACTCGGCTGGGTAACATGCGTGCAAGAGCACCGAGACTGCTTAAAAGTAAGGCAGGCTGTATCGCGGACACAGCCACAGTGTGGTGCATAAAACCTCTCGTGCGTGCTTCCGAGGGTGTATGGGCGCTAGGGTACGAAAAACAAAACAAGAAAAAACGTAGCCGAATACACAAGTGTAATTTACTGACGCATTGCGAGCCTCTCGTGCTTCACTTACGGTACAACTAGTGGGCGTTCTAGAGTGCAATCTTGAAATTTGCGCTCGCTGACAATTCGCAGTGGGCTCGCCGAATCAAAGGTGGTGGGCACGAATTTGCATCCTTCTGTGCTTTTGCCGGGGTCTTTTTGAGCAATTTCTGGACTCCACAATTAGAACACGGGGATGCCATAGCCAAGCAGCCGTCAAATTTCTGCAGCAAATTTCACACTTGCAAGCGTTACAACTCCTGATTAGTCCAGTTTGATATGGTATGTGCGTACTATGGCTGAGTTAGCTTTCACAAATGCGAGGCATCCGCGCTCGGATGGAAATACGTACTGCCGAGCTATGCCTCTGAACGCCGAGCACGTGGCTAAATTTCAAAACTACGGTTGCATCATGCGTGGCATGACAAAGGCGCCATCTCTGCACGCGACGCATTTGGCATCGACTCCTTTCCCCAACGGTACGGTTGCAAAGATATAAGTGATAACAGTTTTACATGTTTTCGTCACATGCGCTTTTAGCAAGTGACACCCAATGTTGACAGAACGAAAGACGTTTGATTCAATATAATCTGTCAGGGCTCCTTTACCCGCGCATGTTACTCACCGGGCACACCAAGAGATCATTTATTCAAAAGAAAGTCACGTGCATCGGGTCTGTCTTTACCCTTGCTCTCTACGGCCCGTTTCTGGCAAGCTATGACAGCATCTTAGAGGCGGATGATCGTATGGGTGACGGGATCAAAATTTTTTTTGTTATGCGCATCCGTTTGTCCTTATTGTGTCGGACACATTTATTATTGTTATTATTGAATTATTGTGTCAGCATTAGGAGTGTCAAAGTGTCAAAAATGTGGGAAGTGTGGGAAGCCGGCCGCGTAGTAATCATATATATATATATATACATATATATATATATATATATATATATATATATATATATTATACTTATGCGCATACATAAGTGCATATATATATATATGCACTTACATGTATGCACAGCCCGTCATCACATCTGCCCTCGTTTCCCTTCTTTTTTACCAGTACTTCACAATTTTGCCCTTTTATTAGCACGTCACTATTTTTCGCTTTTGTTTTCATCTCCTGTTCTTAATTGCTGACATAGCGCCCACTCGGTTAGGTTTTTTGCTGTCACCTGATAATTCTTTCACATAGCATATCTTGTGCGCATCTTGAAATTATGTGTTTGCAAACGCCACCTGTTTAGGCATGTATGAAATGTCCTTCAGAATGATTGACACGCATGCTGTTTGCGCAGTTCCTTCGGTTTTTATATAAACACATCTTCATCTGGTTAGTTGATATGCACATTATATAATCTCCTACCTACGCCATGCATTGTATGCTGATGGAGGCCGGACCCCGGCCGAAACGTCAATAAATCGCTTCACGCGCGTCTACTTCACCTGTATATACTTGCCCGGATCCAGAAACGTTTCCTCATATATATATATATATATGGGTCAGGACGTGTGTTGAGTGAGCTCCTAAGCAATACAATGCGGTGACCACGTTTTCCACCATGGATACGGGACCTTAAGTAGGTGCGCGGTAATGCTGACGTATCACTCTCGCATTTACCGCTAAATCACAACCGCATTTAGTTGCGCTAGACAGAAGACGGCGCGAATAGTTCGCAACAATTACAGTGCTTTGACCAGGGAAAAACGATAATTCAGATTTATAGACCTTGCGTTCACAATTCAGGCGCATCACCTCAGCTGGAAGCATGAACCTCAATCGCAGGAGCGCCCCCTAGATTTTTTTTTTTCATCGAGGCGTTCCAAGCTAGTGAAACATGCTATTACGTGTGCTGCCTTCCAAAACACTACGTTTCGTTCTTGTCTTCATCAAGTTTTGCCCAGCTTCAACGCCCGGGTACAGTGACTCTTGATAGCCGGGTACACCGACTACTTTGTCAGCGTCATCGCAGAGACACGTTGCACTGTTTACGCAGATTGTTCGCCAGCGAATAAAATCAAATTGAGAAGTCAAAGCTTGAAGTAATCCCATTTATTCCTTGCGTTTCGCATACACTGGAGAAGGCAGCGGGAGGAGCCGGTGTCAGGGTAGTTTTCGCAGCGAAGAACAAACTTGGAGTACTATTCAGAATGGTTAATAGTGCCAGCGCGCTCCGCCCGACTGGCGACAAGAGCGACTTACCGCAACTTACTCCGTGCGAAACAAATGTGACGGAAGAGGTGCCGCTATCTTGTGGTCGGCTATGCATTGGACAAACTGGGAATTGTGGGAACGACCGACTTCGCGCGCATGCCAATGCTCTGCGAGCAAGAACTGGTACCAATATAGCCATCCACTGTGCTAAGTGAAAGGACGAACCGACTTGTGAAAGCGCGCATCCTGAGGACTGATGGTGAGTAGCGAGGAAGGGAAATCTTCGAAGCCTTTGCTATTCGTCGCAGCGCGGTGTCATATGTGCGCGCGTCCAATCTATTGGGTAAGAAATAGCTTACCTGTGCGATTAAGGCAAGCATTGCACGTCGAACTTTGGCAGCTCGGTATTATTAACCCGATAGCGTTAAAGACCCCGTGTCGCAGAAAATCCAGCTTCCGGCGTCGGACGCCGCTTCAACAAAATGAATTTCCGACCAAATTCAGAACCATGCACACCCAACCACTCTTCTACCACGAGAGTTGTTCATACCTTGTCCTTCATTTTTTACAAAGTTATTCCTCTGAATTTTGAGAACGGCAGCCCACACACAAATGTAACGAAAAAAAAGAAAACTCACGAGCCATTCCACTCTGTGAAGGTGGCGGACCAGCGAAGCTGTTTAGCACACGACATGGAGGTGGCACATAATGTTCAACAAGGGTACGAACTCATTTATTGTCTTGATGGGTGGTCATCATGGCGATAGGTACGCACACTCATTTATCGTCTTGATCGGTGGTCATTATTTCACTCGCAACTGCAATCACATTCTTTGATAATGTCGAATCGATGCACGTACGCCGCTGGGTGGCCGGTTGGGCTGGATCCGTGTGGCATGGCAAGGGATATGCCTGCAGCACGGAACGCGTAAACCACTCCCTTTTCGGTGCCCGCACATCCACATTGAAATCAACTACAACAGGGGTAGTGTAACCGCAGCTAATTCACGCAAAGTCAGCAGCCGTGAACCTTACAGGACTAAGAATCATTGCATTTTTTGCTCGCTTACGGGAGTATGAATGTTTACGGGGGTATGAGCTATTGATGACGATAGATTTTGTTCACGGAGAACAAAAAATGCACGGAATCCTAGCCATATATAGCTTGGCTGTAAAACACCGAAAGCGAGGATCTTTTATGTTAGCTCTTCTCCGACTGAAACACTAAAAGTGCGAAACAATAACAGGATATCAACCCACGCAAGAGGCCCCGTTTCTACCATAAAGCTTGCCTTCGTGCATAGCGTTTAGTACCAACGTTTCCCGGTAAACTCTGTCACTATCATATTCAAGAAGTCTCGCGTCACATCGTCGACGGCTGTAGAACTCGCAGCTATCCGTGCTTCTCTAGAGTTTATTGGTCCCAAATCACGTCTTTTGTGATTCAAAGGCTCTCCAGTGTCTGCTGTCCCCTTCAAACGACGGACCAAATGTGCAATTAGTCGCAGACACCCGACTACTCCAGCATTAGGCAATCGACAAGGGACACAACATCATCTACCAGTTGATACCGGGTCACTGCGGAATTTCGGGAAATGACAGTGCGGATGACGCTGCCCGGTCGGCCCATCATGGTGCCCAGATTATACCCATACCGTTGTCAAGAAGAGATGCAGACACAAGTCTTCGCTCCCTCGCACGCGAGCTTATGCTAACTCCGTGGAGCATCAGTGAATTCACGAACACACGTCTTCACAGATTGGATCCAAGTTTGCAACTCCGTCTTCCACTAGAGTTGCCACGAGCGGAAGCAACACTTCTGTGCCACCTATGGCTCGGCGTGGCATTCACGAACCCCTCCTATTCCTTCCGCATTGGAATGGCCGACAGTCCTGCTTGCGACACCTGCGGCAGCGAACAGACGATCGCGCACCTCCTCTGTGACTGTCCACGTTACAATGGGCCAGAAAAAGTGCTCGTGACCGCGCTCGAAAAACTGGAAAATCACCCCTTCAGAGAAGAGAAAGTTCTAGGACACTGGTCCAGACGGGTTTCGGCACTCAAGGCCTTAAGGGCTTTGGTCAAGTTTTTAAGCACACGTGAATTGTGTGACCGCTTTTGACTATTGTTGCGCGTAACATCGCGTTACTGTATGCATTTTTCTTGCTTCTTTTTCTCTCATCCTTCTCCTTTTATTCCCTTTACCGCTTTCCCCAGCACAGGGTGGCCAACCGGTATTTACACTGGCTAACCTCCCTGTCTTTCCTTCCCTTTTGTCTCTCTCTCTTCCCGGTAAAAGTGACGTTTACATGAGTTTCAATTCTCGGGAAGCATGAAAAGCAATCAGGGGTCTTTGAATGCTATCGCGTTCTACTCCTAAAGGCTAAGCTTAAGCGTCCTCCAAATTGTTTTTTTTCTAATTTGATTTTACGGTTTTTAGCTTTAGGGCGAAGGGGTTTATGCAGACCCTGTGCAGTCGTTGTCGGACTTCGCTAAAGCTACCATCATGAGTAAGGGCTCGAGCGTCGTCGTCGTCGTGTTCCATAGCTGACTCATTTAGCACTACCGCGACTAGATGTGTCTGTCCCCCCCGCCTTCCCCCCCCCCCCCCCCCCCCTGTCCGACAGAGTTTTAATCCTGTCAAATGAAGTTATTCATTCATTGGCGCCCTTTGGCGCTACCGCGCCAACGCGCTCGTGCCACTGCTCTCGCATGCGCCGTCGTCGTCTTCCACAGCTGCAGATCCGTTGACGCCTGTCGTTACAGCATAGAATTTCACTTCTGTGGTCGTAATGGGATGGCCGCGTTTACGGGGGTATGAGCCGCTGCTTAAGGGGGTACGAGCCCTTCGTTATCGTATGTGACAGACAGATTTAATTTTGAAGCAATTTAATTTTGAAGAATAGCATACGCCAATGCCAGGTGGATGCTACTAACCACGCCACCGAGCAAACTCGAGACATCGAAGGTAAGCAACCTTGCGGTTTGGATCATTGGCTGCGCACATTCCATCCCAGCTGCAACTATGCAACGGCCACGAGTAGTGTGTGCTCCTGAGGAAGAAGATGCTTACCGCGAGCGGCAGCCAGAGTTGGCTCGTGAACGGGCTCATCGCCGTCGGGCCGACCCTGAGCTGCGCGCCAGAGATGCCCGAGTTTAAACGGCAGCGCCGGGAGGTCGATACCGATGTGCGCTCCCGATGGGTGGAGGAGCGCACCGAGCACGTTAAAACAAAAACGGAAACCTCACGCGCAAAAAAAAAAAGAATACTGGGAGAACCGCAAGAAAAGCACTCCTAAAGCATACTCATCACGCGAAGCACGGGAAAGCGAAACTGAGCTCTGCTTACGAAGTTTGACTTGCATGGTGCAGCACTCGGTGTAACTAACACAGCTTCGCTGTTCGACCATCTTCACCGACTAGAAGGGGCGGTAACTTTTCGTTTCTTCAGTATATGTTGTTTGTTCTCTCCCTTTTCTTCCTTCTGTAAGGTATGAAATCATCTTCTCATGAATTAAATGTTCAGGTGGTATTCGGCGCTCCGTCTAGCTCCCTTCGGTATAGTCACGTACCCAGCGCTGTTTGCTATCGAAGTCATGTACCAACCAGCTCACCAACACGCGTTATTACTCATAACCAATTTAGCCAGAGGTAGATAAAAAAATTAACACCCGGTGATTGAAATAAACAAGGAAGATTTCCCCCGTCCTACAATAACGTCTCTTTCTACTCTGAGCTTTCGCTGCACTCCGTCATTCGATGTTACCTCACAAGGCGGGAGAACCACTTATGCAGGTTGTGTCTACCACGCCGTGGTACAACCTGGCCAAGCAGCAGCTGCAGCCTCGCGACCAGGGCACGGCAGTGTGCTCCGGCTGCGGCTCGGCGACCGTGACCACGAACAGCGCCTACAACGGCGGCGGATGCCTGCGCCTGCAGTTCGAACCTAACAATGCGGACGTCAGGCCTTACTTCAGGTACGAATGACGTGGCTCGTGTCGGTGCCTGAAACACAGATGTGATTGAGTGCTGACTCACTCGGCTGAAATCGTCGGAGGTCTCGGAGGGGGGCACACCCGATCTAAGTCGCTCTGGATACGTTCACCTGAATACTCTCACGAAACTTGAAGTGGAAGCAACGGGTCGAAAACAAGCGACCCTATATACAGCAGCAGCACGAGAAGTGGACGAGGAAAAGAATTCCGGTGGAACCCATCCCAGGGTGACTGTCAACGTTAATGCGATTAGCATTCAAGCAGTGTATTTCCATACGGTGCACTTGCGATGAACATTCCAGGTTGGCATTTGACAAATGTTGCCGGGGTGCGACAAAGGTGCGGTTGCAGGTTGAGCGCGCCGCGTAAAAAACCTTTACGCTTGCTCGAATGTTGCAGGGGCGTATGCATGCGTACACGCTATAAAGGGTATTCAAAATTAGGCTTTATTGTTTTCTTAAAATTAGGCACTGGGAGGCATGCGAAGCCCACCTGTGCAACTAAGTTAGGTGGCCAGGGTGCCACAAAGTGGTATGATAATTACAGCTGTCAGCAGCCCAATTAACAAAAGTTATATAATTAACTTTTCATTGAGTGCAGTAGGTGTGTATGTTTGCACTCAGCAGTTAGAGACAGTCGTGTTTCTACAGCTTCAGTTGGTAGAATTCCTCTAGCATGTCCGAGCTCCGAGACGTCCTACTCCAAATTTTAATTGTAGTTCGCATGATTACGCATATAACAGAGTTAGGATCGGCGCAAAGCTCTTCCGTGAAGTGACGCGGCTTTTCTTTGCGGCGTTTAGTCAGACAACGGGGCGGAAGCATTCGCATATATAACTGTCCCCCTTCCCCACTCGGCTGAGGAACTAAAACATCGAAGAACCCGGAACCGCTGTCATAACACGCGAGCGCGCACCCTGTAACGATGGCGGCAGCTGCCGTGCCGAGATAATGGCGCGAGCGGAGAAGCCAGAGCGCAGTGCGCGTGCGTAATGGTGACTACACGAGCAGGCATGGTCCTTGCCGGGGCTACGCAAATAAAGTGACTAGTGATTTTCAAGTACTATAAGTTTTATTGAAATATAGAGGAACAACTGCGTGGCCCACAGCGCTGTCATATCTCGATTTCGCCAGCCGAGAGGGGAAGGGGAACAGTTATCATCTTTGCCTGTGCGTACGCCCTGTTGTCAGACTAAACGCCACACGCAACAGCCGCGTCACATCAGGGAGGAGCTTTGCGCCGATTCTCAGTCCCTTGCTTGCGTAATCATGCGAACAACAATTAAATTTTGGAGTCGGACATCTCGGAGCACAGACATGCTAGAAGAATTCTTCCAAGTGAAACTGTGTAGAAAAACCACTGCCTCTAACATTTGAATGCAGACATACACATTTAATGCAGTCAATACGAAGTTATTATTCAACCTTAGTTAATTAGGCCCCTAAGAGCGATAGCTATCATTTCCATTAGTGTCCCGCTGGCCGCATAACCTATTCGCACAGGTAGCCTTCGCGTGCCTCTCAGTGCCTAATTTTAAGAAAACCATAAAACTTAATTATGAACACCCGGTATATTACCGTGGTAGCGTTAATGGTCCCGTGTCGCAGAATACCCGGCGTCGGCGTCCGGTGTCCCACATCCACCGTCTTTTCGGGAACAATGATTCTGAACCAGTCATACCCAAGCACGCAGGCCCTCCATGTAGCACAAAGAAGTTACTGAACTAATTGAATTTCTCAAAGTAAAATGCGCCAGAAAAATCGTAAAGCACAGCTAACACACAACCTACAGACATAACAGCGTTGGATTGTAATTTGAATGCACGAGAATACAAAATGTTGTTACGCGGAAACTCAAACACAATCCCCTTTTAGCGCGTTGGCGTTTTCCAGACGCTTTTTGAGGTCTCAGTAGGAGCGGCGCGGCCCCATCGGTTCTTTGCACACCACCATAATATTAACAATCCTTTCCCTACTGGAAAATGGCGGTAACCAAAGCTTGTCCTGCGTGCACCTGACCTTCGTAACGGTTAAGTAAACCACAAGTAACGGTGACGGATTGCTTCGGGCTCCTGCGTCCTCAGCTCAGGATCTTCTAGTTGCTGTCGGATTGCCTGGGCTCGGGTGGGCCTAAAGGCGCTTTTATAGTCCGACGTTATTGGCGCGTGTTGGCAGCGTCCGGTTACGCTGGCTGCGCCAGTGCGTCGAACCATCGGTCGAACTTGTGGGGATGCGCGACTCTCACGCGTCCCCTGATATGTTGTTTTTTTGCATAGCTCCCGTCTCCCGTAATCCGGCTTCGCCGCGTGGCTTTACTGTGGCGGTCGGTATGCTTGCAGGGTAGTACGACAGATGGCTCGAGTGTTGCTCTGCTAACGCCACATAACGGCGGGGTTTCTTGGGCGCAAAAAGGAGAAGGCTCTTCCTCTTTGGCGGCAAGCGGCGCGGACGTTCTGCGCCTGCGCCGATCCATGCTTCTGCGAGACCGTCTCGTGAGGCCTACCCCGGAATGGACGAACACGATCGTTCGAACGCGCCACCGTACGCGCGAACGACCAGGCGTTGGTGTCCAGCATGGGGCGAACATATTCGATCGTTATCCGGTCGCGGTGAGTCGGACTTCCGCGATTTATCGCGCGCCCATCAGCATGTTATGTGGATAGCAACTCGGCTAGCCGGCATCATCTATGAAAGGTGCAACATATGCCCTTGTGATTGTTTGTACTACTGTGTTGTCGTTCCTTTGTCCCAAGAGCACGGTTGAGAACCCCACAAACTATAGACGCTGTTGTTCTGGCCAACGTGGCGTAACGTGTTCGCGCGCTTACGCTACATCGGACAATAGAGACTTTTAGCTTGTACGCTAATCCGGTAAACTGGAGCGGTTTGGGCGGATTACCGGATGATCGGGGCTCAACCAACCAGACAACCAGCTCAACCAGACTAACGCATAGCTAAAACTGCAGTAACTCACCATATCCTGCTTCGCCACTCGTGCAAATTTTTGGCAGCGGCGTAATTGTGAACACGATTACGCCACTGTCGAAAATTTACGCCAGCAGCCAAGCAGAATATAGTAATTAGCTCTGTGTTTGTGTGGTTGAGCTTTGTTCCACCAACTGGTGCCACCAATCTGGCCGCTCACCTTGACGCCCCCGCTAAACCGGAAAACCGCCCGCGCTTGCCCGAATACCGGACACGCTAAGAGTCTCTAATATATAACTCTTAACGGCTGGATCTATGCACCGACGGTGAGTCCTTTCACGGGCGACTTCTCGCCACCACTCGTCAAAGGCTGCCCGTTGCTTGGTGGAAAGCACAACTCGCAGTCGTCCCATCCGTTTTGCGAGACTGAAATGAACGGAAACGAAGCCGCCGCAGCACGTGCGAAGCCCTTTCCTGCCCTTTCCCTCTCCGGCGGAAGCAAAAGGGCTCTGATTGGTCGCGCGCGTGGCGTGAGCGCGCGCCTATGCAGCTGGAATCCTTGCTAATGACTCACGCTCCAGGGCCGGCGCAGCTGTAAGCTTAACAAACTGCCCTTTCCCTCAGCTGCTCTGCTCTGGGAGCAACTGTTTTGTGTGTGTGTGTGTGTGTGTGAGAGAGAGAGAGAGAGAGAGAGAGAGACCACGACAACGCCACTGAATCTTTTGGGCCAATATAAGCTTCGCTTCAAAAAGAACCACAGAGCTCGCCTTCGTGCATAGCGTTTGCCGCCCGCGTTTCCCCGTTAAGATTGATTACGGTTACATAGCTGGAATTTCCGCGAAGCCTGAGAAGCACGCATGGATCTTTGAATGCTACCGCGTTCCACTCTTAAAGGCGAAGCTTAAGTGTCCTCCAAATTTTTGTCCCCGTAGACAATATATGGAAACGCTGGCGTGCGCGAGCTTTCGCTAGGGCGTAACTCACTAGGGTATGGGTTGTCGAGCCAGTTCATGACGTCACAGGCGGGACGTAATAGAACGGTCCTGAAAAGCCGCAAGAGGGCGCCAGCGTTTTTTCACGTGAGATCATGCATGCTGAAGTATTATATTTAGCTCACGCGTTGACGGGAGCCTTGTCTACTGATCGATAACATTTTCCTATACCGTGTTTCAAAACTGTTGTGCGCCCTTTTATACGGGAATAAAATAAAACCAATGGACTAAGACAGCTTTTAAAAGCGAAGCTTTTCTTTGCGAACCCTGCTGCGGGGCTGTTCTCTAGTCGAATAAGCTGACTAATCACAGCGGTGGACGCGCGCAACATCGCCACTGTGTTGCTTGCAGGCGCTCGCCTTCGCGCATCCGCCGCATTGCACTAGCCACTCTACAATGGCTAAATAAAGCCTTCCGGGTCACTTTGCGCCAACGTTGAATAAACACGAACCCGTCTTTCGTCTCTTTATGCAGTCACACAGTTTAACTCGTTGGACCTGCTACATTCTTCTCGTTTTTTTCGTTTCCTGTTTGTTTGTCTCACACGGAATTATTGCTAGTGGGTGACGTTGAGGCTCAGGGTAGCGTTTCGGTAAGGAATCCCTCGTGCCGTATGGATGAGTACGTTCGGAAGTAGGAGTGAAACATCAAGGGGTTATTTTACATTATTTACACATTGAAACAAGTAGTCAGCTTGTAGTCAGGACACATATGTCTGCAGACGTCAGCGCAACTCAGCACACCTCTCACCGCACCGAAGGTCCGCTTTTAAAACGTTCTTCTTCCCTAGTTCCCTACACAAGGGATTCAGATGATCTTGTTGCGGCCAATCAGAGGGGTCGTAGAGTTCACAGAACTTCGTCTCTGATATCCAACCTTCGGATGAGGCAATCTGGAAACAGATATTGTTCGCGCTCTTTTCACGAGACAGTTCACGCCTCTTACACGAAAGCCGTCGAGTTGTTTCCTTGCTCTCCATGATGGTCATCTCGTCAGGGGCAGCATATTACTTTTCACGCTCGTTACCACTTCCACGGAGGGTGGCGAAAGCTGTAGCTTCCAAGTAAGCCGCTTGCTTGCCCGTCACGGTCAGTGTCGGGCCAACTCGCCACGTAGGTGGGCGCCGATGAAGGAGGCTGCCTCGGGCTAAGCACCCAAAAAAATGCTCACTGCCTAGTTGGGGCGCAACAGACTTTCTACTGTCCCGCATAAGCAGTTCGTTTACTTTGATGATCATACTTCACTAAACCGCGTGGGAAAGACGGGCCGAACCGGCGGAGGAAATCACATAAGGCTTGTTGGTCCCGTCTTTTCCGCTCTTTAACATTAGTTATGCCTTAGCAACAAGCACAAGCTTAGGCTTTTTGGACAATTACCTTCGATGCATTCTGCAGCATTTTTTAACCCTTTCTCTTTGCTGCGCTAACGCACAATTAAAACTGTGAGGTGACTAAATACACTAATGTAAACAAGTGACTTTTCCACCTCTGGATAGCTCCAGTCTGTAGCTCGCTCGCTCTGCGCCCTAAAAAAAGCGCACAATACCTAGTCGTCGAAGCTGTCTTGCTTGTTTCCATCTTACGTGCTCTCTCCACACATGTGCAGGTTGTTTGGATGCGACGTACCACTGGGCGCCCTTTGCATTATGTACGCGATCGAGCCTGACGGCGTCGATCTCGTCGGATGCGACTTTGCGATCGTGCTGACGGTGCGCAGTGCGGAGGGCGAGACAGGGGAGATTCGTCTCGGTTTGAGCGTCGCAGTGCCTGACGAGCAGAGATACTGCGTTGCGCGCGTCGACAGCTGCACCTCCTTAGCCGGAGATGACATTTCCGGATCTCGCTGGATCACCAGGTACGCATGCGCGTGGCCAGCTACTTCAAACCATTGAATCAGTGCTCATGGTAGGCTGACGTAAAAAAAAAAAAGAAATCCGCGGAGATTGGCGAAGATGTCAAGCAAGGAAACAGAAAAGAATAAAAGAAACTGGTACTCTAATACAAAATTAAGTTCTTTGGTTTTACGTTCTAGAACCACGATCTGATTATGAGGGTGGCATAGTGGGGTCTTCGGAACAATTCTGGCCACCTTGGGGCTGTTTTACAGGCACCCAATGGACTGTTCACCAGTGTTATTTTTTTTGCGTTTCGGCCCCAGCTGAACACAGCCGCCGTCGCCAAGATTGAATCCGCGAACTGGTTCTCAGCAGTGCCACGCCATAGCAACCGAGTTGTTGGGGAGTGTTATGCGTGACGTCAAGTGCAGTGTCTTGCTATTTGAAGCCCCAGTTATATTCCTAAAGGGTGAGAACATATAGGAGCAAATATTCTCAATAAGGCATTTGCCTGCAGCAGCTAAAATCCGGGGACGGCTCGATACAATGTAATCGAACGCCCAGACATTCAGTCAGCAAGATCCGTAGGGAACGTTCACATTCGGGAAGCACTGGACTCCAAAGGGGATGAGGGCTGTTAGATTCGGACCATTAACTAGCATCAGTCAAGTTGTCCGAGCGCAACCACTCGCCGTGGCATTCCAATTATGATGCGCCGGTGCGCGTCGACCATGCTATCGGACCCGCCAGACAGGCTGGCATTCCGCCCTCGTGTGTCTCGCGTCGAGCTTTTTGCCTCTTGACTCCAGTGTGACGCTTCCCGAAAGTGTATCTGCAGGCCGTCACGGTTTGAGTTAGTTGAACTTAGTCCCGAGAAAAGCTGCTTTGCAGCACTGGAAGCTCGTTGTAGGACAACCAAACGAGGAGGCGTCGCTGGATCGAAGCGACCATCTGAGAATTCTTCCAAGTGAAACTCTGTTGAAACACGACTGCTTCTAACCTGTGTATGCAAACATACACAATGCAAACATACACGCTTACTGCAGTCAATAAAAAGTGAACTATTCAATTTTAGTCAATTGGGCTGCTGACAGCGATACTTATCATCTCACTTTGTGTCCCCATGGCCACATAATCTATTTGCGCAGGTGGTCTTCGCGTGCCTCCCAGTGCCTAACTTTAAGAAAACCATAAAGCTTAATTTTGAACACCCGGTAGAGTAGATATGGACAGCAATAGATGCAACTCAAGAAATCTGGGTCTCTATTCATCACTGACACGTTTAGATGTGGATGCCGTTAGAAATATTGTGGCGATGGGTTTGCGCGAGGCTCTGCGTGACACTTCGCGTGCCAAGCTTGCGCCTCGAGCGCGCGCTAGGCTTGTTTATTTTTTTTTCTTCATCTGCAGCCGGCTGAGAGCGCCGATCAAAGCGCATCTCGTTGCGGCGTCGGCGGGCTCTACAGTGTCATACGGCCGTTTTCATCTATGCTTCCCAGTGTCCCGAGATAGTTCTGCGTTCCACCAAGTTTACATTGTTAAGGGAACACCTGCTGCCTCGATAGTGCACCATGTGTTGCGAGAGGGGAGAGGGTATCGCCGCGACGCCACGTCACCGTCGCACTTGCAAGCCGGCGCGCGGTCCGGGCCTCTCTCTCACCCCCACTGGGCTCAGCTGCTGCGCGCACCTGCTGGCCTTGGTGGCCGCTGCTGCTTCCTTGGTCTGCAGCCACGGAGGACGTCGGTAGCATGCGACGCTGGCACCGCAGGCTGCTGTTGCTTACTGGCTCTGGCTGCACGCACCGCTATGGTACATTATTCGCAGTGCATAACTCGAAGGACCGCTCAGTGCCGGTCAATTGGACATTAATGCTTTCGTATTCACGACTCATAACAAGCGCCTTAGTGTCCTCGATTTCTTTGTGCGGTAATGAGCGTCATGTCAAGTGCATTTTGTTGGGAAACTACAGCGTTCCTTGTCTAACTGGAAGCGCTGCAGGTCTTTTCTTTTTTATGTGTTCTACGATGTTCACAGTAGGTTTCCCTAGTGTCCAAAGTGGACGAAACAAGGCACCCAGCTCCTTTATATGTCTTTGAAGTTCGGGGCACGTTATGGGTAATGTGTGAGCGGGGTTCGACATATGTGGACTAATCACGACAACAGCAGTAAATTAAGAACGCACGCGATGCGGAGCGTTACCGGTGTGTATTACGAATAAGCAAATTCATTCCACTGCCCTGGCAGAACTGTGAACGCCACGGAGAGGAAATTTTACGGAAAAAAGGGGGGAAGTGTGGGCTGCTATGGCCAATGTTCTGGAGAAATAGAAGGTGTATGTACTACTTATTGCCGTTTGTAAAGAAATTGACTCACCATCCCGGCCCTGCGGAAGTGGATGTCTAACGGAGCTGTTGAAAACCACCACTACAACTGCTGTGGAGGGTATGCAATACTTTATTGTGTCCGGCGCATAATTCAGCCACAGGAGAATGTGGGCGTGGGGTCTTTCCTTGTGCTGGAATTACACGGAAATACGACCAGTGGCCGCCGCGGGTCGTATTGCCATTTCTTCTTCCTTTGCCCCTTCTGGTATTCACGTTGCTCCTCTGGAGTCCTAACTATGCGTTACCTACCCATAGCGGTGCTGCAACAGCGATGAAATCAGTTGCTAGGCTGGTTCTTCTGTATACGAAAGGCTAATGATGTCACTCCCCACGTCGCAAGCTGCCGTCGCTGTGTTAGCTAGCACAACAGTAATATTTACCGGGAAACGTATGCACGGGGAGCGCTACGTGCTTCGCATTGTTAGCAAGAGCGTATTATCATCAATTATCTGGTTTGAAGGCTTGTTTTGTGCTTGTTCTTTACTGAAAGGAATGCTGAGCTTTATGTTGTATGCGCGATATTAAACAATGTACACTCTTTTTACGTCAATCGCTGAAGGCTTTTTAACGCAGAAGCATTATATCTCCTATGAAGCGGGAAATCCGGCAAGCGTCCGGCGTTAGCATACGATGGTTACAAAACCCACGTTACCAAGCGATGACTTCACGTTTCCAGCGCTGGACCTGCTGCGCCTCGCACTGCGAAATCCCATGGTGAACGGCCACGCACGCACGCACACGCGCGCGCGCACGCACGCACGCACACACACACACACATACACACACACATACACACACACATACGCACACATACACACACATACACACACACACATACACACACGCATACACACACATACAAACACACACACACACACACACACACACACACGCACACACACACACAAAATATACTTTTGTCAAATTCCAAAATTGAGTTGACCCATGGTAAAAACCGACCTTGTCCACTCGAAAAATTGACTTGGCCTACCCCTAAAATTTGAGTGGATGACATCCAAAAAAATTTACTTTGCTCACTTCGAAAATTGGCTGGGCCTAGGTTCACCGCCGACCTGGCCCACTTACAAGATGAACTTGACCCACTGCCAAGTATTGGGTGGGCCATCCCCAGAACTGTCTTAGCCCATTTCGAAAATTGAGTGGACCTCTGTTCAAAACTTACCTGGCTCACTCCCAAAATTGACTTGGCCGACCCCCAAAATTTGCGTGGTCCACTCCCGGAATTACCTTTGCGCAATTCCAAAACTGAGTTGACCTTCGTAAAAACCGACCTGACCCACCCTGAAAATCGACTTTGCCGAATTCGAGCACTCGACCAAGTGAAAAGCATCGCGCGGAATAGTCATACTTCTTTCGCATTCGATGCACGTAAGGAAACTCAATTGTCTCTAACTTTTTTTCTGTGAGGACGCCGCCGCAAAAAATCCCGACCCCCTAGAGGCTAACAGCTTCGCTGTAAATTTCCTTAAAGAGTTCTCGAAAGCGTTATATGCAGGCAATGTCTCTAACCGACCAGTCATATAGGGGCAACATTTTAATTATGTGATTTACTTACAGGCGAGTGATGTTTTTGTTTCAACTGTCCAAAAGAAGCAGCTTTGCTGGAAATCGGGTTGTATTTGTACAAGGTCGCACAAGTCGGCTACGTATTTTTGGTTTAATGAAAACCATTCGAAAATTTTTTTAACAAAAGGTCGAAAACACTCGGCAAATTCTATAGCCCACAGCTGTTCGCAGCAAAGGAAATATGTCGTTTACGGTGACTAACGAAGCAGCAGATGGTTCACTATCGTATCAGTAATTATCATTTGATCACCTTATCAAACTTAATCACGGCCTCATAATCTCTTATCAGCCCTTATCGGTGCTTATCCACGTTATCCGATCCTATCAACCCTCTTCAGTCATTATCAATCTTATCAAACTTGACACGGCTAGTATAAACCCTTACCGCTCGTTAGCAAACTTATCTGGCTTGATCCGATCCTTATCAACCCTTATCGGTTGTTGTCAACCTTATCGCAATTGATCCGACCCTTATCAACCCTAACCTCTCTTTATCAGCCTTATTGCATATTATCTGATCGTTATCATACTTTGTGGGTTCCTATCAACGTTATCGAACTTGATACGACCCTTATCAACCTTATCAGGATTTCTATAAACATTTATAAGCTGCATCGCTCTTTAGTACCTTGTTTATCCGCGTCTATTATCATCGACCGTGATCATACCCATATAAACTATCAGCAGTCCTTATATTTATCAGCTCACTGACAGCATATCTCTCTGTTGCACGACGCGAAGCGCGTGCCCGAGCCCTCAGAGATGAGTGGCATTTGAGTGGCATCCTGCGACCAGGCTGTATTGTGCGACCACCGAAACACGTCGGGTATGTGGCACCTTTGGTATAAAATGTTTACAAAAAGGAAATTTCCTGGTGTCTACAAGGCTTTAAGTCGTCTTTACATGTGGTCCTAGAGATATCTTTCATTACGCCATCGTCAAATCTTTCAACAAAGCCTTCATAGGAACGAATTTCCTTTGACATTTGTTTTGTACCGCCGGTACAACACATTCATATGGTTTGGATACATTCACCTTTTCCAAGCGTCGGTGTTAGTACAGTAGCTAAGACACTCAGCGTCTGAGCGTGGGGTCGTAGGTTCGAAATTTACCGCCGCCAGCGTTTTTCAGCGATGCTGTCTGTATACCTCTACCATTCAAGGAAATTTTCGTGTCGCAAGCAAAAAACTTTTGATACGTGGGCTGATCCCGGAGATAGTGCAATGCCGAGCCGATGTGCGGAGTTGTGAAGCAGGCGTCAAGCACTCCCCATACGTGGGCCAATCCCGAAGGTAGTGCAATGCCGGGCCGACCCACGGCAGAGGTGAAGCAGGCGTTAAGCACTCTTCATACGTTGGCCGATCCCGAAGATTGTACAGTGCCGGGCAGACCCGCGGCAGTGGTGAAGCAGGCGTTAAGCACTCCCCACATTTCATTTCGAAGTTATTCTGTTTTTAAGGCGAAAGCCTTAGGTCTCTATGCTTCAAGGTCATCTTGTGAGGTACAGAAAACGGAGTGCGTGGGGAAAGGGAAACAGCAGCGCTGGAGCAGGGCTCTGAGAAAGGGCGACGGAGGAGGAGGGAAGTGTCAGTGGCGGCGCCCGTAGAACGTTCAGGAAATGATGGAAACACGCCTGCGCGCTTTGTATACGTCGCCGCGTGTGCTGAGAGCCTCATTCCACATCGCTATGGGTGACGGCGCACCAGGCCCTAGTTGTGGGTGTGGAAGACATCCAGCTATGGATTCGCCTTCACATTCCTAGAAAGCTCTAAGCATCCTCGGTAATTTGTCCTTATGGAGCGCATTGTGTTACAAGTTACGGACGGACAGACATACCGGCGGACACATTTCCCGGGTTGAATCGCCTAAGAATGCTTACACAATAATAGGTTGACAGTCACGTGAGTATCCGTACGTGATTTGAAGGCGAAAGCACGTGGACTTGTCTAAGCTATAACCTTAAATAAAACGCCATCCTAATCCCCCTGTCTACAATTTGTACCAACCTTAATCCGTATTAAGCCACATTCATCCACCTTAATCTACACTTTAATCCACCTCGCTCTAATTCGTACCAACCTTAATGCACCTTGATTTACCTTGTTCTAATTTGAACCAACCTTAATTTCTTGTAATAACCTTAATCCACCTTAGTTATTTAACCTTCAATAACTATACTTCATCGTGGAATTTCGCAGTGCGAGCCACAGCAGGTCTAGTGCCAGGAACGTGACGACATCACTTGGTCACTTGGGCTGTGGTACCATCGGATCTTAAGGCCGTACGGATGACGGATTTTTCGGCTCATGCATGGGGCACACAAGGCTTCCGCATTAAGAAGAAAGAAAACAACAACAAACAAAAACGCTCGTATTTTGCAGGAGGTACAACGTGTGGGATCTGAGCGGCAATGCGAAGCTCCAAGAGATCGGCGCTGCCTTCGAGTCGCGCAACGCCAGCTGTTGCCTGCTGGGTGAGCTCGTCGTCGAGCAGCTGGATCAAGTCAGGGACAAGGTTGAGGAAGACAACGACGAAGGGCTCGAGACGACGATCAACTACGACAACGATGACGACGACGACGGGCAACCGAGGGCGAAGATAATGCGCCTTTGAAAACCCTGCAGCAGCACGAGATATAGCACGACCACGGAGTTAAAAAAAGAAAAAAGAAAACGTGTTGCGGCCGAGGATGGCTATGGCGACAAGCTTACCAAGATCGAACCGGGACGCCGTTGTTGGCTCAACAGCGCTAAGTAAATTTTCACCACGGGAGAAGCATTTTTGACGCGTTACCTGCTATGGAATGGCGAGTGAGAACATGCTGCGCTATCAGACCATACGCAAAGTAACTAAAATGGCCACGTTCGTTATAAGTGGCAAGTATTATTGCTATATATGGAGACTCCAGGCGGATTCCTGCCATCGCCGTCGCCGTGAGGTTCCATATAAGTGAAGCGTGTGAAGGGGAGCTGGCGAACGTGGTTCAATCTCGCATGCGCAAGCGAGGAACGCAGCTCGGAGAGGAGATTCTTGATGATGGGTAGGAAAGGTTGGGGTAAAGTGCAGCGCAGTAACTGTCTCTCAGCAGAGGACACCTCAACCGCGCTGCACAGGGGGTAGGGAATGAAAGTAGAGGGAGAGACGCAGCTCGGATGCGTGCCCCCTCCTGTGGTGCGCGAGGCAAGGGGGGATCAGGCGAGGGAGAAGGGGCGTTCTGCTCCAGCGCCTGCCAGGGTGTCCCGATGTCCTCCTCGCTTGCCGCTTCGTACAGAGCGGAAACATTGCGGCGTCTGCTACGGTGTCGGCCACGCGAATCGCGGACGCCGCAGCAGACGCCTTTTTTTTTTTGGCGGACGCTGTAGGGACGCGATGCCGGCGCACGTGTGTCTTGAAAGCGATCTGCGACTTGGCCATAGTGCGCGCCCGCGTGGGCCTCATCTTCAAAGCGATCTACAATGTTTGCAGAGTGCACGAAGTGCCAGTAGCTTCGTATGAGCTGTGCTTTCGTCGTTACGTTCGTGTTGAGGCGACAGATGTACGGATATGGTGGCTTAGCACGGAGGTCAATTGGCTCGCGGCTGTTACCGCGATTCCTTACTCCAGCGTTTTCACAGACAGTTTCCGCTGTCTTCGAGGGAGATGTGTTCGTGTTTACTTGTGTGCGCAGGACACCGTGCTGGTTAATTTAGTTGAAACACATTGACGGGCTAGTTGGTTTGAATCCATGATAAAATGGGTAAGCGCGACTGAACAAGGACGCAGAAAGAAGCAGACACGCAAAGACAGCGCTGTCTCTGTGTGTCTGTTTCTTTCTAGGTCCTCACTGAGTTTCGCTTACACATTCTGTCATTGTTAATTTAGTTTGTAAGTGAATTTTTACAAGTTTATACGGCTGATAAAGCTACTATTCTTACTTCGTACAGCTGCCTACAATTTCGCTATCGCAATCGGTGCTTCGCCTTTCAGGTGGAACTGCAATTTTTTTTTCAGAAACATTCCATTTCGTTTTCACTGTTTCTCGTAATGGATCAAGTATTTATTTTCCATATTTTTGGTTTGTAGCGCGAAATGACACAGGCGCAGTCTAGAAGAAGACAGGACGAGCGCTAGACTTCTAGTGTGCGTCTGTGTCACTTCGCGCTGCAAACCAAGAATATGTTGCCGTACCAACTCGCCCAATCGTCCATACATTTGCAGTACATTTATGTTTTACCGCATTTATATTGCTCATTAACTCTCTTACCTTGCTGGTAAATGAGTCTATTTCATGTCCTCTGTCGGAAAATTTCTCGCCTGATGGAAGACATTGAAGTCTTTTGCGTTCAAGTCGGACGTGTTTGTAGCATGCTACTGACTGTCTGTGGGATTTCGAATTCCTCTAGACTATTCTCTCTTCCATTATCATCGTGGGTGCCACTGGTACTGTATAAATCTCTATAAAACTCTTCAGCCACTTGAACTATTTCATCCATATTAGTAATGATATTGCCGGCTTTGTCTCTTAACGCATACATCTGATTCTTGCCAATTCCTAGTTTCTTCTTCACTGCTTTTAGGCTTCCTCCGTTCCTGAGAGCATGTTCAATTCTTTCCATATTATAGTTCCTTATGTCAGCTCTCTTACGCTTGTTGATTAACTTCGAAAGTTCTGCCAGTTCTATTCTAGCTGTAGAGTTAGAGGCTTTCATACATTGGCGTTTCTCGATCAGATCTTTCGCCTCCTGCGATAGTTTACTGGTATCCTGCCTAACAAAGTTACCACCGACTTACATTGCACACTCCTTAATGATGCCCACAAGATTGTCGTTCATTGCTTCAACACTAAGGTCCTCTTCCTGAGTTAAAGCCGAATACCTGTTCTGTAGCTTGATCTGGAATTCCTCTATTTTCCCTCTTACCGCTAACTCATTGATCGGCTTCTTATGTACCAGTTTCTTCCGTTCCCTCCTAAGGTCCAGGCTAATTCGAGTTCTTACCATCCTGTGGTCACTGCAGTGCACCTTGCCGATCACGTCCACATCATGTATGATGCCAGGGTTAGCGCAGAGTATGAGGTCTATTTCATTTCTAGTCGCGCCGCTCGGGCTCCTCCACGTCCACTTTCGGCTATCCCGCTTGCGGAAGAAGGTATTCATTATCCGCATATTATTATGTTCCGCAAACTCTACTAATAACTCTCCCTTGCTATTCCTAGTGCCTATGCCATATTCCCCCACTGCCTTGTCTCCAGCCTGCTTCTTGCCTACCTTGGCATTAAAGTCACCCATTAGTATGGTGTATTTTGTTTTCACTCTGCCCATCGCCGACTCCACATCTTCTTAGAAGCTTTCGACTTCCTGGTCATCATGACTGAATGTAAGGGCGTAGACCTGTACAACCTTCATTTTGTACCTCTTATTAAGTTTCAGGACAAGACCTGCCACCCTCTCGTTAATGCTATAGAATTCCTGTATGTTACCAGCTATAATTCTTATTGATCAGGAATCCGACTCCTAGTTCTCGTCGCTCCGCTAAGCCCCGGTAGCACAGGACATGCCCGCTTTTTAGCATTGCATATGCTTCTTTTGGCCTCCTAACTTCATTGAGCCCTATTATATCCCATTTAGTGCCCTCTAATTCCTCCAATAGCACCGCTAGACTCGCCTCACTAGATAGCGTTCTTGCGTTAAACGTTGCCAGGTTCATATTCCAATGGCGGCCTGTCCGGAGCCAGGGAATATTTAGCACCTTCTGCTGCGTCGCAGGTCTGACCGCCACCGTGGTCAGTTGCTTCGCAGCTGCTGGGGACTGAGGGCCGCGATTTGATTGTTGTGTTCATATATGAGGTTGTGGCCAAGTACTGCACCAAGGTGGCCAATCCTGCTCTGGTGAGGGAGTGCGTTACTGATTCTGGTCACCGGGATCAGGCCACACTCCAGGCCTGTTTATGCAATTTTATAAACACGCGGATATTTTTTTTCCGGTGGAAAATTTCCGGCACCGGGATTTGAACCGCGGACCTCTTGCACGCGAGGCGGGTGTTCTTCCTCTACGCCACCGCTGCTTGCACAGGTAAAGCCGGAAGAAGTAAAGAAAGCCTTGGGAGATATACAAAGGGGGAAGGCAGCTGGGGAGGATCAGTTAACAGCAGATATGTTGAAGGATGGTGGACAGATTGTTCTAGAGAAACTGGCCACCCTGTATACGCAATGCCTCACGACCTCGAGCGTACTGGAATCTTGGAAGAACGCTAACATAGTCCTAATCCATAAGAAAGGGGACGCCAAAGATTGAAACATTATAGACCGATAAGCTTACTCTCAATTGCCTACAAACTATTTACCAAGGTAATCGCAAATAGAATCAGGAACACCTTAGACTTCTGTCAAGGAAAGGACCAGGCAGGATTCCGTAAGGGCTACTCAACAACAGACGATATTCACACTATCAATCAGGTGATAGAGAAATGTGCGGAATAAAAGCGACCCTTATATATAGCTTTCATTGATTACGAGAAAGCGTTTGATTCTGTCGAAACTTCAGCGGTCATGAGGCATTACAGAGCGAGGGTGTAGACGAGCCGTGTGTAAACATACTGAAAGATATCTATCGCGGCTCCACAGCCACCGCAGTCCTCCATAAAGAAAGCAACAAAATCCCAATAAAGAAAGGCGTCAGACAGGGAGATACGATCTGTCCAATGCTATTCACAGCGTGTTTACAGGAGATATTGAGAGACCTGGATTGGGAAGAATTGGGCATAAAAGTTAACACAGAATACCTTTGTATCTTGCGATTCGCTGATGATGTTGCCTTCCTTAGTAACTCAAGGGACCAATTGCAATGTATGCTCACTGACCTGGAGAGGCAAAGCAGAACAGTGGGTCTAAAAATTAATCTGCAGAAAACTAATGTAATGTTTAACAGTCTCGGAAGGGAACCGCAATTTACAATAGGTAGCGAGGCAATGGAAGTGGTAAGGGAATACATCTACTTAGTGCAGGTAGTGACGGCAGATCCGGATGATGAGACGGAAATAATCCGAAGGATAAGAATGGGCTGGGGTGCGTTTGGCAGGCATTCTCAGATCATGAACACCAGGTAGCCATTATCCCCCAAGAGAAAAGTGTATGATAGCTGTGTCTTACCAGTACTCACCTACGGGGCAGAAACCTGGAGGCTTACAAAAAGGGTTCTACTCAAATTGAGGACGACGCAACGAGCTATGGAAAGAAGAATGATAGGTGTAACGTTAAGGGATAAGAAAAGAGCAGACTGGGTCAGGGAACAAACGCCAGTTAATGACATCTTAGTTGAAAGCAAGAAAAAGAAATGGGCATGGGCAGGACATGTAATGAGGAGGGAAGATAACCGATGGTCATTAAGGGTTACGGACTGGATTCCAAGGGAAGCGAAGCGGAGCAGGAGGCGGCAGAAATTTAGGTGGACGGATGAGATTAAGAAGTTTGCAGGGATGACATGGCCACAATTAGTACATGACCGTGGTTGTTGGAGAAGTATGGGAGAGGCCTTTGCCCTGCAGTGGGCGTAACCAGGCTGATGATGATGATGATGACTGACTGTCTGATGGCACGTTCAATGCTTTTGTTTTTCCACTTTTGGATAAGCTGCAGCCTTTTGCAAGTAATTAAACGAATATGTGGTTATCGCTGCTGGTATAAACATCGATGTTGGTTCTGAATACGGTGAGGTGTTAGCTTATAACCATATTCATTGCGAATGGTTGTATAAATGCCGTAGAATCAGTGACTGGATTTACAATAGCATGGAAAGTGCACTTAATCTCTTTTGGCAAATTACAATTGTTCCTGTGTTAGCAGTTATCTTTGACGTACTGTATAGGTGACCATATGCCAATATGAAAGTATCATAAAAGCGATAATATTGCACCATATACATAGGAACCTGTATCAAATCATAACAAAAGAAAAACGTTGGGAGGATTTCAGAAAGTAACGCTCGTGCATTTAGCAGTATGTTTATTACAAAGGTCTTCCATGTTTATTTAGAAGCCTTTCTCTGCAAAAATGGAAGAATAAAAACTTAACAGATCCTTCGCCAATGAGATACGTAAATAAAATGGTAGGGTCTTACGTGCTGAAACCGCGATTTGGTTATGAGGCACACCGTAGTGGGGGACTCCGGAAATACGGATCACCTGAGGTTCTTTAACGCGCCCCTAAATCTAAGCACACGTCTGTTTTCACATTTCGCCCCCATCGAAATGCGAAATGCGACCACGCGCTTAGCAGTTCAACACCATAGCCACTAAGCAACGGCGGCGGGTGGAGATACATAATAAAGAACAAAGAAACAAGACATGACAAGCTGTAAGGCGAAACTGGGAAATGCAACGATCCTATGAGTTGAAGGATTTTAAGGAGTACAGAAATAAACTAAACAGAGAGTTACGAAAAGCGAAATATGCGTAATATTTCCAGGTGCCTTCTTCTTGTTATCAGATAAGCGTTGAAGAGTGGTAAGTTCTGTAATGGGGCGCGAAGGTAAGGTCGAGTTACCTTATTTATCAGAATATAGTGGACAATTTGTTTAAATTTTATTCAGACTTAGCTCTCGACCTATCATCGTCATCACCAGCGTATTTTTATGTCAACTGCTACAAATAATTCATGCAATTGTTGTTATGCCAACTGGAGCAGTAATTTTATATCCACGCAGTGAACTCCAATTAGCCCTGTCTTACGATAGCTGACTCAAAGTTGCGCCTCCAAATTTGCTACTTTCATCTGCTCAGCTGATTTTCTGCCGTCCTTGACCGCACTGCTCTTTTCTTGGCCCCCATTCTGTAACTCTAATGGTCCCACCGGTTATCTACTCTACGCATTACATGGCTTGCCCAGCTCCACTGATTTTTCTTATAGGGCCCCTCACCAGGCCTGGCCATATTGAGCTGACAAGCGCAGAGCATACACTGCGTGGTAACAATAGTATCTGCAAAGTATTACATCGCTCTGCGCCGCGGAAAGACATGAAATTTCAAGCCGAACCCCATTTTTCCTTCTCCTCGCGGCCGCCGCGCTCCAAGCCGGAGGATGATGTAGTCGCGTCCCTGCAGCTACGTACTCGAGTCCGCAGTGTGACGTGTTGCTCAACAAGACAATGTTATCTGCAAACTGAAGCTTGCTGAGATATTTGCCATTGTTCGTCATTCCTAAGCCTTCCCAGTCTAATCGCGTCCATACATCTAAGCATGCAGTGAATAGTATTTGAGAGATCGTCTCCTTGCCAGACCCCTTTTTTGATAGGTAATTTTATACTTTTTTTTTGTGGAGAACCAAGTTAGCTGTGGAATCTTTTTATATATTTCCGAAGATATAAACGTATAACTCATGAACTCCTGGATTACGCAATCTTTTCATGACTGCTGGTCTCTCTAGTGAATAAAATGCCTTCTTATAATCTATGAAAACACATACAGAGGCTGACTCTACTGTGCATAGTTTTCAGTTATCTGATTGATGACATGGACGTGCTTCATTGTAGAATAACCCTTCCTGAAGCCACTCTCTTTCCTTGGATTATTGAAGCGAAGTGTCGCCCTAACTGTCTTGGAGGCCATTTTGGTGATTATTTTCTGCACTATTGAAAGCAAGCTAATGGGAATGTAATCCTTCTGTTCTTTAACGTTTCTCTTCTTAAGGTGTAGTGTAATGTTGGCGTTCTTTCTTATGTGAGCCGCAAGTTATTCAACCTTAATATCGCGTTCATCTTTGATTAAATCGACTGCTAGTCCATCGACTTTCTAATTTTTTCTACAAGACATGCCTTGCAAGGTCCTTTTAACTGCACCGCTAGGTATATAAGGAGCCTGTGGATCCTCTTTATGACTGCTTCCAATGAAGGAAGCGTGGCTGCTCTTAGTACTGTACAGGGGCTCTATAACGTAAAACTATTCCAATACGTTTTCATTCCAATCTCCTGACGTCAAACTTGCGTAACCGCCGACGCAAGCATCGGGCGGTCACCCTTAGGTTTGTCTTTACAGACCAATCATACGCTCTGCTCGGTTATAGGAGGTCACTTTTGCTTGCTTTAAAAACGAATAACATTGCATACAGTGAGCGGCTTATCGTATCTGATTGGCTGACAAGAAGCGAGGAGCACGCTCAAGTGAAGAGGGATTCGATGGGGCCGAGCCAGTGCAATGAAAATCGATAACCGGATGAAGAGGGTGGTGCCGGCGTCTGCGATTGGTCCCCTTTCCCTTAGTTGGCTTGAAGTGGCTAGTCTAAAATCGCGGCGGCATGCAACGGAAAGTTAAGTAGGTCGCTAAATGAGATCCTCAGCAAAGAATAGTTGGCCGAGCGAGGGAGCAAACGTGCCGAAAGTGCTCGAAAATGTTACACGACCAGGCAAAAAGTTTTATTGTACGCAAATAAACCCAGGCTCTCCTGCAGGTGCGAGTAGCAAGTGCCTGAACGATCGGCGGCAGCCACCTTTTATTCCTTTCGGAACGGGGCGCCCTACGGCTATTCAGAAAAAAATCGGTTTTGTTCGGCTTATTAATGCATCTTTAACAAGTACGCGTCACTCTGACGTGGTGAGTTTTCGCGATTTTGTGACGTCACGTGACAGACAGGTGATATGGTAGCAGCACGGAAACTTTTGACCAATAGCCGAGGGCTAGTGGCGAAAAGGCGTCGAATCAGAAACTATTTTTCTTTTGTTCGGTCCAATAATGCATAAGTGTGTATGCGCCATATCAGATGGCCAGCTATCGCGGTTTTCGTGACGTCGCGGGAAAGACAGGTGAAGTGGGGGTGGTTCAAAAAAGTTTTGACCAATCTTGGAGGGCTGATTGCAGAGTTTGGAATAGAAAAGTTTGGAATAGCTTTACGTTATAGCGCCCCAGGTCTGCAATGAACTCTTCTGCTTCTTTTACTATGTCATAGAAATTGCTGATGACATTACCCTGCTTATCTTTCACTGCACCTGTATTCTCGACCAATGCATATCTACCTACTATATTCGCGAACAAAGTCCACAAAAGTAGCGAGCTATAGCGCAATTACTCCGTCGCGCCCGTGGCAAAGCAGACTGGAGATAACTTCAACTTTTGTACATCCGAATACGATGGCACCCTAACAAACCAAGCTATAACCACCGGGCTCTTGTTCAGTTTCGCGTAGTCGGTGAACATTAGAGGTGAAAGCAGGCAAGCGAAATTTTAATGGCGATGTTCACTGCGGGAGAATAATGCTTTCGCGGTAAATGTGCTAAAGTCGACGAAATCGCTGGTAGTCTGCTGTCTTTTTTGCTGAACGGCTAAAAGGGCTCCGACGCTTTAAGAAAAGCCGCGGAAAAGATAGGCGCCGCCTTTGCAATTCGGAAATCTGGGGTACTGTAAGAGAATTCAACGATATATAATTCTGACTTATTTCAACTCATTTTTTTTTCATATATGTGGTCAATGCTTCTCGCGGATATTAGCAACGTTGAAAAGCAGTCAACATCAACATGCTTGTAATAAAAAGCTATTCGGTGACTTAGTTGGACACGGCAGAATTATATAAATTGTTTTGCGTTCTAATAGGAGGCGATATATATTTACTCATCACAATGGAAGGAAAGTTTGGAAATCATGTGTGTGGGCGGGTCACTAAACAAATTTATGGGCGGAGGTCTCCATAAGAATCTGATCACCGTTACCTGGCATTGATGTGCGATGCATTATTCTGCATGCCATGTGTCGTGTGAATGTCCGAATTCGAAAATCGATGGAAGCATGGATGATACAGCGCAGTTCAACGATAGCAAATGCCTGAAACGTGCGTTCGCGAGTTGTGAAAAGGCCGACAGAACATGAAGCGTAGGTCCTCGCAGCGATGACGATACAAAAAATCGGCACACTCTTTCACATTGATTCCTGATATGTGCAGAAACCCGTGCGACGCCAACATGGTGCTCGTTATCGGTATGAGCGTAAAAAACAGCTGAAATAAAGCGGAATCCCTTCGATAAGCTAAACTCGGAAAAACTGAATAGTAGTCGGGCACATTAGTTGCGTTAACTTGTTGCGGATTTGACTTTTAAGAGGATTGCAATTGCCAACAATTTGTCTAATAAAATCAGCCTATAATCAGGCATGCGAAGGGTAAATGCTCAGTTAAGATGAGGAGAAAAAAATGCTGACTCCAGTGTTTTTCCCTTACTTGTGTGGCTTCTACGGCAATCACACATTACGATGGAAATTCATTACGGCGATCTTGCAGGTCATTAAAAACATGCAACGGGGCGACTTTGCGTTCTTATGGTATATAATTTCTAAAACAACATCGACATGTGAAGAGACTGTAGTACCAGGAACCACATTTTGCGCGTTTGCTTGAAGCGGAGCCAACCGCAATGGTACCATGGCAACTTGAGGTCGCGGATAATGGGGCAAACAATGGTAGCAGAAGAATGAACCAGGGTTAAAAATTAAAAAAAAAGTATTTGAGACCTACACAAATATCCTGTCGTAGATTATAAGGCAAGTTCTCTCACGAGAATCGTACCTTATGCCGTCTCCGTCTTTAAGGTCTCAACAGCCTGGACTGTACGCACAATGTCCGTCAAGCACAGCCTCCTGAGATTGCAGATGCCGCTAGCGCTCCTAAAGTTGCGCCGTCCACCTTTTGTTTCATGAACTTGTTTCAGCATGGTAAACCGCTTCAACGGAGTCAGTGCGATAGCTTGGACAACGGGCCTGGGCTAGTCTATTGCGAAAAAGCAAGAAGATGACAGCAAAAAGACGTCCTTGTACGACTTCGCAGATTTTTTCGGTTGCAAGGAAGTGTCTTCCCTATCAACTGGTGATGCTGGCTTTGCGTACTAAATTAACGCTGCTCTTGGCCCAACGTGAGCTCGTTCCACTGTTACTTCCGGGGTTAAATTTCGAATGGTGTCATGTGTTTATAGGCCATATATTTAATGGTGTCAAGTGTTGCAAGACACTAGGCACTGATCTTTTCTGCAAGCCACCCAGAAAAACAGAAAATGAATCTGGTGACGCCTTGTGAAATCTTATGGCCCATAATGCTGTGAATACGCAGTCAAAAGCAACGTATTAGCCGGTAACTACGAGCTTTTCTTCACAAATAACCCTGGCGTTTACGATAAGTCCCTACAAACAATTGATCTCTGAGCAGACTTCAGCATTCGATGCCTTATTTCAGAGGTGAAGTCTAGGCAAGCTCCGGCTTCACCTCTGTTGGCAAGGAACTAAGGGCGATGCCACTCCAGCAATTTTTATGCGAAAGCGCCAAATGCCCCATTGAGCGAAAAAGCCGGCATTTGGCATGTGTAGCAGGGAAACGGCAGGTAAATCCCCATTCGCTGCGACGCTCAGCGCAGCGAGCATAGCGGAGAAAGGACACGCCTCCTGCTGGGGTAACGACAGTTATTGCGTCATACCGCACTCTCACTCTCGGAATCCTGTGTTATCCGCGAGTTCCGTGCCCGCGTACGCTCTCACTTGCGTTCAAACTACCACTCGGTTAGGGCCAAATCAAAACGCGCGTAGCGTCTCAACATGCTCGCTTGCGCTCGAGGAGTTAACAATGTGAAGGAACGCTCAGCGGAGTCCAATTGCGAATTATCGCTTTCACATTCACAACTCGTAAGAAGTGCTTAGCTGTCCTCTAAATTTAGTTAAAATATCCATGCGTATACAGGTGTCGATTCGACCACCGGGCGCAGCGACTTCAATAAGCGCACCGGGCTGTGGGAAACGGCCGTTGTCGTAGTCACAGTCGTGAGCACAGTCACAGTCACAGTCAGTCATTGTGAGTCACAGTCACATCAACAAGGGGACTTAAAATTGACATACTGTAGTGGAGTCGCCGCTAATGCCAAGCTGGACTGACGGCATATTACTCGGGGCAAAAGAGAGGTGGAAGGATTTGTTGTTACCTATCCGGCAAATCGAAGACAAGTCGGGAGGAAAAAACTGCGCACTCAGTTTTATGCGCGTTGAGGTGCAGGCAGGCAGGCCTCGGAGGATATGTCAGGAGGGTGCCCAGCGTCCACCCTCTTTATTTTCCAGTGAAACCAACCACACGGCCCTCACGTCAAAAAATATGGCCGTCGCAAGAAGGAGCCGAAGCGCAGCGTGGTCGACGCGCGCGCGACACACCTGTGCACAGAAGAGCACGGCTGCAAAAAGCTACCAAAATCAGGTAAAGGGTGGCGTTCTAGTGCAGAGCACAGAGAATGCTCATTAGCCAAGACTAAAGCTGCACGTGCGGTTCGCTGTGCGCAAGAAGACACCAATCATTCGAACGCCATTAGAATTTGCGAGAACAAAACAACCGCTAAATAGCGACCATCGTTCTCATCGGCATGCTAGGTTCTTCGCAAATAATTTGTTTAACCGACCCGTGAAAAACTTCTATGGACACATAACCTCATTACACTTCAGCAGTACCAAAGACTGCGCCACTTCAAGACACGAAATAAAAATCTATAACATGGTGCAGATGGTTCACCAGCGAAGCTAAAACTTGCGACCCCGGTGTTTATCAATGGGTAAGTCCTGACGGCTCATTAAAGTCTTTCTCAAATATTCGTTACTTCTGTGTGTTTCTTAATGAGGTTACACACATGTTCGGCTGCAACGGAGACAATGACGTCAGTGACGGTATGCCCGCAGTTCGCCGTTGCCGCTTGCGTTGATGTTTCGAGCTGGCGCGATGTCTCGAGCTGGAATTGCCGCGTGCGATTCTAGAAAATCAAATTGCTACAAAATTAAACCTGTCCATCACGTAAGGCAATGCATGGCTCATATCCCCTTAAGCAATGGCTCATTCCCCCGTAAACAGGGCCTCCCAATTAACACGACAGAAGTGAAATTCTACGCAGGAATTACCAGCGCATACGAGCCAGCCGTGGAAGAAGGGGACGACGCTGGAGCCATTGCTGATTATGGTGGTTTTTTCTAGAAGCGGATACGATAGTAGAGAAACTAGCCTTTAACAGCTTCGCTGCAATATATGTGCAATAAAATTTCTTTTATGGGGTGTACTGACATAAGCACCGGGAGGATTACGCGCTTACACGTGATTTACGGCCGAGTAGAAATAAATGCAGGAAATACTTATGGTACGTATTTTCGGGCTTTGCTAAACGACGGGGTCAACACGTCGCGACTCGGTAAGCGGTGACGGGTGTCACGGCACACACCATTGCCACTGGCGCGAACAACACAAGTAAAGAGCGACCCTCGTTCTCGTCGGCCTGCCATCCACGACGCCGTGTACATGTACTGCTATGTACATTTCTTTAAACGACCCGCGAACCACTTCTATGGATTCAAAACCTTATTTGATTGCACCAGTGCGAGAAACAGCGCCACTTAACGACACCAAGTAAAAAAGATGTGCAAGAAAGATTTTGTTATGGCGTGTACTGAGCTAAGGCGTCAGCAGGCTTACGGACTTGCACGCTATGGGCGCCCGAGCACGCTGAAATGCGGGCAAATTTTTCGGTACGTATTTTAGATGTTTCGTAAACGGCGGGATCTACACCTCGTGACTCGATCATTCGTGATTGGTGGCACGGTACACACCATCAAATCTTTGGCTCGTAGAACGCACCATAAGCGACGCGGCCTCCGTCATCGAGTGCAGCGATTTTACGAAGCACAAGTCCGGCTCAGGACCCTGCCTACTGGCGGCGGTCCTGCGGACATTTTTGTAATAAAGAAAAAAAAAGATACAAAAGCTAGAACGGTATACACTCACTGAAGTGTATACAATAACATAGAAAAATACAAGATGAGCCTTGTTGTCCCTCTTTAAATGGGGCTGCGACACACAGTCACCTATACCCTGCATCAGTTAATCAGCTTTTAATGCATATAAGACTGTCTAAAATTTTACCTAGATAACCTTGTTCTTTTCTGCCACCCCTACGACCCTCCCATGTACTATCGCCGTTAATTAAAACGCGTGTTAAGCCTGATTACAAAAAGAGTGCAGCATGTAATCGTTCCGCAGTCTGTTTCCTAAGCATGCAGCAGTACCAAATGTAGGTGTCGAAATCTGTGTGAAGCCATTGTTACACGTGCTCGTGAGCTTCGCGAGCACAAGAGAACAACGCATCGTAGTAGGTTCGGAAACGTTCGTGTTTAAATGAACGTTCGTCGTACGACTCCATCCACAACCGGTACTTCTTAAAAATCCGGTGCACTTGACAGAAGAAAAAGAAGGCCTCGTTTTACCGTCTCGAGACCGCGTGACCGCAATTCTGTGTCGATTACTTTCTTTATTTGTTCTTTGGTTCCTTCGGCGCCGCAACACACCATAAGAATTTGCATTCGTAGCCTGCAACATATACGAGGTGGCCTCTACTGAAGGGTGCGGCGATCTTACAAAGCACACGTGTCGCTGTGGTACCTTGCCTAGCTGCGGTACCGATGCGACCGTTAAGAAATAAAGAAAAGATTATCACAAATTCATAATTTTGCCATTACCATCCGACTGAAACGCATTATTTAAATTATGCAATGCGAAGCGTCTTTGCATCCTCTCCCCGTAGGAATGCCTCCATGCCTGCCGGGAATAGAAGCCACAACGTCGCGATCAGCAGCGCAGTGCCATGGCTGCAGTAAGCTACCGCGAAGGACACTCGTAGGCCTGTGCCGTGATTATGACTCAGTGTTCGTATCGTCTCTTGTCGAAATAAACTTTTTCTAAACGCCAATGGTGTTGTTGTTTCTAAGTCGCGCTGAAAGCAGCAGCTGCACATTGTTGTGCTTTCACTGCCTCGCAACGCCTGACGTACCTCGAGTTCTCAGGGGAGCAATAGGCGCGCCACGCCTTTTTTTCGGGCGCAGATAATCGGTGGGCACACTTATACACGTGGCCTCCCAGATCGCGTGACGGACGCCCGATTTCGGAGGGATGTCCTTCGGCACTAATTTCAAGTGATCGCCATCGGGCATCGTTGTCGACAAAGGCCTCATTGCTCTGCGGGCTCCAAAAATGTCTCGCTCGCTCGTCGTTCCTAATGCGAAGTCCCTCGTTTTCCGGTGACTTTGCAGTAGGTAGCTGCACAATATCTGCGAAAAGGACAATGATATCTGGGTGGCTGCATTTGGGTAAGTCAATCTGGGTGCCACGTTTTCTTCATCATGCCATGGTCGTAAGCGCAAAGTTATTTTTCCCTCAGTAGATCCGTTGTCGTTGTGGTCGTCGTCCTGTGCTCTTGCCGTCGTCGTTACACACACGCTGCGGCGCAATCACAATGGCTCGCGTTACAGGGACAGGTGACGCCAGCTCTGGTGACACTTTGTGGAGCTCCGTACATGGCTAGCTACTCCTTCGCTCAACCTTTTCCTCCTTTTTCCTTCCGTAGTGTAGGGTAGTCATGGTATACTGCAAGCTGCGTGAGTTGGTATTGATAAATACCGTGGGTTGCGCAGAAGACACTCGGACGAGAAGGAAGGACTGGACGAACACGAGCAAAATACGAGTGCAACGACTGCACTCGCGTCGTCCATTCCTTCGTTCTGGTGCATGCGTTTTGTGCATCACTCACGGTGCGTACCGTGATCAGTCCTGATTAACCTGCTGTTCAATGAACCTTCTCTTTCTCTCTCTCTCTCTCTATCTCTCTATGCGAGGCTATATAGGCAGCTACAGGAGAAATTCTTCCCAAACCCTTGATTCCGACTGTGTGAAATCAAGGTTCGGCGTGATTCTTGTTTTCTGTCTTGTCGGTACGGCGCCGCTGATATCTAGCCATAACATTTAACGGAAAAGGTAAAGGGAGGGAGCACATCCAGAAGCCACGGAAAAGAAATGGAGTGAGCGGTGAATGACGGCACTGAAGAAAACGAAGACGACGAGTGATAGGCTCGCTTCCGAACGCCCGTCTGTAATTTTAAGTCTTTTTTAGCCAGTGTAGAGCTCATTTTTACTCTTTGTGCCTCTCTGTCACCGAACGCCGGTCTGGGGGTGACCGTCCTGCGAGAGAAGCACAGCAAGCGGCTCCCGAAGCGCCCCGGACCGAAGCAGCGAGGCGAGCCTCCGCCGTCGGCCGCCCTTCGTGATGCTCTGATGGCGTCCGTCGCAAGCAATCAGCAATCAGGTCAGCACGTTGCTTCTGTAGACCACGGAGAGGAAGAGCAAGCAAGGAAAAGGCTACGTGAAGATGACATCGACACAAGAGAATCTGCAGGAGACAACGAAGAGATGGATCAGACAGCCTTCACTCTTGTCTCTTACAAAAAGAAAAGAGCCGCAGGTGTTCCTGTTATATTCAAGCCCACTCAGCCTGACAGCAGCTCATGGAGAGTAAACCCAAATCTTCTGGCTTCAGCGGTCGTGACAACAGCCCAAGAAAAGCTACTCAGCCATCGTCTCAACAAGGATGGAAGCCTCTTGGTGACAGTGTCTACACTTCCCGCAGCCAATCGTCTCCTCACAGTGACAGATCTATCGGGTATTCCTGTAGAAGCTCGAGTTCCATACTCCTACTCTGCCACGTACGGGAGGATACAGGACGTTCCTGTCGAATACTCAGATGACGACCTCAAGGAGTATTTGAGCGAACAAGGAGTCATATCTGCTAAAAGGCAAGTTTTCTACGTCCCTAACGAAGATGGCGTAGTAACGGAAATCCGAAGACGCTCGGTCATCCTGGAATTTTCTAAGGACGCCCCTTTACCCAACCGAGTGTCGCTTGGATTCTGCAGTTATCCCGTGACGGAATACATGGGGTCTGCTACTCAATGTTTCAGATGTCAAAGACACGGACATATAGCGAAATATTGTAAAGGACCCATCCGCTGCAAGATATGCGCTGGTCCACATACGCATAAGGAGTGTACGTCACGTTCCCAGCCTCGGTGTGCCAACTGTGGAGCTGAGCATGCTGCGTCATACGGAGGGTGTCCTAAAAAGAAATCAGCCACTCTTGCACGGACGATGGAGCAAATCCAAGGAAAAGTACGTAAACGACGAGAACCACCACCGAATCCGGATGTGATGTATACATCTACAAACCAAAATCAACGCGACACGGTGCAGCGCAGCGACACGGCTTTGAAAAAGTCCTACGCCTCAGTCGTGAAAGAAAACCAGCAAAGGCCTTCAACTGCAACGAATCCATCAAAGCCCTCAAGTGATATAACCTCAACCCTACGACAGCAACAAGTGTCCTCAAGATCGCAGCAGAAGAACAGGAAGAACCAAGAAAGGGTGTTAGATGGTATCACTGCAAATGAGATATCAAGTATGCTGATTCCCATGATGTTCGCCGCAATCAAGGCTATTCTCCGCGCCAGCCCATCGTTTAAGAGCATCCCTGAAGTAGAGGCCGTCCTGGCTTTGGAACCGCTAGTGTCGTCTTCTTTCACGGCGCAAAGCCGTGATTCTTCGCAGTAGCAACGATGGCTTCGCCAACAATCGTCTCACAAGCGGTGTCCACCAACAAACACTTCCGCACATGTACTATATTCCAGTGGAACGCTCGCGGATTGCGCTCGAAGTTAGCAGACTTTAAGCATCTTACGCGAGTGTACCGATTCCCTTTTTTAGTCATTTCCGAGTCTCGCGTCGACGAGCACTTTAGGATAAAGGGGTATTATTTTCATCATTCAAGGCGACAAAATGGAATTAGCCGACTGCTCGTTGGATTTCGCAACGACATACCTGCCTCTGCGATTGACGTAACTCCACATGACAAAAACGAATATATTTGCGCAACCACAGTGATTGCATCCAAAGTGTTTACCCTGATCGGCGTCTACTTGGAACCAGGATCACCTTTCGACGTGACCAGATTGGAAAACTTGTTGACAAACACTCAGTCTCCACATATTATTTGTGGCGATTTCAACGCACATAACGAGATCTGGGGCAGTTCACATACATGTGCTCGGGGTGCCAAGCTGGCGAAGCTTTTTGCAAAATACAATATAGATCCCTTGAACGATGACAGCATAACATACCTGAAAAATCCGACGACTGTTAGCTGCATTGACGTCACATTCGTATCAAGTCAAGTGGCCCCTATGTTCGGATGGTGTACAGATTTCGAGACTCGAGGTAGTGATCACTACCCGATCCTAATCTCTGCCCTTCATTTTCGGACGTCGCCCAGAAAAGTGAAACTGAAGTCGGTAGACTGGGAAGCTTACACAGCAGCCGTAGACAAAGGAATCACAGCCTCGACTACGAATACAGAAATAATACCGACAATAGCTCATTGCCTCAAACAAAGTACCCGCTCTGCCACTAAGCATTGTAATGTACCAACAAACGACGAGGAATTTGAAAGGTTATGTGCAATTCGAAGGCGTGCCGAAAGGAAGGCTCTACGTACTAAGAATATCGAAGACCTCAGGACTTGTCGACGGGCACAAAGACATATACGACGTTACCTCACCAAACTGGACCGAAAAAGGTGGAGGGACTTTTGTGGGACACTGGACATACGACAACCGCTGAGCAAAATCTGGAGAGTCGTCAGAGGCATTCGCAAAGAGCCGCAACAGCTTTATCCTTTTATCGCCCTCTCATTACATGAGCGCGCATCCCTGAAAGAGGTGGCAGAGCAGTACTGCAGGCTCCTTTCCAACGGGGCACAACCTTTGCGGCAAATTGCAAGTCGTCAGCCTAGTCCACCTCGAGCTACCCTTCCTGACTTAGAATTACCATTCACCATCGAAGAGCTTACGGCAGCAATCAGCGACGTAAACAAGCGATCATCACCTGGCCATGACGGCGTGAGTTATGAAGCACTCGCAAATCTATGTCACACATCTCGCCTACGCCTTCTGGAGTACTACAACGCCTCATGGATAACTGGGGAGGTTCCTACGGAATGGAAGCTTGCGAAAGTCATTCCTATATTGAAACCATCGAAGCAGCCAACAAATTACGCCTCCTTCAGACCCATATCTCTGCTTAGCTGCGTAGGAAAGCTATTCGAAAAAATGATCTACAAACGACTAAATTGGTTCCTGGAAACTGCAAAAGTTTACCCGGAGGAAATGAATGGCTTCCGGCAAAATAGATCCGCAATTGATAATGTCATTGCCTTGGTCTCATCAATTGAAGAAGAATTGGTCTCTGGCAACATACCTACTGCATTATTTTTAGACATTAAGGCAGCATATGATTCGGTCTATCATACAGCAATACTTGACGCTTTGGAAACCCTTGGTCTTGGAGGGCGGCTCTACGCATGGATTGCAGACTATCTTCAAGGACGTCAACTTTTCATGTGTACCCCGGATGGCCCCACGGCGCTTTATGCCGTCGAGAAGGTAGTGCCACAAGGAGCTGTGTTAAGCCCGGTATTATTTAATTTAGTCCTCATCCATCTGAAAAGAAACCTGCCCCCTGGTGTCAAAATCACACTGTATGCGGACGACATCTGCATTTGGAGTGCGGCGCGTTCCCGCAGTACCACCCAACAACGCCTCCAGAGAGCGCTAGCAAATATATCGGCCTACCTAAATCCAAGGGGTCTGAAATTGTCCCCCGACAAAAGCGTTGCCATGGCTTTCACGCGGAGGTGTATGGAAAAATACCCACTAGTGTTGGGTGGTCGCGCCCTTCCATACGTCAAGACGCAAAGGTTTCTTGGAGTGACGATCGACAGGAACCTCACATGGTCGCCCCAAGTGAAAAAAACTGAGTGAGAAGATTTCCTCGGCGTCCCACGTATTCCGATTTCTAGCCGGATCACAGTGGGGCAGCACCTGTCGATCAATGGTGCTCCTCCATAAGGCCTACGTCGATGGAACACTCCGATATTACCTCCCGATCCTGCACAAAATATCTCCCACAAGCAAGAGAAAACTTGAGGCAGCACGAAACAACTGCCTTCGCGTATGTCTTGGCCTTCCGAAGGGGTCGTGCCGCTCAGGGACTGTAGCAGAAGCTGGATGCCTGCCTCTGGAAGTGCTATGTTCGCAGGAGACACTTCGGATACACCTCCGCCACGTCATTCATACAAAGACTCACTTTTTAAAGGATATTTCCAGAACCCGTGCTACATCTAGCTTTGGGCAGGCCGTCGGAAGCATATCTATTTCGATTCCTGCTCAGGCGTCACAAATTATGCCGCGAAACGTTTCACCATGGACACTGTCCCCACTGGAAATCGTGCCATGCATACCTAGAATCAGTGCGAAAAAGAAAATGCCTCAAGCAGCGACCTATCAGATAGCTTTAGAATATATGCACAAAGAATACGCAGCCGCAACGCACATTTTCACAGATGGCTCTACAACTCCACATCATTCATCGTGTGGACTTTTTGTTCCCTCTACAGGACAACGATTCTCGTTTCGTCTTGAGCGAGCGACATCATCTACTTCAGCGGAGCTCTATGGCATTAAGGAGGCCCTTGTGTATATACTTCGACAGCAGCCGACAAAGACATGGGTGATATTCACTGACTCAAAAGCAGCCCTACAAAGTATATGGAACAGGCACAAGCGTTGCAATAATCAACCAGCAGCATTTGACATTGCTTATCTTCACCACAGGGCTAAGATTGCTGGGCATTGCATAAAGTTCCAGTGGATACCTGGCCATGCCGGCATTTCGGGAAATGAAAGAGCGGACGAAGCTGCCAGAAATGGACTCCAATACCGCAAGTTCAGAAGAACATATTTTACAAAAGCCGACACTTCAGCCATGGCAAAAAAATATGCCTATCAAGAAAAAAACCGCATCTTGAATCTGCCACTTCACCAAGATAACTTCCTACGTTACATTGACCCAGAAATGAGACCGAAAATTCCACGACCACTTCCTCGACACTTAGAGACATTGTACCATCGTCTTCGACTGAACGTGGCATATACGAACAATTATCTGTACCGCATAGGACTTACCACTAACCCATACTGTGATAACTGTCGCAACTTAGAGACAATTGAGCACATATTACTAGAATGCCCCGCGTACCGCGACGAGAGACAATTTTTTGAGCACCAAATGGACATGATTCGCCACGAACCGTTAACATTACCGAGCATCTTAGGTCCAATGCCCGGCCCTTCAAAACAGCGACGGGTTTTGGATTTATTGTTCAAATACCTGACAGAAATTGGTCAAATAGGAAAACTTTAAAAATTGCATCCTTCCCTTACAAAAGCCTTAATTAACCCGCCATGTCACGTGTAAAAATTAGTATCAGGTACACTCGGACATTTCATATTTATTTTTATCCTTTTTTTTTCTCCCGCTCTTTTCTGGAATCTTTTAATCCCATTCCCCATCCCTATACAGAGTAGCATGCCAGCGGTTATATACGCGCCGGCAAAATTCTCTGTTCTTCTAATAAAGAGCCCTCTCTCTCTCTCTCTCTGGTGCTGCGCGTTGCTGGAATGCATATTACAATTTGGCGTGGCAAATGCAGGGCGAAATCATCATTCGTCATCATGTACTGGACCTTTAAATGCCTCTTTAGGGCCATTAAACAAAGCGGGGGGGGGGGGGTCATCAATAAGAACAGCAGCAAGCACGATCAGAGTGATGCCAAGTGAGAATTTGCGTGTAAGTGATGTCACAGAAACCTTTGTACATACGAAGAAAAGTACCATACTCACTACCTACACACTTAACATGTAACAATCAATATAAACATACATAAACGTCGCATATACATATTCAAAAGGATGCAGATGCGTTGCTGGGGTATGAAAATTATTTCGAACAAAGATGGTTTGCCATAAGCAGTTTGAATTTTAGTGGGTCGCGCTCTGCAATAATCAATTCGGGTAAGTTTTTCAATTCTGCAGTGCTTACAGGAAGAAATGATTTGTTGAATGAGGTGGTTCTAGAGATAATTTGCGTCTGGCGTCTAGGGACTGCGCTTGGGGCGACTGCCAAATACTGTTGATGTACGAATGGTAGCTCTAGTTAGACGTCGTGAAGCGAGGAGCATGATTTTGCATGTATTCCAGTAGCTTATAAGGTAGCTTGGATGTGGGGTGCAAATAGATCACGCGAACTCAAGCTAAGTGCGAACGAAGACTATGTATGCTATTTCCGGGGCACAGAAAAAAAAAACGTATATCTAATATAACTAAGTTTCTTTGAAGCATTAGTCACAAGTTGAGTAATGTGTTCGGACCATGTTAAGGGACCCTCATTTGGCCTAACTGCAAATTTCAGTCATACGCTCGAAGTTGTTAGGTGCCCTGTATGGAGCGTTCTGACGCAACAATTTTGGACTATAGGCCTCGTGCACCGCCTATAGAGGCGCCACTGATAGCCACCTAGCGGGCGCTTCCAACAATACGCGCGGGAGCAGTAGCAGACGACAACGCTTTGCAGCAAGGGTGACTGAAGTTCGCGGCTGCGATTTGTCCTTTGTTCGGGCGCCAGACTGCTTCTTCTCCAGTGACAGCTGTAGGGAAGGCGCAGACCTCTGTGGGAGCGGGTATGAACAATTGTTACCGGTGTTTGGGGCAACATGGTCCACATACGCGCCAGGTGCGTCCCGCAGACAAACACCATGAAGACCATTTACATGAAGTGGAGCTCATGTAAACTAGCCGACAAATTTTGTTGACTAATGCGATGTCTCGAACGTGTTTTTTTTAATTCTACCCTTGCCGTAATGCTGCTTCTGTACTTCAATAATAAGCACCCGTCGTTAATGCAGACTTATTTTTTTTTATTTTTATTTCACAATACTGTCAATCCCGTTTGGGATTATTACAGGAGTGGGCATATGGTCATCAAAAAGTACAGTGTGAGCAAACACTGAGCAAACAAGGAGTTAGCATAGAAAAACATGGACGCTTTCATTTATAGAGTAACACACTGGTCTTCACACAGTTGCTCTTGCAGGAGAGAAAAAAAAATAACTAAAACGCTAAGTGGTGATTGCGATTTCTTCTTCTAAATGATTGGTAAATGTTTCTAGTGTGGGCTGGGCAGTAATAGCAGGGTTTAAGCAGCTCCACTCTCGCACAGCTCGCGGAAAGAATGAAAAGAAATAAGTGTTGTTGTTACAAAGAAATTCCTCTAGCGTGAAAGCGTGTTTATGCCGAGTCGGTCTAGTGAGCTTGTACTTTAGAAAAGTGGCGGGATCCAATTTCAGTGCACTGTGTAATACCAAGTATAGGAATTTCAATCGTTGAACCTTGGCTCGAATTTCTAGGGTAGCGAGGCCTGCGCGAGAAAGAAGTTCGGTTGGTGAATCTGTGCGTTTGAAACGGTTATAGATAAATCGGGCAGCTTTTCTTTGTATGCGTTCCAGCGTATGAATTTGGTTTTTGGAATGTGGAAACCATACTATGTTAGCGTATTCGAGTGCCGGTCTGATGAGGCTGACGTAAGCAAGCTGTTTTGTCTGGCTGGTGGAATGCGATAAGGTGCGTTTGAGGTAGAACAGTTTGTTCAAGGCTTTTTTAGCTACGTACTGTATGTGCGCATTCCAGGTGAGGTCGGATGAGATGATTACGCCTAAGTATTTATACTGGGTGACGCTTTGTAGAATAGTGCCGCTGAAACCGTACGGGAACTGCAGAGTTGATTTTTTGTTTGTGACCGACATGCAGACAGTTTTATCAGAATTTATCACCATTTGCCAGTCTGCACACCACTGCACTACCTTATTTAGGGATTTGTTCAGTTTTGCTTGATCTTCGTGGTTACGCACAGTATGATAAAGAATGCAGTCGTCTGCAAAGAGGCGAATGGTGACGTCGACTTGGTTGGTTATGTCATCTATGTATAATAAGAACAGTAGTGGGGCCAGAACTGAGCCCTGGGGAACACCGGACAAAACAGGGACAGCATCAGAAAGGTGATCATTGTATTCGACATATTGGGAGCGGTTTGACAGAAAGTCATTGATCCAACCAACAACAGGGCCGTTACCAAGTAGGCGGTTAAGTTTGTGAAGCAATTTAACATGGGAAACACGATCAAACGCTTTAGAGAAATCCATAAAGATTATGTCTACCTGTAGTTGCTCATTAATGTTTTGAGTTAAGTCGTGAAGGGTTTCAACGAGTTGGGTGACTGTTGATAAACCGTTTCGAAAACCGTGCTGGTTTGAATAGATTAAATTGTTTGCTTCCACGAATTCTGTTAAGTGTTTCAAGATTATGTGCTCTAGTATTTTGCAGCACGTGCATGTTAAAGAAATTGGCCGGTGGTTAGACAAGGAAGATGTGTCACCTGATTTTGGTATGGCAATTATTTTGGCAACCTTCCACTCTGCAGGAAGGCGGCTCTCACGGAGTGACTTTAAGAAAATTAAATGAGGAAACTTGCTTACTGGTTCTGCGTACCTTTTCAAGAAACTGTTCGGAATTTGATCTGGACCATCGCTTTTCTTTTCATCTAAATTCAACAAGAGAGATAATATGCCAGCCTGTGATATTTTTGGGGTGCCCAAAGTGCTTTCTTGGCAGTGGCTAGGGTCGAAGTGGTTGAGGGAACCGTTATCGACGGTGAAAATGGATTGAAAGTACTTGTTAAACGCGTTAGCTTTTTGTTTACTTTCCTGAGCATTCATGGAGGGCACGTTAGAGCGCTTCACGCTTAGGTAGCGCCAGAATTTTTGAGGCGATTTCCTGATAAAGCTGTGTAATGAATTATTCAAGAAACTGTTTTTGGCACTACGTACTTTACTTTTCAATGACGTCGTTAGCAGAGTTATTTCCGAGTCAGTTTTTTTACACATATGCGACTTTCTTCTTTTCCTAAGTCTCTTTATTTTGCGCTTCAAGTGAATTATATCACGACATATCCATGGACTGCGTTTTCTAGTTTTTCTTTGAACTCGTGGAACAAAGGCGTTTATACAATGCGTCACTTAGATAACAAATCCGCACGGTGCGATGTCTGCATATGCCATTGTGATTTTTCTGCCGATGAATACATTTGACGCCGCCGAATAAGTGTAGTGAAAGTCGCCTGAAGAAGAATAATTGCGAATTTATTGATAGAAGCGGATACACTATAGTCAACGAAGCCACCAAATGCACGGGTTAATAAAAGTGCGTATTAGCGCTGTACCGCCGATGAACTGCCGTTCGCGCTGTAGTTTTCGCAATTTTAAATTCCCTAAGGGAGCTGCTTGGAAACGTACAAGTCTGACTAACATTGCAGTACTTTTTTGAAATGTTACTAGAGAGAGGTGCCACATGATATATTTAAAGGCAGAGGAGCGCCAGTCAAATTAGATGCAGCGCTGGCGGCAAGGCCGGGTTTAGTCCTATGCGGCGTAGGCATAATAAGAAATAATTCAGTTGAGTACAAAATTCACTTGCAAGAAGCGACTACGTTGTGAAACAAACAAATCACTCGGCGTGTTAAGTCTGCTCAGACAGCATCAAGGCGTGATGACTTACCAAACGTGACGCGAACCATTCAGCGAAAAATGGAACAAAAATACCATATGCAGGAACTATTAGCAATTCTCGCCCTGAGCTACCTATTTTCTAAACACATTTCCCAAAAAACCACAATATCTAAGATGCCCTCGGGCGAAATGAATAACGCTGTTAAAGAAGCACTTGCTTGGTGTCATTCCGATAAGACACAGCGTGATTTATACCCTTTACAAACGAGGCAGGGTCAAAACCTCGCAGCTCAAAAGAATCAAGAGTTATGCATGAAGCAACTAGCAACAGTTAAGCATGTGCGAAGCTACGCATAATATAGATCTAAAAACATGAAGTGCGCGACAGCTGGTGCGAGGATTTACTGGGCCACATAAAATTAACAATTTCAGTTCTTGCAAACTTCTGTAGCTTTAACATACAACACAATGCGCTCATGCAGTCGTGCTGCCTAGCTAGCCCAACGCGGTAAAGAAGCGGAAAACAATATAAGCGGCAAACGGCATTGCGAACTTTAGCGAAATGCCTTTAAACCACATGTTGCACTGCAGACGAACTTCGTCGCTTACGCGTCTAACTACAATCGAGTGAAAAAATAATAATAAAAAAGAAAAAACACCGAAGCGACAAAGGAAAGGATGGGAACAAGAAATTTCGCTCCGAAGCGACGATCCATTGCCACCGTTGCTCCTGCTGATGAGGCTTTGCGGGAAATAATTAGAACCGTATCGCCGGCACGTTTTCTCCGGTATTTGAGCCCCCCGCTCTGCAACAATTCTTCTTCGTCATTCTTCGGAAGCTTTGGCCATCCCACACATGCGAAGGGTGTTGCCTATTTTGCTCTGAAAACACAAATAGGACGGAGAAGCACTATCAGTGACGCAGCAAACTACGGCGTGCTACGGCGCGCGGCTCGCTCCTCTCCCGTGCGTTCTGCGCAAGGCCGCCACCAGTGGCGCGGCCATCGGCGTGCACGCCGCGTGCAAATAGACGCAAGAGAAATATTTTAGTGCCGCGAACCAATCATTTCAGGAGGCGATAACCAATGCCATGAGAGCCACTCTCTCAAGTTGCCTCGTCTGGCCTCTGCATGCGAAATTCTTTCTCTGTGTCCTCCCATACCCGAGCTCGACAATCGCGTGACGCATCCGTCACGGGCCCCGCCTTCATTTTTTACCCTCGATATTTTGCTGGGCAGCGGCTTTCAGCTGACGGCGTCGCGCGCGAGGTGTTGAGGTGTTGCGTTTCCCTTGTTTACAGCAGCAGACGATTTGGCGCGCTGTGCCCGAGAACACCTGACTAGCAGCATAAGTCATTGCTAGGCGAATACTGACGCAGACGCAAGCGGTTCATAGAGCGTGACTGCATGCCGGAACACCGTGGACAATGACATTCTTTCGTTGTCTGCGCGCGTGACAGCACGATGTGGGAACAGGCAGACAGAAATGGAAGTACATCTCTCTTGCTGCTGTGCGAAGTAAATTAAAATCACGCAGGCATTTCGTTTGTGTATTTTATTATTTCTCTACGCTTCATTTGGTCTAATTAAAGAAATAGATTACACAAATACCAGATGTTGCCTTGAATAATTCTCGAAGTCACGCGTCACTACGAGTGACGTCACAGCAGTGCGACGTACGTTGCCTCCCTTGTGCGATATACGTAGACTCTCCGGCTGGGAACGGTGCGACCGCGAGGAGAAAGGCAAACGGTGTTTAGTTTTAAATTTAAGCTCTATCTGTGGTGTGTGGGTGAGGAACACTTAGCAGAGACGATCGCTATAGCACATTGTATACACGGAGCTTGATAGCTCAAAATGGCAAGAACCGGTGAGGGGCCCTTTACATTGCTACTGATCAGGACGCCAAGGTACTTGAATTTGTCTAAATGTATTAGATTCGTTGAGTTTAATGAGCAGTCATATATTGAGTTAGACTGCTTTGGAGATGCGTCCGTAACTTTTATTTAGAAGCTGTAGTCTGTATCATCCAGCGCGAGCACCAGTTTTCTGTCAAACACAGGTCGTGTTGCAGTAGTCCTTGGTATTTAGTGGTGGTCATCCGGCGTTACAGGACACAGTGGTCAGCGAATAGTCGAAGAGATGATGAAATTCCGATGGCAAGTAATTTACATCAATTAAAAAAAAAAGTAGAGGGCCAAGCACTGATCCCTGAGGGACTCCAGAATTCACTGGTGTCATAGCAGAGTGATGAGCAATGATCACTGTGAACTGTAAGCCGTCGGATAAAAATGATTTACTCCATGAGAGGGTTTAGGAATGAAGATTGAGACAACGTATTTTATTTATTAGGCGTTTGTGTGCCATGCAATCAGACCACAGAAATGTATGTAAATGAAGTTAGATTGAAAGAAGGAGTCTAAGTTTATTTGAAGGTCAGTGACGGATTCGAATAGCTGAGTCTCGCAATAAAGACATCGAGACATCGTTGGAATCCGTCTTTATTCTTAACGAAGAAATGATGACTTTCAGGGTGGTCTGCAACATGCGAATAAATAATGTGCTCGAAAAATTCTGCAGGCAAAGCATGTAAGGAAAATAGGGCGGTAATTTTGTGGTTGAGAACTTTGACCTGATTTGAATACTGGTGTTGCCTTGCCTATATTCCAGTCGTCTGGAATACTGCCTACCGAAAGTGACTGATTAAATATAATGAACGATATGTGGGTTGTTCTGACACCAGTTGATGTTAGTATTTTTGCAGGGATATTATTAGGTCTGGGAGCACTCGATATTTTCAGTTAGTTAATAACTGTCAGGATGCCCTCAGCGGTCACTGTAATTGATGGCATCTGGGGAAAGTTATCTCTAGGTAAAAAATGGAGTGTTGTCGGTTTGTTCATTAGTAAAAACGGAGCAAAAATTAGGAATTCATAAGGCCAGAATGTTGCTGAAGCGGTACTCGTGAGCTATCAGCGTTTGTTAGTGAAATGTTATGCGGTGAATTGTTCGGGTTTATGATATTTCAAAACTTTCTACGCTTATCTCGGACAATCCCGAGTAGATCCTCGTGATAATACTTGCTTTCAGCTTTTTTCAGGATACTGGTTCAATATCTAGGGCAAGTGAAATATTGATTCCATTTTATAGCGGAGGTGTCGTTTTTCGCTAAGGGGAAAACACGTTTTTTTTTCGTTTTCGAAAGCTTTCCAAGATTATTAGTATGCCAAGTATGAGCGGTGTAATTTTAGCGAGCAACCAGGAAATTTGATTGACCATTAAGCCTGGCGTTTACGATGAGTCCTAAGGCAATTAATCTGTGAGTGTACTTCACCAGCAGGGACCTTTTTTCAGAGGTGAAGTATAGGCAAGCTCTGGCTTGAACTCTGTTGGCAAGAACCTGCGGGCGCTGCCACTCCCGCAATTTTGATTCGAAGGCGTGAAGTGGCCCCTTCGGGTAAAATTCAGGCGTCTGTCAGATGTAGCGGTGAAGCGGCAAGTAAATTCCCATTGTCTGCGACGCCACGTCATGAGCGGGCCTCCATGGAGCAGAGCGGGCGAAATGACCACGTGCTGGGGCACTATAGCGACAGTTGTTGTGTGAGGGGAGGGCATCGCAGGGACTCCGCGTCGTTGTCGCTTTCGGAAGCCTGTGTTACCCGCACGTGCCTTGACCACGCAAGCTCTCGCCTGAGTTCCAACTGCCCTTCAATGCGGCCAAATCTAAACGCGCCAACCTCGTGAATGCGCTCGCTTGTCCGCTAGGAGTTTGATTCATTGGAACGCTCACCATTGTTCAATTGCACGTTAAAGCTTTTGAATTCACAACCCATAAGAAGTGCTTAGGTGTCCTCGTATTGTCAAGCGAAGTTTGCATTGGCTCACAAATTTCGGTGGCCTTCTGTTCACGCAAACACCCAGTTTCTCCCAGAACAGAGCATCTGCCGGAGAAGGGAGATTTGATGAGTTGACAGCTTCGCCGGCGCCGGAGCGTCAGTCATTAGCAAAGATACCAGATGCATAGGCGCGCCCTCAAGCCACGCGCGCAGCCAGCCAGAGCCGTTTTGCTTCCGCCGCGGAGGCAAAGGGCAGGAAAGGGTTTCGCGTGGGTTGCGCCGGCTTCGTTTCTGTTCCGTCCATTCTCGGAAATCGGATGAGAAGGCCACGCGTCATGTGTTCCCCCGTGGAATCGTCAGTCTTCGACGAGCATCGGCGAGAACTCGCCGGTGAAACAGCTCTCTGTTGGCCCGCCGATCCAGCCGTTAAGGCCTAAATATAGTCCGACGTACCCTAGAAAAACATTCCGTCCTTATAGGAAGGATTTCCCTCATTACTCGGAGGAATGGCACGTAAAAATACGTAAAGTATGTCCTATTTCAGAATTACGGCAACAGCTTCCGTTAATGTATTGAAATTGCTCCCCGTCTTAAGTGTCAATGACATTTCACTGCAAAGATACTGGGGCTACACTGTTTTGCGCGAAACAGACAAAATTCCGCATTTTTGTTATTCGAGCATCCGTAGTTTTGCGTGGAAAACTATGCACGCTGTCGGAATGAGCGCTTGTACTCACAAATTTTCATCTAACAATATTCTAATGAATACGCCCACTGTACGCATTATGAAGACACGTACAAAATGTGAGAGCTAGCCTTCTACCAAAAGCTGCGAGAACATATCGTATAAATATATATATTCAATTATGTGTCATCAAATCAAATAATAATGGTAATATGTGTTTGTTTTTTCTAAGAGACCCATAGTCGTCCCCTTGTGCTATATTTGCAGTCGGAATATTTATGTGCACTTACCCAGTGTTCCAAGTTCCATTTCATCGCAAAGTGAACTACTAGTACCTAAATAATTCTGTGTAGCAGAAAACGAATGCCGTACTGCCGAACGGTACCAAGCAGCAACCTCAATGCAGTCTTAAGTAGAAAGATTGCATTGGTCATGTAGAGGTGTGCAGTGCACGTCGTTATTAGTTGCTGAACAATTAAGCTGTGTGAAAACTGAATATTTATGTAGCTTCCAAAATGTGCTATTGGCCATTGTTCCTGCCCTCAGCAAATGTGGAAGATTATAACGGCATTCATTTTTTAAACTCATATTTCATATTGCAATCGGATTACTGCTTGTATAAGTAAGAAACGAATCCCCGAGGCAATCAAAAGCCAAGAATGTGTAAACTTCGAATATTGATTGTGCAGTATGCTGACTCAGAATAAGTACAAATACACTGTAAATACTTAACAATTAACTTTGACTTGACACAGGGCTAGAGCATACAGTAACCATATTGTATGCTCATGCCGTGTCACATAAACTTAAATTGTATCGTAGGTGTCCTGTGTATGCTTCTATTGTTGCATTCTTTCATAGGGTTGGTAACGTGTTTCACAGGTCTAGCAACTAGCCTGTCCAGCAACAGTAGTAAAAATGTACGAACTATGTTTTTTTTATCGATTTGATAGGATGTGTAGGCAGTTCGCTTACAAAAATAAAGCCATTGTATCAACGCTCAGCGAAGTGACCTTCTTTGCAGGTGTTACAGTTTCCAAAAAGTAACTTGTGAGCTGTTTCCAAGGTTCCGGATAAGACAGGAAAGCCAGTACAGAAGGGTCCACACCACTCACCTCCTATAAAGGGGGTGGATAGTAGACAGAGTGCACTCGAATGAAGCCACACTTGTTCCGGAAGTTGGAGCTTCATGACTTTTGCAGAAGCACTTCGTCAGCAAGAGTGTTTGGCATTTCTTCCCCTAAAATATTTACCTGTTTTGCCGTGAACTACCCAAGCAGGCCAGAGCTGTGTTTCGAAAAGATGTCCAGAGGTTTCCTATTGCAGCGCCCACAGTGTCGCTAAGTGGCGTGCACTGGAAACACTGGTAAATGAGAAAACACTTTACGTAAGAAAACACTGTTTTATACCGGTTCAGATTGTCATAAAAGCGCTCACAGACATGTAAAGACATCTGATATTTCTAAATTCACAAAGAAAAAAATTTTCGGCAGCAATATTATCTGATCACGCGCACTAGTTCGTCCACCATACACCCTGCTTCCGGGACAAGTCCCAGAATGCCGCATTTCTACTGGCTTCACCTGCATCCGGCATGGTGAGCGGCATCCAGAAAAGCATATTAGAGATGACTGGTGCACAGTGTTTTGTGTCCCCTTTCTCGTCGCCAACTGAACACATGGTGAAGTGTTTCCAAAGCATAAAAACAGGGCAAGGGCTCTGATCATATTGCATATTAAAGTAGCTGGTACCGACCAAAGCAAATACTTCGGAATAGTAGATTTGCACGAGGCAAGCTGGGAGCCAGGAAGTCTGCTGTTTGCTTGCAAATGGCCAACGTATTGTTAGCATGTTAAAGTTCTTTTTTATTCTCATCGCTTATTTATGCAGTGGGGACAGATTTCACAAGTAGAGAAGGCGCCTTGGAAGCATGAAACACTTCACGAAACCAACTTCCACTTATCATGTGCCTGCATCACATAATTTCATGACTGCATGAGTAGACCCACTAGTTAACACGTAAGATTGTTCATGGTGTTTGCCAAGCACTATCCACTTCATCTGCAAGTCAACCCTATCTTGAGACTCAAACTAATGTTGTCTTTAGAGAAATTGTCGCTGCGAGGTTGCTTTCTGAGAGCCGGCTTTTGAGAATGCACACATAGGTCAACACATTAAACACCAGGGCAAGTTGCTGAGCATTTCAGATCGAGAATCTTCGAAGCCGAATTCATTTAGTGGTGTTAATATACTGCTGCAAGTTGTTGATTGTGATGTTCATATGGTGCCCGAGCATTGCGGTAACAATTTCTTTACTTTGCATATATTTGCTACATAATTAAAAAAACTGCTTTCTTGTTCAGTTGAGATTGTAAAACTTTGTATTATTTATTAGGTGTTGTGTACTATTTTTTTTCTACAGCTTTTTAGTTAAAGATCTGAATAGGGAACACAACTTGACATTTTGCTTGATTTTCTAGATTGCATACCCTTTCTGCAAGAAAATTTAGCTTGAAAACTGCTTGCATCTTACTTAAAGAATCACTTGAAGCAGCCATAGCCACCAATAACACGCACATGATTACGACAATAGTGCTATTGTTTTTTTTTATCTACAGGGTATCCCAACTATCATGCAACAAGATTGAGAGATGTGCAAATGCCATGTAACCATACAGAACCAAGGTAATGTTGTTTGGCATCACTTGGAGGTAACCAGATCATATTTTGCACTTTGTCCAATTACATAATTACTCTTAATTATTTAATAGGCTTCTCAAATGGATGAAAAGTGTCAATGAGAAAATGGTAGAGCAACATGAAAGTCTCCCGGTAGAGCTTTTATTGCTCATTGTGTGCTACATAACTGTTTTAGTAAGAATGATGCGCGCGAATACACGTGAAGTGCTTTGAGCGACCTGTTACGTGGCAGTTTTGTGTCAAAAAACTATGAGTATGACTTGAATGGGTTCTTTTAAGAAGAAGGAGTTAACTAAGGAAATTATCATTTTTTTATGCTGCCTGTTAAGACGAGGTTTCTTAGACATGGCCATGGCCTTCAAGAAAGATTCCAAGGCAGCGAGCAGTTGTTCCTCCATTGACAGTGAAAAGGTGCCCTGGGGCACAAGTCTGATTCGGCACCACCACTTTTCTCCTGCAATGTTTCAACTTACTTAGCTAACCAGGTTGGTTAAAAAGAGCTAAAGAAATAGAATCAAGTGCTCCAAATATAAAACTTGCTCAAGCTCATTGCAGTTTAGGTGTGAAATTCTTCCCTTATCTTTTATAAATGAAAATGGCAAATAAGTGGATGGTATGGTTTTCAAATTGACACCTCTTTCCCGCAGAGAATTTGAAGTAAGAAAGCAGCGTACGAAGGCTTGAATATCGGCCAGGATGATTTGGCATAGACAGGATAATGATCATGAATGTTTCTGGTGAAGGTAGTGGTAGTAGACTGAATAATCAAAGAGTTTAGATATAGATTAGAAAACAGATTTGATTCCACTGCCAGAATTTTAAATCATCTCAATAATTCTTGTGTTTTACAGCCTATGCGCGTCGAGCGACATTGCTTCCTGATACAGTGCTTCCTGATGCTTGCTTGCTGATATCATTCTTATGGTGCATAATTCGCCTGTTTAAATTACCTGTTTCTCCCGTACAAGAAAATTTACATTCATCAGGAGAAACCTTCTAGATGATTTCAGGAAACTAGCTGATGAGATGAGAGGGTGGTACGCACCACAGGCTTAGATATGCGTTCAACGGACTCGAATCTTGCAAATGTTAAAGACATACTCCTACTGAGCCAGTTGTTGGTATCATCCACAAGGTTATTTGCGAATGACAATTTGCATAAACTGGGAGAACAGTCAATCTAAAACATGCCATGCGATATCGCTGACGATGCGCACACATTCCAACTGAAATAAATAAAAATAAATATAGTACAAAATGCAAGAATCATTGGCATTATGCCATCCTTGTACTGGAATAAAATCTGTCTTCCCATGAAAATGTTGGATCCTTTATAATTCGGACTACTATATATCTCATGAGGGTTGCGACGTGAAATAAACATGTTGTATTTATTCCTCGTCTTTTTTGCTGTAAGATCCGATGATGCTTAAACAGCAGTGAAAGAAATGACATCACAGTACTCAATACCTTACCTTACTCCAGAAATAAGTTTCTCTGTCGACTGCAGCTTCCCACACTAACAATGTTTGACAGCAAGTGTGAGACAGAAGGCACTTAGCTCTTATGGTAGTGCTATCCGCTTTGATTGTTTGTGTACATAGTGTACATGTTATGGCGCTACGTTTCATTACCTTTAAACAACGAAAAGGGGGGTATTGCATTTCGCAAAACTGCATACAGGTTTTTACTGTGTGCAGTTTAAATTAGAAACCTTCACAAATGATACTAAATGCACTCTCCTCCAACTTAAGGCTATACGGGCGCACTATTTTACACAGAAGACATCCTTCACCTTGTCAAGCCCCAAGTAGCGATTCAGGTTCTTTAAAGGTGTCTCAGTGTATTGGATGGCATATTGCGCTGCAGTTATTGGCAGAATATTGCATTTGGATTGTGTCTGATGGGATAAATTCGTTATAGAGTTCTAACTTGCCCTAAATGTATTACAGCTGTGTGCAGGTAAACTGGCAGCAGCTTGCAGTAGCTACAGCTTGTGGAAATACAATTGTAACTGCCATATTATATGGAATTTCTAGTGCACAGGCATCGGCAACAGCACTAGTCAGTGTGCACTAGATTTTTTCTACTCTGGAGTATGCGTCCTCCTCCAGAAAATAAAGTTTGTTCCTCCTCCTCCTCCTCTACCAGATTGGAATGTGAAGTGGCATGTATTTTGTAGGGCATATTCTTGCACAAACTTCATAAGTATTTCTTCCTGTCTCCACCAGAGATCATTGTTGTTACGACTGTAAAAGCAGGGCAGCTGTTTACAGCACCCGTAGAGAACACTCTGCGAATCTTTAACGAAAAGTAAGCATGAATAATGTAATAATTTTAAGTAGTATGCAACAAATTTAGCATTCTTTCCCTCCCACTGTGGTGTTTTTGAAACCCTAAGGTTGGCACGCTTGCACAAGCTTTGATTTAAGGATGTCATTTTGCATGAAAGAGTGCATTCATTCTCTTACCACTTCATCGGCGACATTCTGCTGCACAGAATGTCATGAACTTTCATATGCATTGGTCACCTTCTTACATACGGCTGCTCCTTTGTTTGTTGGAATGTAGCATTAATGTAAAGCACATTTGAAGTTCTAACAAATAGAATTATGCCCTCTGGTCCCCTAATTCTTCTCTCTTGATGCCTAGTGTTATAACAGCATGGTCGACACCATGACAGTCAGTGTGGTGTACAGCATTGTGTGTACGGTGGAGGGGGGTGAGGGCACAATAATTTTAGCAACATTTCAGGGTGACTTGAATAAGTATTGTGGATTGCTGTTTGTTTCTTTCACTCATTGTTAGGAAACTTTGGTTGTGGCTACCAGCATAGTGTAGTTTGCTAGCGCTTCTGCCAACTTATATAATGTTTAGGCATCTGCGTTGAAAAAAAGACCAGCTAATGCTTTGCCAGGAGCTAAAATCATTTACACTTATTAATATTGAACTTACACGTGTAGATAGTACTGCTGAGTGAACGCCCACCAAGGAGAACTGCCCATAACATTTTCTTTCATTATAATAACGCTGAAGCTTTGAGCAGCATTTGAATCTAGACTTGTATAAAAATGACCCATTTCCTTGTTTAGGTAAGGTAGAGGTTCCACAGGAAGGCAGAAACTTCAAGCCATCAACAGCGGTATGAATACAAACAGCGCTCAAGGTTTCGCAATCTTTTTTTCACAGGCTGTTCTTTGCTGTCTTATGGTAACACCCAGTATAAGTGTGATGTCCTTATTTTTTAATATTTCGTGAATATATTCTTTCTTAATTGGCTTTCAACAAAATGTGTATTCATAATGTACCTTCATTTACCCTTCCCACTGAATTTAAACAGATGCATCTCGGTACAAATTTTTTTCCGTAATTCTTCGTTGCTTCTCCGAAATGGGCAAACAGTTTATTATATTTGCTGTTTCGAGTTCCACGAAGACTTGGTCTACTGGATTAATGATTGCTTACATGTGCACAGGGTCGTTCAAAAAAAGTGGAGGACGCTTAAGCTTCGCCTTCAAGAGTGGGACGCGACAGCATTCCCGTCGACCCGCCAAGGGGTATAAGACAATGCGCTACGGCACAGCGATCACTTACGATGCGTCCCGCATCGGACTTAGCGCCCACCTATCACGCGGTGAGCGTCGAGCAACGCAGCGTTCGGCGCGGCAACGAAACGTGCGCCTGAGCGAACGGAATGAACCAAAGAACTCGGTGTCTCGGAGGGGAAACGATCTACGCCAGCCAAACGTCGTGATCGGCACGGGCAGAGAGATAGATAGTAATCTAAAGAAAGGAACGGCGCTTGATTCTGCAACCGGGAGCACGGCGAAGCGTCGTCAGGGGAGAGGGAGTCCCGCGACGCGCCTGGCAGCGGTCCCAATGCGGGCGCGGCGCGCCTCCTGTCGGGGCAGCGCCGTACATTGAGAGGAGGGGGTCTTCTGTGTTTGCCGCAAGATGGCTCTGCGTGTGCGGAAAGCGCAGAAGAAATGCAGCGGAAACGCACTTCGCAACTCGTGTAATTGTGACTTCTGTACATTACATGTTCATAATTACCAATATACACCGCAGTATAACTTTCCACGGCTCGTTTCGAAGGCAACACCGCATTCACTAGAGGCGCGTTTGCACCGCTTGGAAGCATCGAACTCGTGGCTGAGTGGTAGCGTCTCCGTCTCACACTCCGGAGACCCTGGTTCGATTCCCACCGGGCCAATCTTGGAAGTATCTTTTTATTTATGAAGCGCCTGCCGTGATTTATCGCTCACGGTCAACGCCGCAAACGCCGACGTCGACACCGACGACACCGGCTTTTCTGCGACACGAGCTCCTTAACGCTATCGCGTTAATATGTGCGAACGCTGCGAAGCGTGGCCGCGCTCCGCGGAGCGTCAGCGCATCCGGCGCGGGCGCGCATCGAAACAATGTGGCGCAGGCGCACGGGAGTCTGGAGGCGGTGCTTTGTGTCGTCTGCTACAGTGCGGAAGCGCACTGTGCTTGCTTTGCTGGGAAGCGCACCTAACTCTGTGGTGGCAGCGCCCAGACGTGCCGAGATGGCACTGTCGCATGTTACTGATTGCAGCGCGTTGTTCAGTCCTATGGAAGGGTATCAACTGGCAGAGGGAGCTAGCTTGGGCACGGCAATCTCTTATCCTCTGGCGCGGCTGATAAGCTGCTGCAGATAAGTGCCAAGCTAAGCGACTGCTCTGTACTAGTGAATGGTTCTCGGATGACTTGTCAAAGCGCGATCCACAGCACATCCTTTATGTTTATCGGCTTACGAACATCAAGCTATCAGTTTTAAAAGTAGTGATGTCACTTCTTTCTTTTCTTCCTTGTTTCTTATTCTGCCTCAGTAATAAAAGCGGTGTAACAGTTGAGTAGTGTTCATTTTTCGCCGAATCTTGGTAGAGCAAGCGATGTCTCGTGTTCCGGATAGCGAAAGATGGCGAATTGTAGAGCTAAGCCGCCAAGAATACTCTCAGAGGAAGATATCAATGCTAACAAATCGGCCACTTTCGACCGTGAACCGGATCGTTCAGGCATACCGAAAGGAGCGAAGAATCAAGGATCATCCGCGGACAGGCCGTCCCGAAGTCACCAATGAAGACGATGACATGAACATCGTTGCGGCCGCTGTGGGCAAGCCAAATGCCAGTGCGACTGATATTAAGAACACTGTCGGGCTTCTGGGTGTGTCGAACGCAACAGTGAAGCGTCGCCTGCACGCGGCTGGCCTCAGGTCAAGAATAGCTGCACAGAAGCCACTTGTGAGCGAAAACATTTGCCCGAAATCATGAGCAATGGACAGAGTAGCACTGGGGAAAGGTCGTCTTTACTGACGAATCTGCTTTCACGACCAGATGGGACCAACGTCAGCGAGTCTGGCGGCCTGAAAACTGCCGGTAAGTGTAATCATTTAAGCAATTGTATCCTAAAATGAAGGGTCATTTTAGGCACTAGTATTTAGTGTTATTAAGCTTTAAACGTTAATATGCTTGTTCTAACAAGTATCTAGAATAATTTTTGCTGTGGCCTAACAACTGCAGTTTTGCAAAGCGCGTACAATAAGCAAAATGTCATGTTAAACTTCAAGAAAAATAAAAAAATTCTCTAAAATAACGGCAAAGCTATAATTAGTGACGAACGCTGCAACCACAATAACTGGAGTTTCAGAGTTTATGTCAGTCACGGCTGAAATCTATTAACATTGAATGTTATAGGCTGGCGCGAACATTTAAATTGCGCAGAGCATATTTTTCAACAAGAAATATGGGAATGAGGAAAAAGTGACTGTAGCATCGATTAATATTAGGAATACGTTAGTGGGAAAGGAGGCTGCTATTGCCTTAGCGTGCGTCAGTACCAAAGACAAGATCATCTTGTCCGACAGTAAGGCAGCTGTTCAGAACTTTTGTAAGGGGGTGGTCTCCAGTCAAACCGACAAATTACTAAGAAGATACCCCTCAAGCAGGGAGGTCTCCCTCATAAGGGTTCCTGCTCATGAGGGAATTCCGGCGAATGAGGCTGCTCACAGCCTCGCTCGATAATTATACGTCCGAGCTGATCTGGAAGTGCCCCTGAGTGGGAATAAAGACCCTCTCATGGCGTATGGAGAAATAACCGAAACACCTAGATTGGATAGGAGAACACTCTCACTTCCGGATGGGTCACTCACTCCAAAGGAGTGCAGGGCCTGGAGGAGGCTTCAGGTCAGCAGATTCTTTCCGTACTCTATACTGCACGATGAAGACGCCGGGGAGCCTGAGCTCTGCAGTAGCTCCCACAGAATGAATTCGCAAAATCACTTAATTTGGGAGTGTCAGGATTTTCCTGGAGCTAAATCACAAAGCATCCCAGACCGTGCCACCTGGGAAGAGCTGATCCGGAGCCAGGACCCGGATCAGCAAAGACTCATCATCGGTCAGGCGGAGACAGCTTACTAGAAGACTGTCTCCGCGGTCTCCGGTGCTGACAGCCGGCTCGGAGGCACCGCCTCCTAATTGCTGCCCCCCGACCGTGAGGCCCCATTATGAGGAAATAAAGTTCATTCATTCATTCATTCATTCATTCATTCATTAATTCATTCATTCATTCATTCATCAAGAAATAGGTGCCGATAGAGAGCCAATTTTTACACTATGGCATACGTAGGAATCATGCTTTGCCTCAGTCTCGGAATATTCGATGATTCCTCAAAACAACTGAATTCATAAAAGAATGGCCTCGTTCGCAATTTTTTGTATGATTGTGTTAGGTCACCCGGTAATGACCTTTAGACAATCCTAAAAGATAGTAATTGATATTTTTGTTCCTTCTAGCTTGCCGGTTGCACCTGCAATTTTTACTAACGCTAACAATTCTTTTCTGTTTTCTGCAGGTATATGCCTGAGTACATGCAACAAGTCGCTGCCAGCGGCCGGTCCGCTGTGAATGTTTGGGACGCTGTGACCGCCGAAGGCCTGGAACCCCTGGTTCGCATTGAGAGCCGCTTCAATGCAGAGGCCTACTGCTCAATCCTGGACGATGTGCTCTTCCCGTACCTTCTAGGAGGACCATTTCCGGACGGCGACTTCATTCTGCAGCATGATAACTCCCCAATACACAAATCGAAAAGAGTTGCTGCATTTCTTGAGCTCCGCGATATCGCAGTGCTGGAATGGCTTGCTCAGTCTCCTGACCTAAATGTTATTGAGAACGTATAGGGCATCATGAAGAGTGCTATGACCCGTGCAATCATCATCACCACTGGTAAGCACACCCTTCCTGTCATCATTTTAACACTTCGGCTGCTGTTGACCTATTACACGCACCAGGTTCTCCCCCAATTAACCTTCGCGCGTGCGCGAACAAGGCGCACGCGCGACAACGTGCGTCATCCAGCATCCTGGCGAACGGCGGCGGCGTGCGCTCCGCCTTGCGTGCAGAGACGGTTCCGTTGGCGTTGGCCAATCGCCGGATGAGTTGGAGAGGAAATGACTCGTGTGGCGAAGCACGACGCGCGCTGCGCAGGCGTCATTTTCACTCCTGCAGTCGACGACTTCGGACGCTCGCTCCGTTCTTCATGGACAGGACCAAGCAAACCGCCCGTAAGAGAACTGGTGGGAAGGCTCCCCGTGAGCATCTTGCCACCAAAGCTGCTCGCAAGAGTGCACCTGCCACTGGCGAGGTTAAGAAGCCGCACCGCTATAGGCCTGGGAACGTGGCCCTTCGTGAAATTCGCCGCTACCAGAAGTCGACCGAACTTCTCATCCGCAAGCTGAAGTTCCAGCGCTTGGTGAGCGAAACCGCTGAGGAGGCCAGCGAGGACTACCTGGTCAGTCTCTTCGAGGACGCTAAGTTGTGCGCCATCCACGACAAGCGCGTTACCATCTCGTGGAGGGACATCCAGCTGGCCTGGCGCATCCGTGGCGAGCGTGCCTAAGTTCGGCCGCTGTCTGCGCCGCAGCCTCGGTCAAGCAAGCAACTAAAAACGGCAGGGCCCAGTGAGCTATGCAAAAAATAAATTGCTGCCAAGGAAAACTGTTGCTACACTTATGACAAGCACCTTTGTTGAAATGCTGGCTACAGCAACATCCCTTCTTCCAACAATGTTGGTCAACGTACATGTTTTTCTAACGCAGAAGTTGCTTCTTTCTTGTGTTCTGTGATAACCTTTCTTGCCGTTTTCTTTAGGATGGAAATTCGCGAATACTACTCATTTCTACTAACAGCAGCAAGGCGTTTGGGGTCAAGAACAACTTTCTCTAGGAAAGAGTACAAGACAAGTCATTGAAGAAATTAACGTTGCTTCTGTTACCTTCAGAACTTGAAGACTGAAATTTTGCACCTTTTTTGTATATATCCTATGCAATGCATTCCTATCACAAAGTGCAAAGCTACGTTATTGTGTTGGCAAGACAATTTTCTCAATGGTGACCTGTTGCTTCGGCTGTGAGCTGCCTTCATGATATTGACAATAAAGGATATGTACTATCGTGGACAAAAGTACCCTGGAATTGCGAGCGCCGAGCAAGTGGCACCTCTGCGTTTGAGACCGCTCAAAACAGTGGGCCATATATGCATACTCCGAACGCAGATATCACCACGGCTGATCACACTGATAGAGCACCAGTAAAATTCAGTCGATGCTCGCACGTCCTGGGCGATTTTGTCCCCGATAGTACATTCTCCGAAGAATTAATATGCCCTGTAAAACGAAATACGGGAAGCACCTTTATTTTGACAGTTATAGTACAGATTCAGCATACAGTGTTCGGTTTTCGAGATACGAAGGCACTCGTATCTTGTATTACGGTCTCTCTTTTACGGCTGTCTGTCCTACGGAAATGACCGTTCTTTATTCACGGAAAAGCGTTCGGTCACACGCTACCAGCAGATTTGCAGTAAAACCAGAAATTGTTTGTTACAGTGTAGCGAGAACGCGCGCACACTTTACGTCAAGTTGGCGAGAACAACAGCGTCTACAGATCGACCGATGGCTCGACGCACTGGCACCGCCAACGTAACCAGACGCGGCCAGTGAGCTCCGACGCCCCCGGCTTCTAACGATGCTCGCCGATGTGCCGACAACGTCGGACTTTAACAGCGCTTTTTAAGCTGCTCGAGCCCAGGCAATTCGACAGCGATGAGAAGATCCCGAGCAAAGGGAGCGGAAGGCCTAAGCAATCTGGCACCGTTTCCTGTGGGTTACATAAACGTGACGAAGGTCAGCTGCACGCAGAACAAGCTTCGCTTGCAGCCATTTTCCTGTAGAGGAAGGTATTGTAATTTTTTGTTTAAACCTCTTTGCATATACTCGTGCCGACTTCAACACTGGGTGCGGCGACTGTATCGTATGGACGGGATCCAAGAATGAAAAGAACGTTTATTGCGGAAACACACTGGGTATATATAGCTGTCGGCATTCACAGGCACGTGTTGCCGTAATCTTCGTGCTGTCAGTCAGTTCAGGCCGATACGTGCGACGCATGCGTAGTCTGCACGATACATCTTTCTCTGTTTAATACTTGGATAAAGCCGAGATACACAATGCACTTGATTGAAGTTGTGGTCGTACTGCAGCCGTCTTGGCTGACGAGTTATCCGCCTAGACCGTCTTGGGATCGGTGTTGTAGGTTGAGTCGGGTTTGCGGGCACTCCAGTTGGGAATGTTACCGGCTGGTCGTCCTCGCTTTCCGGCTCATCGCTGTCGAGGTCATCGTGTCGAAATGGCTCACGCGTTGTAATCAGGTGTCTCCGATTCCGACGAAGTACTTGGTCACCTTCAGTAACAATGCGATAGGACCTAGGCGCAGCCGGTCCCATGACCTGCGCTTTGCGGGTCCATGCTTTATCTCGGATCCTCACCACATCCCCTTTTCGGAGTACTGGTAGGTCCTTTCTGTGTGCGCCAAGTTGTCTATGCTTAGACACAAAATTTTTAGGTTGCGAGCTGAAGTCTGGAAGCCTGGTTCGTAGTCTCCTGCCTTGCAACAGCTCACCCGGGGAACGACCATGCTCCAGTGGTGTAGATCGGTAGCTGAGCAGGCCCAGCCAGAAGTCGTCGTGATTTTCGAGTGTTTTTTTCATGATGCGTTTCACTATCTGGACGCCTTTCTCCGCTAGTCCATTGGACTGTGGAAAGCCAGGACTAGATGTCACGTGCTTGAAATCGTACCTGGACGCAAAGGTGGCAAACTCGTGAGACGCGAACTGGGGGCCGTTGTCACTGCATACTTCGACTGGGATTCCATATCGGGCAAAAATGCAGCTCAATTTGGCAATGATCGTGCTCGACGTGGTGTCGCCCAGTTTTTCCACTTCCGGGAAGTTTGACTGCGCATCGAACACGCACAAGTACGAGCTTCCCCCATGCTGAAAGATATCAACGCCGACTCTGTACCAAGCGTGGCCCGGCGTTGGTCTGAGCATGAAAGGCTCGCTTGGTTGCCTGTATGCATACTTTCGGCAGACGGCGCAACTTTTCAACATCGTTTCAATATCTGCATTAATTCCGGGCCAAAACACCAATCCTCGGGCTCGTGCTTTGCATTTGTTTATGCCCAAGTGCCCTTCGTGTATACGTTGAAGTATTTCGTTCCTCATCGACTTTGGAACAAGTACTTTGGTTCCTTTTAGCACCACTCCCTCTATTAGCGACAGCTCAGTAGCAAAAGGTTTCATGCAGCCATCAAGATTGCCGCTGCCGCTGATATAGCACATCACTTTTTGTAACTCCGGGTCACTTGCAGTTGCGGCAACTAAGCGGTCAAGGGTTTTTCTGCTTACCAGGTCCGAGACTGCACCAACTGCGTGAACCTCTATTTCTTCTGTCGAGCCACTCGTGTCCGCTGGGTGGTTGATGGGCGTCGACCTTGAGAGCATGTCGGCCAGCAGCAGTTGCTTCCCTGGTACAAATTCAAGCACATAGTCGTAGTTCAGTAAGCGCATGAAGAAACGCTGAAGACGCGGCGGCATGTCACCGATTCCTTTGGATGAAATGGCTAGCAGTGGTCGGTGGTCGGTCTCTATGATTATCTTACGCCCGTATGCGAAATGGTGAAATTTTTCACACCCGAACGTTATGCCCATTGCCTCTTTTTCGATTTGTGAATATCGTTGCTCAGTCTCATTCATCACGCGTGATGCATACGCAACCGGCCGCCAGCTGTCACCATGAAGCTGTAGAAGTGCAGCGCCTAGTCCACTTTTAGAAGCGTCAGAAGAAATTTTAGTTTCCTTGGCAGCATCGAAAACAGCCAACACAGGTGCGCTGCTGAGCCATGTGCAGATGGCTGTCCATTCATTTGCGTGGTTGGCCGACCATTCAAACTTGGTGTCCTTTTTGATGAGACTGCGCAAAAGTTGTGTCTTTTCTGCCAGATTCGGAATGTATTTCCCAAAGTAGTTGGCAACACCTAACATTCTGTGCACTGCAGCTTTGTCCGTTGGTTGCGACATTTCTTTAAGGGACATGCTCAGTGTGGCATTTGGCCTTATTCCGTCTCGGCTGATGACATCACCCAAAAATTCGACTTCAGTAAGCCCGAACTTGCACTTGCTTGCGTTGAAAGTTAAGCCAGCGTTTTTTGCCAGCTGCAATACATTTCGAAGGCGTGTGTCATGTTCTTCTTTAGTGATGCCCCAGACAAGAACGTCATCTACATATACACGCACCCCTGGAGCCCTGTCAAAAATTTCGCTCAAGGTTTTTTGAAAGACTTCAGGAGCCGAGGCGATACCGAAGGGCAGCCTCAGAAAACGGTAGCGACCAAAGGGCGTGCCGAATGTGCAGATTTTTGAGGTGGCGTCATCCAAAGGAATTTGGTGGAAACCTGAATTCGCATCGAGGCGGGAAAAATATTGAGCGCCGGCGAGCTCAGCCTCAATGTCTTCACGCTTAGGCATCTGATAGTGCTCACGTTTCAGGCATTTATTGATATGCCTAGGATCAATGCATACACGTAGTGTGCCGTCCTTCTTCCGTACAATAACAAGCGGGCTCACCCAGTCCGTTGGTTCTGTCACTTTCGTGATGATGGCGGCTCGTTCCATGCGGTCCAGCTCGTCCCGCAGTGGTTCTTGTAGTGTCAAGGGTACGCGCCGCGCTGGCTGGACTACAGGTATCGAACCAGTGCGTAGTACCATCCGATACTGGCGGGCGACGCAGCCTGTTCCTTGGAAGAGTTGAGGAAATTCCTGCAATATTTCGTCGGCAGCGCTAGCGTTGACTGAGTCCACCGACCTCGCGACCAGTCCGAGCGCCTCACTTGCAGATAGTCCGAGTATTGCCTGGTGGCCTTTTTTTACTATAAAGAAGTCGAAACTCCCAGCCCGATTTTTTATGGTGACTGGTAACGACGCAACACCGAAGTGACTGATAGCGTCACCGCTATAGGATCGCAGAATTGAACTGCTCGGCTTCAAACTTTGCGTCCCTTTGCACTTCCGATAGACCGAGTAAGGCAGCAAGTTAGCTTGGGAGCCTGTGTCTACTTTCAAGAAGGCATCCTGGCCGGCCACTTTAGCGTTTACGATCCAGTCCGTCGAGCTTCTCAGCTTGCAAGTTTTTACATCAAGGATGTCGAAAGTGTTCTGCACGTTGACCACTTCGCTTACTGTAGACCCTTTCTTGCAACACGCTGCAAAATGATTGGTGCCACCACATACAAAACACGTCTTGCCGAACGCGGGACACCTACTACGTTCGTGCAAGCGGTTGCATTTCATGCATTTAAACGGACGCTTTTTTACAGATGCGACCTGTTTTTCCGCCTGAGCCCATGCCTCGTTCTGCTGGCTAGACAGTTCAGCAGCCTTGCAGATTTGTTCAGTCTTGGCTAGCGTCAGGTCTTTTACTTTGAGGAGCTTCTCCCGCAACTTAGGGTTATGTACACCGAATACAACCTGGTCGCGGATCATTGACTCCGTTAATTCAGCGAAGTTGCAGCTTCGAGACAGTTTTCGCAAGTCGCGCAGGAAATGCTCAAAGGGCTCCGCTTCGTCCTGGGTTCTTGACCGGAAAATGTACCTCTCATAGACTTCGTTTTGCTGTTCTTCACAGTACTCTTTAAACTTCCGCACGACCGTCGTGTAATCATCCTTGCGTTCCGCCTCAAGAAAGGTGAAGTTGTTAAACACCTCAAGTGCATCGTCGCCAGCAACACTCAGCAGCAGCGCAGCCTTGACAGCTTCTGACCTTGGTTCTTTCGGAGATGCTGTCGCTTGTAGGAACAGTTCGAACTTCTGGATGAACAGGTTCCAATGCTTCGCGATGTTGTCGGATGAGCCGGAAAGTTGCAGATGCTCCGGTGGCTTGACTAGCTCCATTGCTCTGAATGGTTACGTTCATCCATCGGCACCACTTCTGACACCATGTATCGTATGGACGGGATCCAAGAATGAAAAGAACGTTTATTGCGGAAACACACTGGGTATATATAGCTGTCGGCATTCACAGGCACGTGTTGCCGTAATCTTCGTGCTGTCAGTCAGTTCAGGCCGATACGTGCGACGCATGCGTAGTCTGCACGATACAGCGACTTCGATAAGCTCACCCAGCAGCGGGAAACCGCCGTTGTCCTCGTTGCCACCGGAAATGCAAAGAACAGATTGTCGGTCACTGACATAAAAACAAAACAACTTAAAATTGACGTATTGTAGAGGAGCCGCCGGTAGTGCCAAGCTGGATTGAGGCCATCTTGCAGTAGGTGAGAGAGGCAACAAACATTTGGGATGTTTTCATCCTAACCTTGACGTCGAAGACAAGTGGGGAGGAACATAGTGCACACTCACTTTTGTTAGAGCGGAGGTGCAGGCAGGCCTCGAAGTATACGTCACGAGGGCCACAAGGATCCAAAATCTTTATTTGCAGTGAACACTACCGTTCGGTCCTCGCGTCAAAAAATAGAGAGTTTTAGCCCAGCGGGTTTACGGCCAGCGGAGCGGAGCGAGCGAGTGGAGACGCGACTGCGCATGCGCACCACGCTGAGGCGGCCAGCGGTTTTACGGAGCAGCGTTTACGCCCGCTGGAAAGCACTCCCCAGCGGAAGGTATACGCAGCGCGCGAGCGTGCGTAAGGGCGCGCGGGCGTGTATGGGAAATGCAAGACGGCAGCCGCGAACATGAACGCCGGCAGTTCTGCATCGGAGACGGCGACAGCCGCGCTGACCCGTACATTAGTACTCAGTACATTATTAACAAATAATGCACTGAGAACATGTAATATATCTTTATTCAACATTTCTTGCATAATAAAAGCAAGCGTAATTCAATTTCATTTCTCAGTAACTCCTATTCGAACCACTAGGTGGGGCAGCAGAGCGCCCCGCTCTTTACCCCGCTCGAGCGGGTGATCCGCTGGGCTAAAATTCTTTTTTCGCGAGCCGCTCCGCTGACGCAACGGTGGAGACCGCTCCGCTCCGCTGGCCGTAAACCCGCTGGGCTAAAACTCTCTAATATGGCCGACGCAAGAACGAGCCCAAGCGCAGCGTCGTCGTCGGGCGCGTCCGCATAAAAGCATGGCTGCAAAAATTAACCAACATCAGATAGTGTAATGCTCTAATGCAGAGGTGATAGAATGCGTATTCGTCAAGACTAAAGAAGCTGCAGTTGCGAGATGGTCTGCGCAAGGAGATAAAAGTCATTCGAACGTCATTGTTCGTTAGCAATTGCAGCAACCTCATTTCTCCTCGGCCTGCCACATAAAACATTTCTTTAAACGACCCGTGAACAACTTCTATAGATACAAAACCTGATTCGAGTGCACCAGTAGGAGAGACAGCGCCACCTAACGACACCAAGTTGAGAAGATGCGCAAGAAAATTTTTGTTATGGAGTGCACTAAGCTAATGCATCGGCGGGCTTAGGCATCTGCACTTCGTTGGCGGCCGAGCACGTTAAAGATTGGGCAACTACTTCGGTAGGTATTTTAGGGCGTTCGTAAACGGCGCGGTCTGCACCACGTGACTCGATCATTCGTGATTGGTGGCACGGTACACACCATCAAATCTTTCGCTCGTAGAGCGCACCATAAGCAACGCGGCCTCCATCATCGAGTGCAGCGATTCTACGAAGCATAAGCCCAGGTCAGGACCCTGCCTACTGGCGGCGGTTCCGCGGACATTATCTTATTAAAGGAAAAAGAAAAGACACACAAGCTAGAACGGCATACGCTCACTGAAGTGAATACAACAACATAGGAAAATACAATACAATGTGCGCCTTGTTGTCCCCCTTTAAATGCGGCTGCGACAAACAGTGACCTATTCGCTGCTTGAGTTAATCAGCTTTTACTACATCTATTGCGGATTTTACCTATATGAACTTGTTCTTTATGGCCATACTAAAAATGACTTATCTCTATATCGTAAGTTTGATATGTTTGTAGCCATATCCCGGCTAAATCGATTTGTTCCCTGCTTTCTTTCTTACCAGTGTTTTTAAACCTATTTTGCTTATCTTAACGGCTAACCATTTAATTCTCTCATCCGCTTTGGTGACACTTTTGCTGCCGTTAGTTTTTCCCACGCTTTGCCTATCGCACACCCTCTGCTGACTCCAAATTGCCGGTCACGAAACAGACACCTAACGCTTCCTTTAGAAAGCGACGCAAAACTGCCGAACGCAGCTGCTGCTGACAGGGGAGACTCGCGGGATATAATCGCCAAGCGCACGACGAGGTCGAGTGGCGGCAACTATTGTTGCTTGATTACTTTGCATAGTAGCGTTTCATTGCGAGCTTGATGCCTATAAACCGTTTTCCGATGGTTTAGAATGTATTTTGATTACTTACGGCTTCGTTGTGTATATATACTGTGTTGAAACAGGCTTTCTTTCAGAAATAACACTGCCTTACATCGTTGTTGCTGCAATCATTGCTACAAACGGGCTCCCACGACGACCCTCCTATGTACTATCGCCATTAATCAAAACGCCTGTTAAGCCTGATTACAAAAACACGTTAAGCATGTAATCGTTCTGTAGTCTGTTTCCTAAACATGCAGTAGTCGCAAATGTAGGTATTGGAGTCTGATTAAAACCATTGTTACAAGTGCTCGTGAGCCTCACAATAGAACAACGCGTCGGAGTAGACTATGAAATGTCCGCGCTTGAATGTACGTTCGTCGTACGACTCCATCCACAGCAGGTGCTTCTACAAAAATCCGGCCCACTTGGCAGAAGAAAAAGGCCTTGTTTTAGAAAGTCTCGAGACCGCGTGACCGCGATTCTGTGTCGATTAATTTTCTTTTTTGGTTTGTCGGTTTGTTCGGCGTCGCAACACACCATAATTATTTGCATTCGTAGCCTACAGCATATGCGAGGTGGTCTCCACTGAACGGTGCAGTGATTTTGCGAAGCCCACGTGTCGCTGTGGTAGCTTGCCTAGCAGCGGTACCGGTGCGACGGTCACAGAAATAAAGAAAAGATTATCAAACACTTATAATTTGGCCATTACCATTCAGCTGCATGGTGGAAAGCATGCTGCTTTAAGGACGTAGCCAAATATCCTGGCAGACAAGCCTATGTAGCAGCGGTGGTCAACACAGATACCACGGTCACCAACGCGTGCATGGTCCACACTAACAGTCCTGTACTGCGACTCCAAGAGGGCAATTCTGTCCTTCGGAATAGGGAGCATATCCCCGACAGTCGGCAGAATGGTACTGAACACATCGCCCCACACTACATCAATTGGTTCCCGGCAACAAATGGGACCGTTGGAGGGGCCACTCCCTAACCTGAACGAGACGACACTCGAGGCCGCACAAAACCCAGCTCAGCGTGCGAGCCCGGACTCCCGCTAGGCAGGACGGGAGAGCGAGCCCAACCCAGTCGTCACTTACAGCGATCTCACCCAGTACTATAAGTTAGTCAAGAAACCAAGAAATATAGCCAAGAAACAGAGTGTTGACATACATAAAAGACAAAAGGAAGAGGAAAGATGAACCATCAATGATAATTACACAGCTACTAATTAGCAAAATAACTTTATAGAAAATTATTCAGACAGCAAATAATTCTTCAGTTCATATTTGAAAGAGTACAAGGTAGGTGACAACTTAATGGAGTATGGAAGACCATTCCAAAGTTTAAGCGCGCAAAAAGAGGAAGCCATATTTCCGTTATTAGTATGACATAAACGCAACAGGAAATTTCCTTGTGCTGCAAACCTTGTGTTATTAGCATTAAAAAGGAGATCAGGACTAACAAAGTTGTAAGAAACTTCCTGAGTTAGTGATTGGAAAAATTATATCACTGAATGGTAGTTAAACAATTCAGTAACTTGAAGAACGCGGTTTGTACGTAGTTCTGAAGAGGCGTTAGAGAAAAAATAGCTTTGCGTTATAATGCAGGTAGCCTGATTTAGAATGCGCTGAATAGAGGAAAGATGACAATGATAAATATTACCCCAAGAAGCGATACCATAAATGATATGACTATGAATGAAAGCGAAGGATATAGATAATAATGCCTCTTTGGAAAAAAATGCACGTGATTCGAGTAGTGCTCTAATGCCAAGTGCTGCTTTTGTTTGATGTGTGCAATGTGGTTAGTAAACTTGAGGTGGGGATCTAATTTGATGCCGAGAAGAGAAACACAAGTGGAGGCAGGAATGCCATGCCCATTGAGAGTTATGGTCGGAGAGCAAGGCAAATGTCTCTATGGTGACTTGAATATCATGAATGGCGTTTTCGTAGGGTTTTTAATTAGAAAATTGGCATTACACCAATCAGTAATTTTTGAGAGATCACTGTTTAGTTTCAAAGTTAGCGAAAGTAATGATTTATCCGAGAGGGCAACAGTCGTGTCGTCTGCGCATAATATAGGTAGTGTACAATTAAGGCAGTCAGGTAAATCATGACCAATTGCATCAACAAAATTTATTTTATCAAGACGAGATGTAAAATAACAAGGATCTGACCTAGGAGGGTTAGATCTGAATGTGACGAATATAGGGTAATGATCGGTTACGTCTATATCAATTACACTAGACTCTGGTGAAGGCGAAATATTAATGAGGGCATGGTCTAAGAGGGAGCTGCTTCTTTAAGTGGAAAACCTGGTGGCCGAAGTTACTAATTGCTCAAGCCCAAAGACAGTAAAACAGTTCGTATAAGCGCATACACTACTATTGTCGACATCAAGCAAGTCAATATTTATATCATCTACAATTAGGAGAGGCTTGTTTTCACAAGTATTTGTTTGAATAACTAAGCTAAGATGACGAAGCAAATCAGGTAAGGAAGAAGATGGAGAACGGTAAATACAGCCAATAATAATTCCGCCAATATAATTTGGAAAAGACAAGGCGTTGGTTTAGATCCAAGCAATTTCGCAGTGAAATAAATCTAGAGAAAGGTCCAGTCTACGTTTATATTTAATGTGGGGTGCGACAGAAATCGCGCTACCATCATGTTGATCTGCAGCACGGTGACAATACTCAGCCTGATAGGCATGGAACGCCTATAAATTGCTATCAGCCGGGCCAAGCCACGTCTCAGTTATGCAGATGAATGAAAAAGTGTGGGAAAGTGAGTCGATGAATGAAGGTATGTTATCATGATTCTTACGCAACTTCGCGCATTGAAGTGAAGGAACCAACACCCAGCAGATAGCAGCAGTGATGTTGCTTCAGATGGTGAAAACAAAGACATGCTTGAACGAATGAGTCAACGTCTAAAACGGACTAATTGTAAATAATCAGGTTAAGTGATGGCGCTGAGGTCGCACTCAGAGCTTATGAAGAACACTTTGCTATTTTCAGTCTTGCGTGCTTTATTCTGACAGTTGTCTGTCCCAAGGAACTGCCACTTATGCTGCTTCTTTAGAGCAAGAGATCGGCTGAACAGACGTTTGTTCTCAAATGTGAGGTGCTCATTGACATAAATAGGGATATCATTTTTACCAGAGAGCCCAATCATGGAGGTTCTCATGCGTGCCTTTCGAGCCTTACGCAGGAAGTCATTCTTCTTGATACGGGAGCAAAATCGGACTATTAGATTTTGATGTGGTGATTTGCTGGCGACCCGATGAACTGTGTCGATGTCCACCACATCCATTTGACAGTCAATTGCATCAGCGACAGCACACAAAACGGCAGAGCAATCCTCTCCTTGCGTTGAAGGAGGAGGAGGAGGCAAAGGAGAGGAAAGACAGGGAGGTTAGCCAGTGTAAGTACCGGCTGGCTACCCTGTGCCGGGGAAAGGGGTAAAGGGAATAAAAAGAGAAAGAAGAAGAAAAGGAAAAAAAATAAAAAGAAAAAAATTCACACAGTAACGCGAAACTACGCTCTACAACGTTCAAAGGCGGTCGCACAATTCACATGTCCTTAAAAACTTCAACAAAGCCCTTAAGGCCTTGAATGCCGAAGCCCGTCTGGACCAATGTCCTAGAGCTTTTTCCTCTGTAAAGGGGCGATTGTCCAGTTTTGCGAGAGCGGTCACGAGCACTGTTCTTCGCACTGCGTAACGGGGACAGTCACAAAGGAGGTGTTCAATCGTCTCCTCGCAGCCGCAGGTGTCACAAGTAGGGCTGTCGGCCATTCCAATGCGGAATGAATATGAGTTCGTGAATGCCACGCCGAGCCACAGGCGGCACAGAAGTGTTGCTTCCGCTCGTGGCAACCCTGGTGGTAGGCGGAGTTGCAGACGTGGATCCAATTTGTGGAGACGTGCGTTCGTGAATTCACTGGTGTTCCACAGATTCTGTGTAAGCTCACGGGCGAGGGAGCGAAGAGTTGTTGCTGCATCTGTTCTTGACAGCGGTATGGGTATAATCTGGGCGCCATCATGAGCCGACCGGGCAGCGTCATCCGCACTGTCATTTCCTGAAATTCCACAGTTACCCGGTATCCACTGGTAGATGATGTTGTGTCCCTTGTTGATTGCGTGATGGTGGAGTAGTCGGATGTCTGCGACTAGTTGCTCATTTGGTCCATGGTTGAAAGGGGACATCAGACATTGAAGAGCTGCCTTTGAGTCACATAAGATGGACCATGAATGTGATGATTTCTGAGCAATGAACTCCAGAGCAGCACGGATAGCTGCGAGTTCTGCAGCCGTCGATGATGTAATGTGAGATGTCCTGAACTTGAGGGTGACGCACTCTGTGGGAATCACCACTGCTCCAGCTGAACTATTAGAGGATACAGAACCGTCTGTGTAAACATGGATGCGTCCTCTGTGCTGTTCATGTAGCATTGAAAGCACGGTTTGTCTGAGGGCAAAAGTTGACATCTCTGTTTTCCTTTTGATGCCGGGAATAACAAGAAGAGCCTGGAGTGGATGGAGGCACCACAGCGGTTGAGATGGTCGTGCTGCAGGCGTGAAGTTTGATGGTAAAATTCCATGGTTGGCAGCAATAATCTTGCTAAGCGCTGAACGAGGTCGAGCGGCAGGAAGGGAGGCGAGATGATGCGATGGAAGTCGGGCGAAGTGCCTGATATGCATCCTTAAAGTGTCGACTTGAAGATACGTGTTGATGGGGTGGTCATGCGCGACGGCTATTGTTGCTGCCGTGGACGCACATCTGGGAAGACCAAGGCAAATTCGCAGAGCTTGAGCTTGTACAGATTGGAGGGCACGGAGGTTGGTCTTGCCGGTCCCACCCAGTACAGGTAAGCTATAGCGCAGGAGACCTAGGAACAGTGCGTTATAGAGTTGGAGCATCGCACTCACAGACGCACCCCATGACTTTCCCGCAAGAAATCTGAGCACGTGGGTTATCATGACTAATTTCCTTTTTAGGTAGGAGATATGAGGACTCCAGGAAAGGTCTCGGTCCATTATCACTCCTAGAAAGCGGTGCGTCTTCTCGTAGGCAATTGGCTGTCCATTAATTCTGATAACGTATGGTTTCATTGCTTTACGCGTGAAAGCGACTATAGAGCACTTCTCGCAGGACAGCTCCAGACCTCGTGCTCGAAGATAACCTGATGTTAGTGTGGCCGCTTTTTGAAGTCTGGCGCGCACCTGAGGACGCGTCGCTCCTGATGACCAAATGCATATATCGTCTGCATAGATCGACACATGGACGGATTCCGGAAGGGTATGAACCAGGTCGATGAGCACCAGGTTAAATAGAGTGGGGCTCAAGACTCCGCCTTGTGGTACGCCTTGGTAGGTGTTGCGTTGTGATGACGCACCGTCCTCTGTTTGCATAAAGAATGACCTGTCCTTCAAGAAGCTGGATATCCACCGAAAAACAAGGCCGCCCAGGCCGACATCACCCAAGGCGTCCAGGATGGCTTGATGGGTTACGTTGTCATATGCGCCTTTAACATCTAGGAACATCGCCGCTGACAGTCTCCTGAGGCTTTTTTCGTGCTGAACAGACGAGACAAGATCTATGACGTTGTCTATAGAAGAGCGTCCGCGTCGAAAGCCTGCCATAGCGTCAGGATATAACTTGTAGTGTTCTAGATACCACTCTAGACGCGTCAGCACCATCCTCTCCATCACCTTTCCTAGACAACTGGCCAGAGCAATGGGACGATAAGACGCCACGTCTAGGGGTGATTTACCTGGCTTGAGCAAAGGCACAAGGCGGCTGGACTTCCATGCAGCTGGAACGTCGCCTTCACGCCATGAATTATTGTACACGTCTAGAAGTGCATGCCGGGCTGTGTGACCAAGGTTTCCAAGAGCTGCGTATGTCACCCCGTCAGGCCCAGGCGATGAGGAACGTCTGCACGCTGCCAACGCCGCCTGCAACTCCTCGATGGAAAACAGATTGTCCATACGAGAATCCCGCGAGACTGGAACATCACGGAGATCACGTGTAGCGAACAATGGCGGTAGACCAGCGACCTTGAAACAGAAGTCGTCCGCTACGTCGATCTCCCTGCGACCTTGGTAGAGAGCCAGGCACTTGAAAGGGTGGCGTTGTTGCGGTGATGTTCGAAGACCACGCACTGTTCTCCATATATGTGACAGGGGTTTATGCGGATCAAGGGTATCACAGAAGGTTTTCCATCTTAGAGACTGCAGGGAGTTGATCCGACGCTGGATCTTCTTCTGTATGCGTCTCGCCTCCCTTAGGTCGTAGATGGACTTGGTGCGCCTGTACCTTCTTTCCGCGCGACGGCGGATTGCTCGAAGCCGCTCCAATTCTGCTTCGAATTCAGAAAATTTAGGAATAGGCCTAAAAGATCTTGTGGCTTCTTGAGCAGCGGCGTTAATTAGCTTCTCGATGTTGCCAGGCAGACAGTCCCGGATCTCTTGGCAATTCTTCTCCATGAGCGACGTGTATTTAGGCCAGTCGATGTGATGAAGAACTGTAGTAGAGTGTGACTTGCGTATGCCGTCGATTTTAACATACGTTGGAACGTGGTCACTACCATGCGTTTCGTTGTCCGTGAACCATTTCACACTGGCACTGAGGCATCTTGAAACAAAAGTCAAGTCCAGGCAGGTGCTGTATGTCAATCCCCGCAGAAAGGTGGGACTGCCATCATTTAGGCAGCAGAGCTCATGGTCCGACGCGAAGGATAGTACACGTCTTCCTCGACAGTCCATCTTTAAGCTTCCCCATAGCGGATGATGCGCATTGAAGTCGCCGGTAATAACCCATGGTCCAGGTGTCGCTGTTAAAATTCCATCTAGTCTTGAGCTGTCAAATCGACTCGAAGGTGAAATGTAGGCACCTATGAGCGTGAGTGCGACGTTCTTGCATTTTATAGTCAAACACACATATTGATTGTTGTCATCAGGTGCCATTGGGTGTAAAACATATGTGAAATCGCATCTGATATAAACGATGACTTTGCTGCGGTCGGTACAGGTGGCAGACATGAAAGCTTCATATCCTGACAGGCGGATGGCGCTCTCAACGTTTGGCTCACAAATGACAATTATTGGAAATTTGTTCTTAAAAACAAACGGACGAAAGTCCGAAATGCGCGATTTAATGCCTCTGACATTCCATTGGAAGATAGACGCTTCTTTGACCTCTTTAAGGAACGAATGTAGAGGAGCAGCCATGGTACTTCTCAAGACCGGAAAGTACCGGATACAGGGCATCCAGTATTTGAAGTGCGCCTCGAGCTGCCGGAGTGTGTATGGCAGTCAGTAGTGCTCGTAGCGTGTTCATAAGGGCCCTTATCATGGTGACAACTTGTTTGTCGTTGTCTTGGTTGCCAGAAGGTGAAGCATGATTCGGCGAGCGTGCTACATCTTGTCGCTCCGCTGGTGGATCTAGCCGTGGCAATGGCGGCCACTCGTCGCTTGAGGCAATGATATTGGAGACTTTCTGCTGAGGAATGTCATTGCTGCTATTGCTAGTTGTATGCGGAAGTTTCTGGACTGTCAGTGGACGCGGTGCATCCTTAGCAATAGCAGTGGGTTTCCTAGATCTCCGGCGACGTGAACGTCGCCGTCGCACCTTAGCGGCAGCCTCCCTGTGCGAGGAACCATCCCTGACCATTTGCCTCAAGACTTTCGCCTCATTTTTCACATGTGGGCAATTCTTCGAAGTTGCATCGTGAGAGCCCTGACAATTGGCGCACTTTTTGTTTTCTGCACGACACGCGTCGGAGCTGTGCGACTCAGAGCACCGTGAGCACACGGCAGCGTTTGTGCAAACCGCACTAACGTGCCCTATCCTTTGACATTTCCTGCACTGAAGCGGCTTTGGCACAAAAGGCCGTACAATGTGTCGGAAGTGACCGACCTTCACGTGGGACGGTAGGCTGTCTCCTTTGAAAGTTAACTTGACACACTGCGAGCGTCCCAGGCGACGAGCTTGCAATATGGCAATTCCCTCTGTCGCCGGCTTGATGAGTATATGCAGGTCAGCATCGCTTATGGAATTATCTACGTCATACACAACGCCGGCCGTAGAGTCATGATGGTCTTGTTTATAGCAGCGTACGTTGATGCTATCCAGCACCTTAACGTTGCTTAGAATGTCTAGCGCGCTGCGGTTTGTGACATCTATAGCGAGGATGTTCTTACGGGCGTTGATCCTTATATCTTTGATCTGACCCGGAACGAGTGCCTCGAGCGATACAGATGTGGCTTGGCGGTTGATCCGGTTTAGATTGTCGCTAGCAGCCACAGGCACATATAAAATGGTGAGGTCTGATGGCTTTCGCGTCGGGATCACAGTTGCCTTACTTGTGGAAGGGGTCGTCCTGACGAGTCTTCTCTTTGCTTTGTGCTTCGCTACGGGCACGAAATCGCTGTCATCCGAGGTTTCATCACTGGTCCCTGAGTAGATCACAGTGTCCTCGCTGTCGGTGTCACTCGGGCGACTAGACCGCTTTCGCGGTGCGGTCGCTGTTGATGTAGACGGACCAGGAACCTCTCCAGGCGACTCCACGTCCATCGCCGTAGTTAAGGGAGTGGCGTCTCCCACAAAGTAGCTTCAATTTCTCAGAGACGAAAAGGCAGCGTTCCACACAGGACACTTCGTCGTCGTCCAGCTTGAAGAGCTGCCTTTAATTTCAATATTGTTCTGCCTGCTGTACTGTTTCATTGATGCAATTCTTGGTGTGATTCTTGTTTTCTGTTTTATCGTTTTGTTGGTACGGCCCCGCTTATATCTAGCGCAAACATTTAGCGGAGAAGGCAAGGAGAGGGAGCACATTCAGAAGCCCCGAAAAAGAAATGGAGTGAGTGGTGAACGGGGCACAGAAGAAAGTTTGGCGCTACACGTTGCTGGGATACATACTACACCACAAGTACTACAAATGCAGGCCGAGATCAACATTCGTCATCATCATATATTGGACCTTTAAATCCCTCTTTAGGGCCATTACATAAAGGGAGGGGCATCAGTAAGAACAGCAGAACGCATAGACAGCGCGAAGCAAAGTGAAAATTTGCGTGGAAGTGAGGTCACAGTGGAAGAGAGGTCATGACGTAACAAGTAACAATAATTACAAACATATATAAGCGTAATATATACATATTTAAAAGGATGCAGATGCATGGGTAGAGTAATAACATTATTTTGAACAAAAATGGTTTGCCGCCAGTAGTTTAAATTTTTGGTGGGTTGCGCTGTGCAATGACCGATTCGGGTCAGTTGTTCCATTTCTCAGTGGCTACAGGAATAACTGATTTGATAAATGCGGTGGCTCTATGAAAAGTCGTTGGAGTCTCACAGAGTTCAATAGGTTTCGTGAATAGCAGGCGGGAGGTAATAGTGAGGAGGCATGTAAATTAGGAAAGCACTAATGCAATTGATGAAATAAGGTGAGTCGAGATAGTTTGCGTCTCACGTCAAGAGATTGCGCTTCGAGCTACTCCTTAATACTCTCGATGTATGAATGGTAGCTGTAGTTAGACTTCGTGAAGCGAGCAGCACGATTTTGCAAGGAATGCAGTAGCTTATTCGGTAGCTTTGATGAGGACTGTAAATAGATGGCGCGAACGAGCGCCATCTATTTAGCGCAAACGAAGGCTACGTATGCTACTACGCCGACTGCGGGTAGGCACCGAAAAAAAAAAACGTTCATCTAATATAACCAAGTTCTTTTGGAGCATTAGTCACAAGTTGAGCAATGTGTTCGGACCATGTTAAAGAGCCCTTCACCTGCCCTAAGACCGAATTTCGGTTATATGCTCGAAGTTGTTACATGCCCTGTAGGGAGCGTTCGGACGCAAAAATTTCGGTCGATAAATAGCAGAGATCGAAAGATTTTAGTGCTGTGAACCTATCATTTCAGAAGGCGACAACAAATGCCGTGAGAGGCACCTTCTCAACTTGCCTCGTCTAGGCTCCGCATGCGAAATTCGTTCTCCGTGTTCTCCAATACCCGAGCTCGAGGATCGCATGCCGCATACGTCACGGGCCCCACCTTCATTTTTTTTTCTGGATTTTTCGCTGGGTAGCGCACTTCCGCTGACGGCGTCGCGCGCGAGCTGCTGCGCGGTTGCGTTTCTATGGTTTCGCGTAACGCACGATTTTGCACGTTGTGCACGAGAACACCTGACTAGCAGTATAAGCCATTGCTACGTGAACACAGAAGTAGACGAAAGCGGTTCATAGAGCTGGATCGTGAGCTCGAACAAGGTAGAAAATGACATGCTTACTTTTTCTGCATGCGTGACTGCACGACGTGGGAACAACCAGATGGAACGTAAGTACATCTCTGTTGCTGCGGTCCCAAGCAAACAAGACATGCAGACATTTCCTTTGTGTACTTTATTATTTCTCTACACTTTATTTGGTCTATTTAAAGCAACAGATTAGACAAATAACAGATGTTGCTTTGAACAATTCTCTAAGTCCCGTGTCACTAACAGTGACGTCACAGCAGTGCGTCGTACGTTGCCTCCCTCGTGCGATATACGTCGACTCTCCGGCTGAGAACGCTGCGCCCTTGAGGAGACATGGAAACGGTGTTTAGTTTGAAATTCAGGCTCTTTCAGCGGTGTGTAGGGAAGTAATACTTAGCTGACACGGTCGTAATAGCGCATTCTATGCATGGCGCTTGCCAGCTGGAAATGGCCAGAACTGGTGAGGGGCCCTTCACATTGCTAGTAATTAGGATGACAAGGTACTTGAATTTGTCTACATGTATGAGGCTGGTTGAGTTTAATGAGCAGTCGTATTCCGAGTTAGACTACTTTCGAGATGCGTGCGCAACTTTTGTTTAGAAGCCGTAGTCTGTATCATCCAGTGCGAGCACAAGTTTTTTATCAGAGATCGTTTTGCAGTAGTTCGTGGTATTTAGTGGCGGTTATCCGGCGGTACAAGACACAGGCGTCAGCGAATAGTGGAATAGATGAAGAAATTTCAATGGCAAGTCATTTACATCTATTAAGAAGAGTACAGGGCCCAGCACTGGTCACTGAGGGACTTGAGAATTTACGGGTGGCATAGGAGAGCGATGAGCAATGGTCAATGTGAACTGTAGGTGATCGGATAAAAAGGATTTAATCCATGAAAGGGTTAAGGGATGAAGATTCAGCCGACATAATTTATTTTTTAGGCGTTTATGTACAACGCGGTCAAATACTTTAGAGAAATCTATGTATATGACGTCACTTTAAACAAGGAGTCTAAATTTATTCGAAGTCAATGAGGAATTCGAAATTCTGAGTCTCGCAAGAAAGACATGGTCGGAAGCCACGTTTATTTTTAACGTCGAAACGATTGCTTTCAGGGTGATTGGCAACATGCGAGTAAACAATGTGTGCTCGAAAATTTTGCAGGCAATGCATGTAAGCCAAATAGGGCGGTAATTTTATGGGTTACTACGTTCAGCCCATATGAATGCTGGTGTTGCCTTGGCTGTTTTGCAGTCGTCTGGTATCCTGCCGTCCGAAAGTGTCTAATATATTGCACGATATGCGGGTTGTTCTAACACTCATCATCATCAGCCTGGTTACGCCCACTGCAGGGCAAAGGCCTCTCCCATACTTCTCCAACAACCCCGGTCATGTACTAATTGTGGCCATGCCGTCCCTGCAAACTTATTAATCTCATCCGACCACCTAACTTTTTGCCGCCCCCTGCTACGCTTCCCTTCCCTTGGGATCCAGTCCGTAACCCTTAATGACCATCAGTTATCTTCCCTCCTCATTACATGTCCTGCCCATGCCCATTTCTTTTTCTTGATTTCAACTAAGATGCCATTAACTGGCGTTTGTTCCCTCACCCAATCTGTTCTTTTCTTATCCCTTAACGTTACACCTATCATTCTTCTTTCCATAGCTCGCTGCGTCGTCCTCAATTTGAGTAGAACCTTTTTCGTAAGCCTCCAGGTTCCTGCCCCGTAGGTGAGTACTGGTAAGACGCAGCTATTATACACTTTTTCTCTTGAGGGATAATGGCAACCTGCTGTTCATGATCTGAGAATGCCTGCCAAACGCACCCCAGCCCATTCTTATTCTTCTGATTATTTCTGTCTCATGATCCGGATACGCCGTCACTACCTGCCCTAAGTAGATGTATTCCCTTACGACTTTCAGTGCCTCGCTGCCTATTGTAAATCGCTGTTCTCTTCCGAGACTGTTAAGCATTACTTTAGTTTTCTGCAGATTAATTTTTAGACCCACTCTTCTGCTTTGCCTCTCCAAGTCAGTGAGCATGCATTGCAATTGGTCCCCTGAGTTACTAAGCAAGGCAATATCATCAGCGAATCGCAAGTTACTAAGGTATTCTCCATTAACTTCTATCCCCAGTTCTTCCCAATCCAGGTCTCTGAATACCTCCTGTAAACACGCTGTGAATAGCATTGGAGAGATCGTATCTCCCTGCCTGACGCCTTTCTTTATTGGGATTTTGTTGCTTGCTTCATGGAGGACTACGGTGGCTGTGGAGCCACTATAGATTTCTTTCAGTATTTTTACATACGGCTCGTCTACACCCTGATTCCGTAATGCCTCCATGACTGCTGAGGTTTCGACAGAGTCAAACGCTTTCTCGTAATCAATGAAAGCTATATATAAGGGTTGATTATATTCCGCGCATTTCTCTATCACCTGATTGATAGTGTGAATAAGCTCTATTGCTGAGTAGCCTTTACGGAATCCTGCCTGGTCCTTTGCTTGACAGAAGTCTAAGGTGTTCCTGATTCTATTTGCGATTACCTTAGTAAATAGTTTGTAGGCAACGGACAGTAAGCTGATCGGTCTATAATTTTTCAAGTCTTTGGCGCCTCCTTTCTTATGAATTAGGATCATGTTAGCATTCTTCCAAGATCCCGGTACGCTCGAGGTCATGAGGCATTGCGTTTACAGGGTGGCCAGTTTCTCTAGAACAATCTGTCCACCATCCTTCAACAAATCTACTGTGACCTGATCCTCCCCAGCTGCCTTCCCCCTTTGCATATCTGCCAAGTCTTTCTTTACTTCTTCCGGCGTTACCTTTGGGACTTCGGATTCCTCTAGACTGTTTTCTCTTCCATTATCGTCATGGGTGCCACTGGTACTGTATAAATCTCTATAGAACTCCTCAGCCACTTGAACTATTTCATCCATATTAGTAATGATATTGCCGGCTTTGTTTCTTAACTAATACATCTGATTCTTGCCAATTCCTAGTTTCTTCTTCACTGTTTTTAGGCTTCCTCCGTTCCTGAGAGCATGTTCAATTCTATCCATATTATACTTCCTTATGTCAGCTGTCTTACGCTTGTTGATTAACTTCGAAAGTTCTGCCAGTTCTATTCTAGCTGTAGGGTTAGAGGCTTCCATACATTGGCGTTTCTTGATCAGATCTTTTGTCTTCTGCGATAGCTCGCTGGTATCCTATCTAACGGAGTTACCACCGACTTCTATTGCACACTCCTTAATGATGCCCACAAGGCTGTCGTTCATTGCTTCAACACTAAGGTCTTCTTCCTGAGTTGAAGCCGAATACCTGTTCTGTAGCTTGATCTGGAATTCCTCTATTTTCCCTCTTACCGCTAAATCATTAATTGGTTTCTTATGTATCAGTTTCTTCCGTTCCCTCCTCAGGTCTAGGCTAATTCGAGTTCTTACCATCCTGTGGTCACTGCAGCGCACCTTGCCGAGCACGCCCACATCTTGTATGATGCCAGGGTTAGTGCAGAGTATGAAGTCTATTTCATTTCTAGTCTCACCGTTCGGGCTCCTCCACGTCCACTTTCGGCTATCCCGCTTGCGGAAGAAGGTATTCATTATCCTAATATTATTCTGTTCCGCAAACTCCACTAATAACTCTCCCCTGCTATTCCTAATGCCTATGCCATATCCCCCCACTGCCCCACTGCCCCACTGGTGAACACTAGCGAATTTTTTTTTTTCGCAGGGATGTTATCAGGTCTGGGGGCGTTCGATATCTTTAGTTGGTTAATAACTCTGAGGATCCCTGAGCAGTCACTGTAGTTGGTGGCATCTGGGGAAAGTTATCTCTAGGTAAAAAACTGAGTATTGTCGGCCTGTTCATTAGTATACACAGACCAAAAATAGGACTTCATCAGGTCAGAACGTTGCTGAATCGGTGCTGATGAGCTGTCAGGTTTTGTCAGGGAAATGTTATGCGATGAATTGTTTGGGCTTGTGACATTTCAAAGGTTTCTAGTGTTATCTGGGATAAACATGATAGATCATCGATCGTGATATTATTATATTTCAGTTTTTTTTTCAGCGTACTGGTGGGTGTATTCTCTAAGGCAAGTGAAGTATCGATTCCATTTTATAGCTTAGGTGTCGGTTTTAGGTAAGCGGTAAGTACGTTTTTTTCTTTTTCGAACGCTTTCCAAGAATTTTAGTTTACCAAATATGACCGGTGCCATTTTAGCGAGTAACCACGGACTTTTGTTGCCATTAAGCCTGGTGTTTACAATGAGTACCTAAAAGCAATTGGTCTGTGAGTGTACTTCACTAGCCGAGGCCTTCTTTCAGAGGAGAAGTCTAGGCAAGCTCTGGCTTCACCTCTGTTGGCAAGAAGCTGCGGGCGTTGCCACTCCAGCAATTTTGATGCGAAAGCGTCAAATGGCCCGTTCAGGGAAAATCCAGGCGTATGTCATCTGTAGCAGCGAAGCGACTGGTAAATTCCCATTGTCTGCGACGGCACCTTATGAGCGTGCCTTAATGGAGCAGGGTGGGCGAAAGGGTCGCCTGTTGGGGCACTAGCGCGACAGTTGTTGCGCGAGTGAAGAGGGCATCGCAAAGACGCGGCGTCATTGTCGCTCTCGGAATCATGTGTTATCAGCACGTTCTTTGTCCTCGAAGTCGTGCTCCCTAAAGGGCTGCACAATATAGCGCCTCTTCCTCTTCACAATCACACACACTGTCTCTCTCCTTGTCCGCGCAAGCTCTCGCCTGCGTTCTAACTGCACCTCGATAAGGCCAAATGAGAACGCTCCAAGCGCCTTAATGCTCTCGCTTGTCCGCGTGGAGTTTAATTCGTAGGCACGCTCACCGTCTTTCAATTGGACGTTAATGCTTCTAAATTCACAACTCAGAGGAAGTGCTTAGGTGTCCTCGGATTTTCAAGCGAAGGGTGTATTGGCTGACAAGTTTCGGTGGTGATTTGGTCACGCAAAAACCGATATGCTTCCAGGACAGATCATCTGCGGGAAAGGGCGATTTGATGAGTTGAGAGCTTCGCCGGCGCCGGAGCGTGAATCATTAGGAAGGATTCCAAGTACATAGGCGCGCGCTCGTGCCACGCGAGCCCGCGCCTATGCCACAGGTGCCACAGCCTATGCCTATGCCACAGGTGCCACAGGTCGCGTGCGCTGCGCCGGCTTCGTTTTCGTTCAGTCCATACTTTTAAAACGGATGGGACGGCCACGTGTTCTGTGTTCCCCCGAGGATCTTGCAGCCTTCGACGAGCGTCTGTTAGAACTCGTTCGTGGAATAGCTCTCCGTCGGCGCGCCGATCCAACCGTTAAGGCCTAAATATAGCCTGACGCACCCCATAATATTTCCGTCATATTACGGAGGAATTGCAGGGAAAATATGGAAAGTATAAGAATCGACATTTGGGTGAGTTGGTATTCATTGAACATCTTCAAGGGGCGGCGCAAGACGACGAAGACCGAAGGTAGGAACATCAGCGCTGTCCTGTGTCTTCCTGCCTTCTGCCTTCGCCGTCTTACGCCGCCCCTTCAAAATACGGAAAGTATGTCGTATTTCAAAAATACCGCAAGAGGTTCCGGTAATATATTGAAAATGCTCCCGGTTTTATGTTTGACGCACATTTCACTGTAATATTTCGGTGGCTAAACTGTTTTGCACGAAGCAGATTTTTTTTTAATTCGAAAGCATGCCCTTAGGCATAGCACGAAGCAGATAGAATTCCGTATTTTTGTTATGGGAACATGCGCATTGTTCCGTTCAAAACTACGCACGCTGTCTGGGGGGAATGAGCGCTTGTACTAACCAATTTTCATCTAACAATATTTTATTGAACATGCAAGCTGTACGCAATATGGGGATACGTACAGAATGTGAGATCTAGCCTCCTACCAAAAGCTGCTATAAGAGGTAGTATAAATATGCATACACATCCTCTATTCCGGTCGCAGTTTGCCGGGCATACGGGGAATGTAACGCTGATCATATGCGCAAATATATGCGCGTGTTTGCAATGTTCTTCAATTAAGCGCTTTGCAGTTAATAATACAGCATATATGTTTAAGTGAACGAAGAGCCGTGGGCATACGTGCCAATGTAAACAAACTTGAGGCGCCGAGGTGCTGGTGCACTGGGAATGACATTGGTGCTCTTCGCACAAAATTGTGCACACTATGTAACACTATGTATGAATACCCAAACGCAGGGAATGGTATAATGACCGTACCTGCGTTTACATTTAGCAACAAATGGTCTCGAAGGGAACTGGCGGCCTATAAATGCAAGTGCAACAGCCGGGTGACATTTTCGAATGCGGGAAGCAATTAACCCAAGAGTGAAAGTGCCTTGCTGAATGTAGTTGGTTTAACTCATTACCATAATATTTCCAAAATATCTCGTCTCTGTCAATAACTGTTCATTTATTGACACACGACGATTACGCCTAATCTTCACTGTTCACGCTTTGTAAATTTCTTTCGTAAGATTTATTCGCCAACATATGGCGCTTGATCTTGAAACAAGACCGGTGAGCGCGCACGTTCTTTTACGGCAGAATAAAGATAGCGAGGAAGCGCCAACATGTGTGCTAACTACGGGAAGATTACTGAAGATGAAGGGCCTAGTACCGCGCTAGTACTGCGTGTAGTGTCAAAAAGGAAAAAAAAAGGAAAGAAAGAACGGCCAGTGCCGAGTTGGCATAACGATTCAATCTTTCTTTTTCTCACCCAACATGCGACACCATTTGTTCCATGTCCTTTATCCATGGGTAAATGTTATGACAGAACTCATTATTTATCCAATCATTACATGCACTAACCAGTACAAATCAGCACAATACTAGGGCTTATTGGCTTATCGCAGTGCACTGCTTTGCACTGCATTGCTATGCTGGGGTTTGCTATTCCCAGTAGCACACCGTCTGGTTGACCTCCCTGCCTTTCTTCGTCTCGCATTCTCTATCTCTTCGTATAAAATGCACTACCTGGTGGGAGAGAAAGCGTTCTCCTCTTTCAGAATTCAATTATTTGTCAAGCAATATTTTTACTGTTCCAGCAACTAGAGCACAAATGCGAAAACGAAACCAAATCTGTGTTGTTCTCTGTGCTCACAGAGGATAACACGGTGTGCTCACAATCTCTGTAGAACTCCTCAGCCACTTGAACTATCTCATTCACATTAGTAATGATATTGCCGGCTTTGTCTCTTAACGCGTATACATCTGATTCTTGCCTATACCTAGTTTCTTTTTCACTGCTTTTAGGCTTCCTCCGTTCCTGAGAGCATGTTCAATTCTATACATATTATAAGTCTTTATGTCAGCGGTCTTACGCTTGTTGATTAACTTGGAAAGTTCTGCCAGTTCTATTCTAGCTGTGGGGTTAGAGGCTTTCATACATTGGCGTTTCTTAATCAGATCTTTCGTCTCCTGCGATAGCTTACTGGTATCCCGTCTAACGAAGTTACCACCGACTTCTATTGCACATTCCTTACAGAACAGTACGTTTTTAAGCAAAGCCTGTACCTTTCCCACGAAGGAGCATTATTGACGCGTTTAGCGGTATTGTACCGGCGTTTCTTTTTATTCCTCAGCTTACGTATGGCATTAATAGACCAAGGATTTGTTTTGTCATTTTCATCGAGATCAACGGGATATATTTGTTAATTAGAGCAGACGTTTTATTCTTGAAACATAGCCAGTTATCTTCCGCCGAGCGACTGTTGCCAAAAGACGTCCTGAATTTTTCCATTGCAGCACCCGCAGCATCACTAAGTGGCGCGCACTGGAAACACTGGTAAATCAGAATACACTTTATGTAAAAAAAGACTATCGTATGCCGGTTCAGATTGTCATCAAAACGCTTACCAGACATGTAAATACATCTCCTAAAATGCGAAAAAGCACGAGGAGAACTTTTTCGGCAGCAATATTATTTGATCACAGGCACTAGTTTGTGCACCATACGCACCCCTTCCAGGACAAGTCGCACGACACTGCATTTCCACTAGCTTCACCTGCATCCGGCATGGCGAGCGGCATGCAAAAAAAAAGCATTAGAGATAAGTGATGCACAGTGTTTTGTGTTCCCTTTCTGGACGCCTACTAAACACATGGTAAGCAGTTTCCAAAGCAAAAAAGAAAAATAAAGAAAGAGAGGGCAAGGGCTCTGAACAGACTGCGGTTTAAAGTTGCTGGTAACAGGCAAAGCAGTTACTATGGCATTGTAGATTTGCACGAGGCAAGCTGGGAGTCAGAAAGTCCTCTGGTTGCTTGCAAATGACCGAAGTATTGTTAGCATGTTTTTTTTTATTCTCATCGCTTATTTATTTATGTAGTGGAGACAGCTTTCACAACTGGAGAAGAAGCGTTGGAAGCATGAAACACTTCACAAAACCAGCTTCAATATATTGAAACGTGTACTTGTATATCTCTATCGGGCGACCACGTTTCACCCCCTAACAAATGTTATTGCAAAGCGCAGGACGCGCCTGCATGTATAGCAAGTTTCTCGAATGTTGTCGACGATTCCAACCGCTGTCTATTTTTAGCCAACCTTGTGTTATCTGATTCCATCACGTAATGCGAATGGTGTAGAACTTTGTGGAAGACATGCGGGTGCCAGCGATTAGTCTGGAGCATTCGACGACTGAGGTATAAAACCCGACGCGCTTGACCCGCTGATCAGATTTTGATGATCGCCCACTGTTTTCGCCGTGCCCGCGTTCTGTAAGTGTAACCTGCTTTTTTGAGCACAAGGTCACCCAATAAAAGTTAGTTTCGTCTTTCGCATTATTGTTGCAGTGTTCTTCAGACGTCACTATCACGTGACATCTGGTGGAGGTGCGTTTCGTTCATGTACCGGACGCCCCCGACAAGCCGTGATTCAAGCCCGGACCGCAAAGGGAACATCAACGTAGTACCGAAGTCGCCGTCTACAACAGCTGCCTCCGGAGCACGGACATCTACCCGAGAAGACCAAGAAAATTGTGGGCACGACAATCACAATGGCAGCCCCAGTGTCACCCATCATGTTTCAACAACCAAGAGAGCCCCCTACATTCCATGGAGCTTCGTTGGAGAATCCGCAAACCTGGCTCGAAACCTGCGAAATGATCTCGACCTTCGATAACTGGACCTCTGAGGATAAGCTACGACATGCGTACTTCTCCTTGGAAGATACCGCGACGATTTGGATTGAGAACCGGGAGTCCGCCTTTACAACATGAAACTTGTTCCGCAGTCACTTCGTGAGGACATTCACGAATGTCGTTCAAAAAGAAAGGGCCGAAGTTCTGCTGGAAACCCGAGGGCAACTACCCAATGAGACCATCGCCATCTTGACGGAAGAGATGACCCATCTTTTCCGGCACGCTGACCCTGAAATGTCTGAAGAAAAAAAAGTGCGTTTCTCGATGCGAGGAGTAAATCAAGAACTTTTCGCCGGACTGATCAGAAACCCACCGAAGACCGTAGCTGAGTTCTTGGCAGAGGCAACGACAATTGAGAAAACTCTAGAAATGTGCACTAGGCAATATAACAGCCAAGTGCTCACGCCGCAGTGCGCCATCAAAGCACTGGGCTCCGGTGACCTCCAAGCGACCTACAGGGCCATTGTGCGCGAATAACTGTGAAAGATGTTTCCTTCGCCGCAACCTCAGGTGTCCTCAGTCACTGACATCGTCAAGGACGAATTTCGACGGTCAGTGGGTGCTACCGAAGTGCAGGCCAAATCGTCGCTTTCCGTGCCGGAAGCGATGACCTATGCCACCGTCGCTCGTCGTCAAGGTCCCCCTACGCGACCCCGCGCCTCCACCAATTCCGTCGTCCACCGCCGCCGCCGCCAGCACGCCCACCCGTCGCCCAGTGCAGCTACCCGAGGAAGACAGATGTCTGGCGCGCTCCTGACCACTATCCGCTCTGCTATCACAGCAGCAAAACGGACACATCTACCGCCGGTGCCCATACTACGAAATGGGACTCTGAGGGCTAGCTGTTAACGCGCCGAGCCCACAGCTTGGCGAACGACTTCGCGATATCACCGGCCACCTCGCCGCCTCTCAGGGGAGCCCTCGACGACCGCCTCGTTCGCCATCACCAGGCCACTAACTGTCGCCGCAGCGCCGCCCATACGTTGGCCCAGCCTGGGACCGCTCCGCTAGCCCAAATCCAGAAAACTAAAGCAGCAACCGATGGCGATGCGGTTGCTGGTCGTCGAACTGGGACTATCTCGACGACATAACAACGAGACGCCGCCGTCCCGACGATGTCTGGAAGCAAAGAACACGCCGACGAAAGACGACCTGACGACATCACGTGCAAGCCACAGGTCAACGCGACGCAGCCGGGATCCGACACCAAGACCTAAATTTAATGCAAAACAAAGAACCACCGAGCTCGACGTGGTGCTTCACGGCTACGCAGTCACCGATTTAGTGGACACAGGGGCCGATTACTCTGACGTGAGTGGACACATCGCCGCGCAGCTGAAGAAAGACTGCATGGGAAGGCCCTCAAATTCGGATCGCTGGAGGACACCTCATTACGCCGACTGGAACCGTTAATGACCGGACTTACCCTGCCACCTTCGTTATCCTCCAACTGTGTTCACGAGACGCCATTCTGGGCATGGGCTTCCTGAACCAACACGGCGCAGTCATCAATCCGAAGTCGAAATCGATAACCTTATTGGAAGATCAAGCGATACCATCGGAGAGCTCTCGTAGTCACCATGCCTTGAGTGTGCTCGAATATCAAGTGAGTATCCCGCCGCCCTCCAGATTGTCATTTCCGTCGGCACCAAAACACCTGCCGACGTAGAAGGCGTCATCGAGGGTGACCAACGACTACTGCTAGGCCGAGAAATTTGCGTCGCAAGAGGGATCGCTCGACTGCACGGTGGAAAAACAAAAGTGTTGCTGACAAACTTCAGCTAGGAGTTCAAACACATCAACAAGGGCACTATAATCGCGTATATCGAGGAAATTCTGGAAACCAGTAATGAGTTTGTGCTCTCGGATTCTGCCGCGTCTACCCCGACGAAAACAATTCCCGAACCAGACTTCGACATAAATCCAAGACTCTCCATGATTAAACAGCAACAGCTCAGAAGTCTTCTCCGACGATACCGAGAGTGCTTTTCGACGTCATCGACGAATCGACAAACACCAGTCGCAAAGCATCCCATTATGACCGAAGAGTGCAATCGACCACTCCTGCAGAGCCCTTACCGAGTTTCGCCGCGAGAACGTGAAGCTATAAGAGAACAAGTCGACGAAATGCTGCGCGACGACATCATCTAGCCGTCGAAAAGTCCGTGGGCATCTCCTGTTGTCCTGGTAAAGAAACAGGACGGAACCCTACGTTTCTGTGTCGATTATCGTCGACTGAGCAAGATCACGAAAAAAGACGTATACCCCCTTCCACGGATACACGCATTGGATCGGCTCTGCAACGCTAAATTTTTCTCGTCGATGGCTCTCAAGACTGGCAAATAGAAGTCGACGAGAGAGATCGCGAAAAGACTGCCTTCATCATGCGAGACGGCCTCTACGAGTTCAAGGTCATGCCATTCGGACTGTGCTGAGCGCCGGCAACGTTCCGGCAGGTCATGGACATGGTATGGGCAGGGTTGAAGTGGCAAACCTGCCTTGTTTATTTGGATGTCATCGTCATCTTCGCCGAAAATTTCGACGATCACCTTAGGCAGCTTGCGACAGTACTAGAGGCCATCAAGTCATCAGGGCTCACTCTGAAGCCGGAAAAGGGCCGCTGCGCCTACGATGAGCTTCTGTTCCTGGGCCACGTCATCAGAAAATTTGGAGTCCGGCCCGACCCGCAGTAGACAGCTGCCATAGCAAAGTTCCCGCAGCCCGACGACAAGAAGGCAGTGCGTAGATTCCTTGGCATGTGTACCTACTACAGGCGCTTTGTTAAGGACTTTTCACGCGTCGCTGAGCTGCTGACACATCTAACAAAATGTGACGTCGAGTTCAAATGGGAAATGCCACAGGCCGACGCATTTAAAGAACTCAAACGACGCATGCAGTCACCACCGGTACTTGCGCACTTCGACTAGCACGCGTATACCGAAATCCACACAGACGCCAGTAGCCTATGCTTCGGTGCCGTCCTAGTCGTGAGAAAAGACAGACCTGAACGGGTGATAGCTTACGCTAGCAGGCCGCTGTCAAAAGCGGAAGGCAATTATTCTGCGACCGAAAAGGTATGCCTCGCCATCGTTTGGGCTACAGCAAAATTTCGCCCTTACCTATATTGCAGGCCGTTCAATATTTTCAGTGACCATGACGCGTTGTGTTGGCTAGCGAATTTAATGGATCCTTCAGGACGGCTGGCGCGGTAGTGCCAGCCGTCCTGAAGACTCTAAGAATATGCTATCACTGTAACCTACAAGTCCGGACGAAAACACTCTGATGCCGATTGCCTATCACGCACCCCCATTGACTCGCCGCCGCAAGATGACGAGGATAACGATGCCTTCCGTGGAATAATAAGTGCGGAAGACTTCGGTGAACAGCAACGAGCAGACCCGGAGCTAAAAAGCCTCGTCGAGTATTTGGAGGGGTGCACCGACGTTGTCCCAAGGGCATTTAGGCGAGGATTGTCTTCGTTCTCACTCCAAAGCAACCTACTAGTAAAGAAGAACTTCTCACCAGTCCGCGCCACCCAACTTCTTGTTGTTTCCTCAGCACTGCACTTAGAACTACTGCACGCCGTGCACGACTATCCGATCGCTGGGCACCTCGGATTCTCCCGGACGCTATCGAGGATACAGGAAAAGTATTGCTGGCCACGCCTGATCACCGACGTTGCCCATTACGTCAAGATATGCCGTGACTGTCAGTGACGCAAGAGACCACCGACAAGGCCTGCGGGATTACTACAGACGATCGAGCCTCCATGCCGACCTTTTGAGCAGATTAGGGATGGACTTGTTTCGACCCTTTCGGATGTCAACAATCGGAAATAAGTGGATCGTCTTGGTGAAGGACTAACTCATCCGCTTCGCTGAAACAAAAGCTCTGCCGAAAGGTAGCGCAGCCGAAGTGGCGAAATTCTTCGTCGAGAACATTCTGCTGCGACATGGCGCCCCAGAAGTGCTCATCACCGACAGAGGAACGGCCTTTACAGTGGAGCTCACCCAAGCCATTCTGCAGTACGGACAGACAAGGCACAGGAGGACAACTGCCTACTACCCACAGATGAATGGTCTTGCGGAGTGGCTGAATAAGACCGTCGCCGACATGTAAGCAATGTACATCGACGTCGAACACAAGACCTGGGATGCTGTATTGCCGTACGTTACGTTCGCTCGCCCACAACCTGGTGGTGCAAGAAACAACAGAGATCATGCCGTTCAAACTGATTTATGGCAGGAACCCGATGACGACTCTCGACGCCATGCTGCCGCAGGTCACCAACGATGAGAACCTTGACGTCGCCACCTATTTCCAACGCGCCGAAGAAGCCTGATAGCTCGCCCGTCTACGGGTCAAGAACTAGCAGCGTACTGACAGCCGACACTACAGCCTCCGACGACCCTACGTCTAGTGCCATCCCGGTGAGCATGTTTGGGTTTGAACCTCAATACACTGACAATGACTCAATCAGAAACTATTGCGATGCTGTTTGGGACCCTACAAGATCATCCGGCGTATTGGTGGACTGGACTATGAGGTGATGTCGGACGGCATTTCGCATTCACAGCGGCGCTGCGCACGATCTGAAGTGGTCCACATGGTGCGTCTTAACACCGTTTACGCACGCTGATGAACTTACTTATTTTGTTGTTTCTCTTCTAGATGTGTTTTCGTTTATTACTTTCGTTTGTTTGTAGCATCGGGTCGATGGTCTTTAAGAGGGGGGTATTGACACCTGTGCGTGTATATCTCTCTTACACTCTGTCTGTAAAAGTCCTCAATCATTTGTTGTAACTCGTCTGCATTGTTGCTGAATAGAACAACGTTATCGACAAACCGAAGGCTGCTGAGGCATTCGCCGTCGATCCTTACTCCTAAACCTTCCCAGTTTAATATCTTGAACACTTCTTCCAAGCGCGCAGTGAATAGCATTGGAGAGATTGTCTCTTTGTCTTACGCCTTTCATTACAGGTATCCTCCTACTTTCCTTGTGTAGAATTATGGTGCCTGTGGAATCTCTGTAGATATTTTCCAAGGTATTTACGCAAGCGGTCTGGTACTCCTTGATTACGCAATGCCTCCATGACTGCTGGTATCTCTACTGAATCAAATGCTTTTTCGTAATCTATGAAAGCCATAAAAAGAGGCCTATTGTACTCTGCGGATTTCTCGATAACCTGATCAATGACATGGATGTGATCCATTGTAGAGTTCTGAAGCCAGCCTTCGTTGACTTGGTTGACTAAAGTCCAGTGTCGCCCTTATTGGATTAGAGATTAGTTTGGTAATTATTTTATATAATACTGGGAGTAAGTCGGCCTTATAGTTTGTCAATTCTTTGACGTCCCTCCTTTTGAGGATTAGTTTAATGTTTGCATTCTTCCAGTTTCCTGGGACCCTTGCAGTCAATAGACACTTCGCATAGAGAGCCGCCAGTTTTTCAAGCATTATGTGTCCGCCATCTTTGATTAACTTGAATGTTACTCCAACTTCTCCTGCTTCTTTTCCCCGTTTCATGTCTTGCAAGGCCCTTCTTCCTCATCTTTAGTTATAGGAGGAGTTTCTGTATCCTGTTCACAATTGTTGCGAATGGAGTTCTCCTGAGTCCTCTGGGTACAGATGAGTGTAGAATTATTCCGCTGCTTTTATTATAACTTCAAGATTGCTGATGATATTACCCTGCTTATCTTTCAGTGCGTACATCTTGGTTTGTCCTATGCCAAGTTTCATTTTCACTGATTTCAGGCTGCGTCCATTTTTACGGCTTTTTCAGTGCTTCTCATGTTATAATTTCGAAGATCATTTATTTTCGCCTTGTTGCTGAGTTTTCACAGTGCCGCGAATTTTATCTTATTTCTTGAGTTGGACACTTCCATTCTTTGTCGTTTTTTTATTATATCCATTGTTGCTTAGGAGAGATTGCCATTGGTTGCCTTGGTGCCTTTTCCCCCACTTCAGTTCCTGCCTTTGAAGCCATAGTTACGGTTTAGTTCATTATCTCTATGTCATCTTCATCTCTGTACTCTAAGGCCGCATATTTGTTTGCAAGTACAAGCCTAAATTTGCCTGCTTTTATCCTTACTGCCTGTATGTGGCCTAATTCTTCTTGACCAATTTTACTCTTTCTCTGTTCAGATTGAGGTGTATCCTAGCCCTCACTAACCTATGATCACCGTGATTTACCCTACCTATCACTTCTACATCCTGCACTATGCTGGAATCGGCAGAAAGTATGAAATGAATTTCATTTCTTGTTTCACCTTAGGGCTTTTCTAGGTCCACCTTCTGTTGCTACGTTTCCTGAAAAAGGTGTTCATTATTCTCAGCTTATTCCTTTCTTCGAATTTCGCCAGCAGCTCGCCTCTAGCGTGTCTAGAATCGACGCCATAGTTGCCAATTTCCTGTTCACCCACGTGTTTTTTCCCCACTTTTGCACTGAAGTCATCCATTACTACTGCATACCGAGTTTGCACTTTTCTCATCGCTAATTCAACATCTTCATAAAACTGATTTACTTCCTCATCGTCGTGACTGTATGTTAGAGCGTAAGCTTGTACAACCTTTATACCTCTTATTAAGTTTGATTACGACTACTGCTACCCTCTCATTAATGCTGTAGAATACGTCAATGTTGCCCGCTATGTCTTATGGATTAGGATCTTGTGCTAAACGTGACTTTTTTATCTATAGACTGGATTACAGCCTCTTGTGCACACGTAAGTAACGACACTTCTGAGATGACGTAGTGCAAAGTGTGTAAGTGCAACCTGAGGCCACACATGCAATACGTTAAAGTGCACATAGTAAGACAGACGCACACATATATAACATCCAAAACTGCAAATGAAAATGGCTATATTTGGCTACAAATAGTTTCGCTCTTTTTTGAGTTTGGCTACATTTGGGCTACGTGTTTTGTAGCTTCAGTCTACGCTGCTTCGTCGGACCTGGCAACACTGCTTCGTCCCCGTTCAGTCCATTTGCGGAAAACGGATGGGACGGCCACGCGTGGCGTGTTCACCCGAGGAACTGGCAGCCTTTGATGAGCGGCGGTGACAACTCGCCCATGAAAGGGCACGCGGATCCAGCCGTTAGACCCGCCTGAGCCCAGTCAATCAGACAGCAATGAGAGGATCCCGAACTGAGAGAGCGGGAGGCCGAAGCAATCCGGCAGCGTTATCTGTGGGCTGCACAACCGTGAAGAAGGTGAGCTGCACGCAGGAAAAGCTTAGTTTGCCCCTATTTTCCTCCAGGGGAAGGGTTCGTAATTTTTTGTTTAAATCTCTTTGCGTATACCGGTGTCGACCTCACCACTGGGCCCGGCGACTTCGATAAGCAAACCTAGCTGTGGGAAACCGCCGTTGTCGTCGCTGCCACCATAAATGCAAAGATCAGATTGTTGGTCACTGGCATAAAACCAAAAGGACTTAAAATTTTCATGTTGAAGTCGGTCCGCCGCTAATGCGAAGCCGGCATAATGCAATCTTACAGTGGGCGAGAGAGACGGCAAGGACTGGTGAAGTTTCGATCCTAGCCTTCACGTCGGAGACAAATAGGGAGGAAAATATTGCACACTCACTTTTGTCCGTGCTGAGGTCCAGGGTCCACCCTCTTTGTTCGCCGATGAACACTACCCTATGGCCCTCACGTCAGAAAATATGGCCAACGAATAACGAGCCGAAGCGCAGCGTGGTCGTAGCGCACGTGACCCATCTGAGCCGAGGAAAGCATGGTGCAAAAAAAAACTATCAAAATCAGATAAAGTATGATGCTCTAATGCAGATGTGACAGAATGCGCATTAGCCAAGGCTAGATAAGCTGCACGCGAGGGAAGGTCTGCCCAAAGAGGTACAAGTCATTCGAACGCCATTGCTACTCGCGAGAACAACACAACGGGTACACAGCTACTCTTGTTCTCGGCGGCCGGCCACGTAAAACATTTCCTTCAACGACCCGTGAGTAGCTTCTACACATACAAAACCTGATTCGATTGCACCAGACCGAGAGACAGCGCCCCTTCACGGCACCATGTTAAAAAGATGTGCAGGAAAATTTTTGTTGTGGCGTTTACTGAGCTAAGGGCGTCAGGAGTCTTACGGACTTACACGTCATCTTGCATCCCAGCACGCTGACACGCGGGTAATTTTTTCTGTAGGTATTTTAGTGCTTTTGTAACCGGCGGAGTCTTGACCTCGTGACTCGATTATTCGTGATTGGTGGCACGGGACACACCATCAAATCTATGGCTCGTAGAGCGCACCATAAGCGACGCGGCCTCCATCATGGAGTGCAGCGATTTTACGAAGCGCAAGTCCGGCTCAGGACCCTGCCTACTGGCGGTGGTCCTGCAGACTTCATAGGTTAAAATGGAAGAACAAGCAAAGTGCAACGATATACTCAGTGCGGTGAAAAAAATAATGCAGAAAAACACAATCACCGATGCGATGTCTCGAAATGGGGAAGCAAGCACATTGGTATCCTCCTTGAAACGGGGCTGCGACAAATAGCCACCTATATCCTGCATGAGTCAATAAACTCTTACTTGATGTATTGCCGCATAAAATTTTCCCTAGATACCCGTGCTGTTTTCATGCACCACACACACACACACACACACAAAAAAAAAACGTTTAGCTCTATATCGTACAGCTTTATATGCCTGTTCCTATATCCCGGCTCAATCGATTTCTTTCCTGCATTTTCCTTACGAGTACTCTTAACCGTTCTTGCTTATAACAGCGGCAGACAAGTTAATTTTCCCAGCCTCTTTCCAACTCGTTTGCTCCCATTAGCTTTTCCGAAACCTTCCCTGTCGCTGACCTGCTGTTCACTCTAAATTGTGCGCCAGGAGACAGACACCTAACGCTCCCTTTAAACACCGACGCAAAACTGCCACATGTAGGTGCTGGTGACACGGCAGACTTATGGGCTATAATCAATCACCAAGCCCAACACCAGGTCGACTTGCAGAAACTTTTATCGCTTTATTACTTTGCATAGTAATGTTTCAGTGTGGTGCTGATGCGTAGAAACCGTTTTCTGGTGGTTTAGAATGTGTTTAGTTTACCTACGGTTTTTTGTGTATTGTGTGTTGAAACAGGCTCTCTTTCGTAAATAAAAGTGCTTCATATCGTAGTTTCAGCAATTCTTGCTACAAACGGACTCGCTCTACGACCCTCCCATGTGCTCTCGCCGTTAATTAAAACGCCTGTTGAGCCTTATCGCAAAAAACGTCGGCATGTAATCCTTCTCTAGTCTGTAGCCGTTGTGATTGTTAACGAAGAAACGATTACCTTCACGGTGATCGGCAACATGCGAGTAAATAATGTGGTCGATAATTTTGCAGGTAATGCGTGGAAGCGAAGTAGAGCAGTAATTTGATAAGTTACGACGTCGAGCCTATTTGAATAATGGTGTTACCTTAGCTACATTCCAGTCCTCTGGTGCCCTGCGTTCCGAAAGTGACTGTGCAAATATAATGCACAATATGTGCCTTGTTCTAACACCAGTGGATTTTAGTATTCTTCCAGGACTGTTATCAGGTCTGGGGGCGCTTGATATATTTAGTTGGTTAATAACTCTCAGGATTCCCTCGGTGGTCACTGTAATCGGCGGCATCTGGGGAAAGTTATCCCTAGGTAATGAATTGAGTATTGTCGTTTAGAAAAAGTTAATTTCGACAAGAGACGATACGAACACTGAGTCACAATCACAGCACAATTCCACCAGGTAGATAACATATAAAAAACGAAGCATTGCATACACGGCGCATTTTCAAAGTAATGTCCGAGTCCTCACTCTCTAACATATAATCACATAGACCCACGGAAAGGCACAGTTGCACAAAAATATAATTGCCACGTGTATAAAAAATGACGTTCCATATATAAAGCATACACAATGGTTATGTACAATGATTATGTGGCGGAGACACTTTACACAATTTTGAAGTGATGTGCATGAGAAGTGTATATACAATATGACCATGTATACGAAAGCAAACACACACACACAGAAATCATGGGCATCTACATTCTATGTGCATTGAATAAATACTTCTGATGGCTTCGCTACAAGAACCAAGCTGGTCGAAAAATAGGCCATACGCGTCCATCGGCCACCGACAGGAAACGGCATGACAATTGTCGAAGAAACTCTGCTTCTCCGAGGAAGAACAACCCTTCTGACAGAAACGACTGTAGCTCAAAGTAGAGCCTCCCAATAAGTTAAAACAGAGTGCGGCGACGATGCCCCACGGCAACTGCCTCGCACCGGTTACTCCATAGACGAAACGTCGCCGCAGCAATTAAAGTCGTGGAAAGCGGCCACATGATCTGCGACCAAATGTAATAAAGCGGTTAACTCCAAGGCCACGGAAACCAGTATGCACGGCCCTCCAAAATATCCTGGCAACGACGCATTGCAGCAGCACATGTTTATTGTATTCCTGAAGGGGACAATTGGGTTCGTTCATGAGTAAAAACCGAGCAAAAATACGACTTCATTGGGTCCGAACGTTCCTCAAGCAGTTCTCGTGAGCCATCAGGGTTCACGAGAACTCATCATCAGGGCTCACGAGGGTATTGCAGTGAAAGGTCATGCGATGAATTGTTTAAATTTATGATATTGTTACGCGAACGAAGGATGAAGGACTGGAGACTATTTGCAAAGTATATTTACAAAGGATAACTGCAGCACTGGCCAGTTCAGCCAGCCGCTCGAGAGCCAGGGATCATTCGTCGTCTTCGTCGGGGCGCCCGCGCGCATCGGCCACAAGAAACACGCAATGTGCATGTATCATGACCGCCGGTGGCAGGAGCACCATCCCGGGGCGTCTAAATATCGGTGATAACAGGAGAATAATACGGTTTAAGGCATGTGACATGCTCAACGTCAGTGGAATTAGGGGAAGATGAGGTACTGGTACTGACTGGGGCGATTTCGTTCGTAAGTGGAGTCACGGCACGCAGCACTCGATATCGGCCTGTGTACCGAGACAGGAGTTTTTGTGACAGGCCAACGTGACGAGTCGGGGACCACACGAGTTCCAGAGAGCCAGGAGAAAAGTGGACGTCTCTGTGTTGACGCTCGTACAAGCGCCGTTGTTTGTCTTGGGAGATCAGGAGGCGAGCGCGGGCAATTTCGCGTGCTTGCGCTGCCATGGTGATGGCGTCAAGTGCGTACTCGCTGGTCTCTGCTGCGGCGGATGGAAGGGATGCGTCCAGTGGCAATGTGCGTTCTCGGCCGAACAGCAGAAAGTACGCAGAATAACCGGCATTATCGTGATGCGAATAATTATATGCGAAAGTGACATAGGGTACGGAAAGATCCCAATCAGTATGGTCGGACGAGACGTACTTTGCAAGCATGTCTGTTAGGGTGTGATTCAGACGTTCTGTGAGACCTTTAGTCTGTGTATGGTAAGACGTAGTTATCTTGTGCTTGTCGGAGCAGGATTGCAGGATGTCGGCGATGACTTGACAAAGATATGACCGATCGCGGTCTGTGAGCAGTTAGTGGGGAGCACCATGCGGCAGAATCACGTCACGTAAAACGTATCCAGCTTTTCTGGACACGAGGGTTTAGTTCGCATGAGTGCCACCGTGTGTCGTACTGACCTTAATTTTTCAAACTTTCCGCGGTGACGTGTGATGACGACAACAAAACAAAAATAAAATAAATAAAATATATCCCTGCGCATTAAACTTCGCCAGAATGCTTGTCCCGCTGGCGTTATCTGTGTTCTTGATGATGCTTAGCCGCTCGTCGCCTGAAAATGACTTATCATCCTAAGCGCGTTTAGTCGCGACGAGCGATGATTGATTCTGGGCCTCTGGTACGGGTCTGTTTCTGATGTTTTTTATTTTCCTTTTTTATTTTTGATGATATAGAGTAAATAATAATAATAATAATAATAATAATAATAATAATAATAATAATAATAATAATAATAATAATAATAATAATAATAATAATAATAATAATAATAATAATAATAATAATCTTTATTTCCTTCATCAAGTGAGGGAGTGCTGGAAAAATAGCTGACAAATCAGCTGACTAGTTCCCAGTTCCCCGGAGTACAATATAGAAGAAACAGAACACTTTTCGCATGGCAACATAAAAACCACAAACAAATAGTAATAGTAATGCACAATAACTTGTCGATAACAGTGAGAATAAGTAACTATAGAAATAAAAAACTTGTTATCTGCGTGATAGACAAATGTTAAAGGAAACGTACAAACATGAAAAAACTGCAAGTAAAAAGCGCTACATAATGAAGGAAAAGCCGAAAAATAAAGCGGCACACATTCGTGTAGTATGAAACAGTACATTGGTAGATTGCAATGCGTATAGCGTACATGCGCAAAGATGAAAAAAAAACGCATTAAATTCTGTCATGCTAAAGGAGCTTTGCCACAAAAGAACAATTTCAGTTTCTGGTTTGATGCTGTTTCGGGAGTGATACCGTTGTTATGGCTGAAATATAGCAAATGCGGCAGCGTTCTGTTTACCATTTGTTGTCCGTATCCGGTTCTGCGCGTTTTGATTAGCCATGGCTGTATGTTTCGATTCTCATAAGGTGTGGCCCTTTATGAAAGCGAGGCCGACCGCAGTAGGGAATAAATAGCTGTTATTTTTTACTTCAAGCTTATAACGTGAACACAAGCAATGCGGATATAGCTCGTCTATTTTCATTACACAGTACTTCAAGAACAGAGGGTGGGAAGGGTGACTTACGGGGATGTTTTCAATATTTCGTAACATTTTTTTCTGTAATATCATGATTCTTTGCAAATTACCTTTTGTTGTGTTCCCCCAAACTAATTGGCAATATTTCATATGTGAGTAGAGAGAGAGAGAGAGAGAAGGGAAGACGGAAAGGCAGGGAGGTTAACTAGACTGAGTCCAGTTTGCTACCCTACGCGTGGGGAGGGGAATGGGGAGTGAAAGAGAAAGAGAGAGAACTTAAGTGTAGGTTGTCTATAGTCGGGCACTCAAGTCCGTCGCCTTAAGGTAGCGAAAAAGCGCTCTAACTGCTTTTTGGGCCAATGAGCTGTGAGGCCAGGCTCCTAAGATCTTCGCTTCCGTGAATGGCCTGTCATCCAGTCTATTTAATGCACACTGGAGAGTCTCACGTTGATTATCGAAGCGAGAACAGTGGCACAGAAGGTGGCTGATGGTCTCTTCACACTTGCACTTAGCGCACATTGGTGAATCCGCCATTCCAATGCGGTAGCTGTAGGAGTTGGTGAATGCTACTCCTACCCACAGCTGACACAGCAGTGTTGCGTCACGTCGTGGAAGGTTCGCTGGTAATGTAAGTTTTAGTGATGGGTCGAGACTGTGTAAACGACACTTAGAGTTCTGTGGTGTATGCCAGCAACCTAATGTGATTGCACGAGCAAGACTGCGAAGCTCTCTTGCAGCGTCGACTCTGGATAAAGGTATAAGGACTGTCGGTGAGCCAGCCTGGGCACGTCGGGCAGCGTCATCGGCGAGGTGATTACCAACGATGCCACAGTGTCCCGGCAGCCACTGAAATATGATGTCATGTCCTCGGTCAGATGCGCAATGGCAGGTTTCGTTGATTTGTGACACCAGCTGTTCATAATTGCCACGTCGTAAGCTTCGCAAGCTCTGGAGGGCTGCTTTCGAGTCACAAAATATTGCCCATTTGTTGGGCGGTTCTTTTTCAATGTATTCGACAGCAGCGCGAAGAGCGGCCAGTTCAGAACCTGTAGATGTCGTTACGTGAGAAGTTTTGAACTTGATGACGACCGATTGAGATGGTAGAACAACGGCGCCCGTAGAATTTTCGGACACGGAACCATCCGTGTAAACATGAATTCGGTTAGCATATGAAAAATGTAGAAGTCCCAATGTGGTCTGCTTGAGAGCCGCGGTGGGCAGGCTAGCTTTCTTCGCTATTCCTGGAACAGCAAGGTACACAGGAGGCTTCTTTAAGCACCACATAGGGGATGGCGTTATTGTTGCGGGTGAGTGCCTCAAAGACAAAGAGTGCCGGTTAGCCGCAATCGATCTGGAGAACGCTGCCTTGGGTCTTTTCTCAGGCAAGTGAGCGAGATGGTGGTCAGGGACTCTGGATATATGGCGAACATGCGCCCGGAGTGTGTCGATATCTATATAGGTCCTTATTAGGTTGTCTCTCGCGAGGGCAATTGTTGCCACGGTTGAAGCATTTCGAGGTAGCCCCAGACATGTTCGAAGGGCTTGGCCTTGAATGCTCTGTAGGACATGGATGCTAGTTTTGTTAGCATTGGACAGCACTGGTGTGCTGTATCGCAAGTATCCTAGGAAGAGCGTCCTGTATAGTTGAAGCATAGATTCCACGGATGTGCCCCACGTTTTACCGGCAAGAAACGTTAGTATATGGGAGATAGAAGTAAGCCTCTTCTTCAAGTATGAGATGTGGGGGCTCCATGAAAGGTCTCTGTCTATAATAACGCCTAGGAATCGGTGAGTTTTTGCGTACGAAATTGGTTGGTGGTCGATAGAAATGGGGTACCAGGTCATGGGCTTGTGGGTAAAGGCGACTAAGGCGCACTTCTCGGTCGAAATGCTTAGGCCTTGCGCACGCAGGTACGATGATGTTAGAGTCACTGCTTTTTGGAGCCGTGCACGCACCTGGAGATGTGTAACTGCCGAGGCCCATATGCATACGTCGTCAGCATATATCGAGAGGTTTACTGTATGCGGTAGAACGTCGGCAAGGCCAAGGATTGCAAGGTTGAACAAAGTGGGGCTAAGAACCCCACCCTGAGGGACGCCACGATAAGTGTAATGGTCAGTAGTTCGGCCATCTGCACTGTGCACAAAGAAGGATCTTTTGAATAGATAGCTCCGAATCCACCGAAACATGCGTCCACCAATTCCATTATTTTCCAGGGCATCAAGGATGGCTTCATGCGTTACATTGTCGTAGGCGCTTTTCACGTCGAGGAATAGTGCAACCGGTATACGCTTGTGGTGTTTTTCTTGTTGTACAGACGTGACTAGATCGATGACGTTGTCAATAGACGAACGGCCTCTTCTAAAACCAGCCATGGCATCGGGGTATACGTTGTGGCGCTCAAGATACCATTCTAGGCGGGTGAGAATCATTCTTTCCATGACCTTCCCAACACAGCTGGACAGCGCAATGGGTCGGTAGGACGCTAGGTCAAGTGGCGACTTTCCAGGCTTCAGGAGTGGTATCAAGCGGCTGGACTTCCACCGCTCAGGAACGACGCCATCAGTCCATGACTGGTTATAACATTCCAGAAGTCTGCTTCGGCCATCTTCACCTAGGTGGCATAAAGCAGCGTAGGTGATGCCGTCTGGTCCTGGCGACGATGAGCGCCTGCATGAGGCCAGAGCAGCGTCCAATTCCTCAAGTGAGAAGGACACATTCAATTCCGGGAAGCGTGTCGCAGGAACCTCACCCAGAATTTCGCCACTGATGGTGACCACACTGCCCGCAGTCTTCACACAGAAGTCTTCGGCTATATCGACCTGTGAGCGGCCTTGATAGAGGGCTAGGGATGAGAATGGGTGTCGTTGCTGTGGAGACGAGCCAAGGCCGCGCACCGTCCTCCATATGATAGACAGTGGCTTGCGGGGGTCAAGTGATTCGCAGAACGTCTTCCACCGTTGTTCCTCCAGCCTGTCCATACGACGTTGGATTTTCTTCTGTATACGTCGAGCGACTCTAAGGTCATCAATTGACTTCGTGCGCCTGTATCGCCTCTCGGCTCTTCTGCGAATGGTTCTAAGTCGCTCAAGCTCCATGTCAAAATCCGTACGTTTTTTAGCGGATGTAAATGTGTACTTAGACGATTCCAGTACACTTTTAATAAGATTCTCAATGGTGCCGGTAAATCCTTCTTTGCATGCCTCTTCCACCTTTGTCTTATACGTTGACCACCTTATATATACTTGTCGGGAAGTACAAGAGGAGAAGCTTCCGAATCCAGTGATACTTAAGTAGGTGGGAATATGGTCACTACCATGAGTCTCGATGTCAGAGAACCATCGAACATTTTGATCAAGTTGCCGTGACACCAAGGTCAAGTCTAAGCAACTGCTGTAGTTCGAACCACGCAAGTACGTCGGACTGCCATCGTTCATAATGCTAAGTTCATGGTCGGAAGCAAATTCCACAAGTTTCCGGCCCCTCGAATCTATTCTGGAGCTTCCCCAAGCCAAGTGATGAGCATTAAAGTCTCCCGTGATAATGTAGGGTCCAGTAGTCGCCGTCAGGATGTCTCGCAATCGGTCGCCGTCGAACCGACTATATGGGGATATGTAGGCGCCGATAAGGGTGAAGGCCACTTTATTCTTTGTTTCCATCATGAGGCTGCACGGAGTGGGGAATGTAAGTCAGTTCTGTACGGATGTAAACAATTACTTTGCTGGATTGCCCGCACGTCGACGCCATAAAGGCTTCGTATCCAGAGAGTCTTAGCGCTTTGGACACGTTCGGTTCACATATTACCACTACAGGAAATTGGTGCGTGAAAACGTATTGGCGGAAACATGAAATCCGTGATTTAAGTCCTCTGGCATTCCACTGGAAAATCGTCGCGCTACGCACTTCATCACGGAATGAAGGCAGTGGAAGAGCCATTGTGCTTATGCAGGATTTGCAAGCACTGGGCTCAGGGCATCCAACACTTGCACTGCGCTTCGAGCTGTTGGCGTATTCGAGTTGCCCACAAGCGTGCGAATCGCATGTATCAAAGACTTGAGCATTGTAACAATTCGGCGGTCATGCTCTGTCAGCTCATCTGGGTGAGGGGTGGAGCATTGTGGTGCCTTTCCTTGTTGGGGTTTTTCCACAGGGCTTACCCTTGGCAGTGGTGGCCATTCCTCATCCACGGCATTCTTTTGAGATGCTCCGTTATCTATACATGGTTTGGAAACATTCTGCACTGAGGTTGGAGCAGATTTAACAGCAAGAGGCTGTGCGGCACGCGTATTCTGTGTGCGGAGAGCAGAATTCCTTGATGAGCGTCTGCGACGAGAACGACGTCGCCTGACGTCAGCAGCTGCTTCACGATGAGTCGACCGGTCCCTCACCATTTTCTTCAAGATGGAGAGTTCTCGCTTAACTCTAGGACATTCCTTTGATGAGGCATCGTGGGGCCCTTGACAGTTCGGGCACTTAAAAGTTTTTGCCTGGCAGTTGCCTGCAGAGTGTTGCGCTGCACAGCGGGAACATACAGCAGACTTTCCACATACGGCGCTCACGTGACCGAATTTCTGACAGTTTCTACACTGAAGCGGCTTCGGAACAAAGGGCCGGACAGCATGTCGAAAATGACCTACCTTCACATGCGATGGAAGGCAGTCACCTTTAAAGACAATTTTCACGCATCTGGAAGTTCCGAGACGGGCCACCTGTAGTATCTGGATCCCATGATTGGCAGGCTTTATCAAAAGGGGTAAATCCTCGCCTCAGATGGCCGCATCAATGTCATATATGACGCCTGTAGTAGTCTCTTTTCCCATCGGGATGATGGTACGGACGTTCATGCCACCGAGAACAGTGACGGCTCGCAGAGAATCTAACGCCGACGCTTGGGCGACGTCTACCGCGACAATATTCTTCCGGGGGTTGACTCGTACGTCCTCAATGCTATTCGGCAACAGTCTCTCCAGTTCAACCGATGCATTGTACAATGGAAGCTTAACCGTTGACGGTAGAATGTATCTGTTGGCGTAAGTCAATCCAACGATGCGAGACAGTTTTGACACAACGTGGTCGATATGAATGTCCCAGGTCATATTTTTACGAAATACACTCCAAGTATTTTAAATGCGTTTACTAGTTCTACCTTTGAGTTTTGCAGCTTCATGTCTGAGGTAACTCGACGCGCCCTACACGTAATCGGAAATTTGGGATGCCTTACAAAGCCTCAACGGACGCTCCGCGGCAGGCCCTGACGGGTCTTGAACAAATTGCTGAGAAACCTAGACAGAAAGTCTGTCGAGAAGCTCACTGAAGAAATCAGCAGAGCGTGGGAAACGGGACGAGTACCAGAGGTCTGGAAAGAGGCCTCGGTCATACTAATACCGAAGCCCGGTAAACCACTTGCGGCGGAGAACATGAGGCCAATATCGCTAACCTCGTGCGTAGGCAAGACGGCGGAACATGCCATACATAACCAATTATCACGGTACATAGAGAGAGAGGGCCTCTTCCCACATAACTTAGTGGGCTTCAGACCGGGCCTCTCCGCACAGGACGTAATGTTACTACTCAAAAAACATATAATCGACGGTATGACCAGAGACACCAGGGGCATTCTGGCCCTGGACCTAACGAAAGCGTTCGACACGGTCAAACACAAATTTCTAATGGAAACGATCTCGGTGATGGGACTGGGCCGGAAATTCCCCTGTTACATAGGCTCCTTCCTCAGAGACAGGAAAGCCACGATCAAAATAGGACAGGCCACGTCCGATTGGTACACGCTGGGCGCGAGGGGCACCCCACAAGGGGCGGTGCACTCCGCACTACTATTCAATTTAGCAATGAAAGGGCTCTCGGACCGGCTGACGAGAGTGACCAACGTCAATCACGCCCTATACGCAGACGACATTATGGTGTGGTGCCCGGGAGGGTCCGACGCAGATGTCGAGCGGGCTCTTCACGAGGCTCTGGACATAACGGAAGAATACCTGAAGGAAACGGGACTCCGTCTGTCACCATCAAAGCGGAACTGTTGCTGTACAGGCCCTCGAAACAAGGCATGAGGAATTTGATGCCGATCGATCATATACCGATCAAATTACACACGAGTGCTCGCCAGCCGATCTCCAGAGGGGACACTATAAGAATACTCGGGCTGCTAACTGAGGCTAAAGGCGGTAACATGCAAACGGTCATGAAACTCACGTCCAAAACGGAAAACATGCTCAGGCTGATCCTCAGAGTGACGAACCGCAGGGGAGGGCTCAGCGAGAGCAATCTCATCAGACTTTACCACGCCTTCCTCATGAGTCACGTAAATTACGTAGCCTCGGCGCTAAAATGGACCAAGAGAGACGCGGCCGAGATAGAGAGACTGATGCGCAAGAGCATCAAAAGGGCGCTAGGTCTTCCGATCACTACAAGCACGGAGCGGCTCGATTGGTTAGGGGTCCACAATTCACTAGCGGAAATGATTGAAACAGAGACCAAGGCACAGGTCGTGCGGCTGTTGACCACCAAGGCTGGCCGACGCAACCTAGAGGAAGCAGGGATAAATGCAGAGCCAGAGTGCAACGCACGCAAAGTCGCACTCAGCGCGACGGTCAAGGGCACTTTCAAGTTAGAACCGCTTCCGAGAAGCGTCCACCCGCAATTGAGTGAGGGGCCCCGAAAGGCGAGGGCCCGAGCACTGCTGAAATCGACCGCCAACTGCCCGGGACTGACGGCATTTGTAACGCGGCCCAGTACGGGCGCAGCGACCGGTACGCGGCCGTCTCGATACGCTGAGCTGGTACGATGATTAACGCAGGATCGGTCAAGGGGGTAACGTCCGAGGTGGCCGAACAGGTGGCAATAGCCATGGCAATGAGTGGCCCCGAACGTCCTTACGTATACACAGATTCGCGATCGGCGACCAGAGCATTCGCCTCGGGCTCGATATCGCGGGAAGCGGCGGCCGTTCTCGGCAGCGAGGGAGCCGCGGGTCATCACATCGTCAAATGGTTTCCAGCCCACATGGGGGCCGACGTGCACCCCGACTTTCCCAACGCCAACGAGCTGGCGCATGGACGCGCGCGACGACTCACGCGCTGCGGCGATCGTGTTGAGCGAAGTGGCGGGGACGGAGGGGAGCACCGAGACACGCTGCTCAAGTACAACGAAATAACAACGCACTATCAGCTATCGAGGAGGACCTTCCCGCTCCCCCCCGCTAAACTCACTAGACCACAGTCATCTATATTCAGAATGCTTCAGACAGGGTCGTTCCCCTCGAGAGGTTCACTGAGCCTTTATTCACCAGAAGTAGAGCCGCAATGTCCGGATTGTGGCGAATCGTACTGCCCGCTAGCGCATATGGTCTGACAATGCTCCGCGTTAAGCAGCACGGTGTTCAGTAAAGAAGAAGACTGGGTGGACGCCCTGTGGAGCGACGACCACCAGACCCAGCTCCGGGCCGTACAGAGGGCTCACGAAAGGGTGGAGGCTCACGGGCTTCCCGTCCCAACGTGGGGGCGGCCCGCGACCCTGCCGACCACTAAACCAAGAGTAGGTAGGGAGGGGTTCCTCAGGACTCATTAAAGTTATTTCCTCCTCCTTGTTTCTCGCACGGTATATGACAGCCTTCATTGCCACGGGCCGCAGCGTCCGAGTTGCTGCCGGCCCGTAATGACTTCTATGACTGTTAATTTCTCGGTCGTCTCACTGTAAATAATGTAAATAAACCTCCAGTTTTCATCCCGACGTCCTGCTCAACTCTTACAACTGGTTGCCAGCGGTGGGATCACCTTCAAATGCAACAACTGGTGGCAGCGCTACGGATGAACCTTCGTCGAGAGAAATCCTGAGGAACCCGGAAGAGCGAAAAAGAGCCTTCGTCCAAAGGAGTCCCGAGGAACTTGGAGGAGCGAAGAAGAGAGAGCCTTCGTCCCAAGTAGTCCTGAGGAACTGGGAGTAGCGAAGAAGAGCGAGCCTTCGACCCAGGGAGTCCTGAGAAACCGGGAACAGCGGACCAATGAACCGGATGGTAGGGTGCTGCAACCGTAAGTGAGTGCGTGGTTTTTTTCCTTTTGATTCGCCAGACTTCAAATGTTACCCGCCGTGGTTGCTCTGTGGCTATGGTGCTGGGCTGCTGAGCACGAGGTCGCGGGATTGAATCCCGGCCACGGCGGCCGCATTTCGATGGGGGCGAAATGTGAAAACACCCGTGTGCTTATATTTAGGTGCACGTTAAACAACCCCACGTGGTCGAAATTTCCGGAGTCCCCCACTACGGCGTGCCTCATAATCAGAAAGTGGTTTTGGCACGTAAAACCCCATAGTTTAATTTAGTTAACTTCAAATGTTGTGTGTTTATTTTGATAGTTCTAGGAATCGGGAATTTGTTGCATTGTGTGTTTGCACAAATTAAAGAAAACAGTTCTCACCACCAGTCGGGGCAGCTGCCATGGATCTTAGAAGGTTGACGAGGTTAGACTTGTTATTGGTGTGCGACGATTTGGGAGTTGAGCGGGGTAAACAGATGAAAACGCCAGCTATCATAAAGGCGTTCAATATAGTGGCAATGATGATAAAAGCATTAAGATTACTTGGGAGGTGATACAAGAACCACGGGAGCGGGAGCGTCGTGAACGTGAGCGTCGTGAACGTAAGAGTGAGCGTAAGCGTCAAGAACGCGAGAATGAACGGAAGCGTGAGCTTCAAAGACTTACTCTTAGGTGTGAGCGTCAAGAACGTCTGCGTGAACGTCAAGAACGTGAGAATGAACGTGAACGTGAGTATCAAGAACATAAGCGTGAGCGTGAGCAAAAGTATGAGAGAGAGAAGGCAGCATTGATTAAACAGATACAATATTGCGGTCAATTAAAAACGCAGAGACAACGGCTGTCTGAAAATTCTGTAGGTAGTGCAAAGCAAAAGAATGAGGAAGTATCTAGCGGATTTTCGCCAAAAGCCGACGAGAAGAGTAGTACCTGTGAGATTGGCTACACATTCATAGGTAAAGGGAAAAGACTCGCTGCTAACGACGCCTTAGTGGCAACAGAGGCCGTTAAAGGCCAGAGTGGGAGCGATGAGGTGCTGTGCCAACAGAGGACTGTAGAGACAGCTAGGCCAGCTGCGAACAAATTGGCACAGTTACCGCGCGTGTGCGTCGCATCTCATCGTAGCGAGGTCGTTAGCGAGGTACAGAGTACTGCGGACTTGGCAGACGCGAGCACCCATGTTGAGTCAGATCTGCGTGCCGAAGTGATGTGCGAGCTGAACGATGCAGTTGAGGGTAGTTCTCAGGATTGCGAGCTCCATAGCTCAAGGGAAGACAACTGCATTGTTCAGGGATCGGTGCGGCTCTCCGCCAGTATAGTTAGCCAATAGAGGGGTGATTAAGTTATTAATCACTCAGACTGTGCGGGTAAGAGACCGATCCGGGTCGACAAGGTGTGTACCGGCCAGCACGAGGTTCCAGAAGGCGACATGAAAGAGAATTCAAAGAGAAAGCACCGCAGAAAGAAGCGCGCTAAAGATCGGAATGCGGTGGCTAATGTAGCGCGGCCAAAGTCAGCGACAGGCGCGAAAAGCCAGGGCACGAGGAAAAGAAAGGTGCGGTCGTCGTTGCCGATGTTGACGCACCCAACGCGTTCGAGCCACCGGTCAAAAGGAGACCGAGAAACATGTTCTGCACGGACGTGGACAAAGGGCACGGGGCAGTTATGTTCCTTGTCGGTCCGTCGTTCTTTTCGAAGTTCAGCGTGTAGTACAAAGAAGCGCAAGGTGGCAAGACGAGACCAGGTGGTAGGGAGTCGCGACACAGTCAGTCGAGTTCGTGATGAAAGAGGGGCGCCTGGAAGCAAATTGGTATTAGACTGTAACGTCTTGGAGGAGCTGATAGTGAGTCAGCCCTTTCGTTGTTCCTCGGTAGCCAGAGTAGCTTTTGAACCGCAACCACCTCGAGTACTGCTCAAAAGCATGAGTCAGACGTAAACGTTTGGAAAAGGAGGCCAAGAGCGCTTCCGTAGAAATGAAGTGCTTTGTTTTTAATTTTGAGCATTGGAAAACTTTCGCGATTTAAGTTTTTTCAATATGTAAAAGTATGAGCTTTGTTTGTGTTTTTGTTCGAGAAGCTCCGAGATTAGAAAGATGAGTTTTATGTAAGCATGTAGTTTCGCGAGATGTTCATTAGTGAGTAGATAGGCTCTTGTTTTGTGTGTGAGTAACCTGAGTGTCAAGGTTATCGCTGAAAGGCTTATGGTAACGCGCATGTGTATAAGTTAACCTTCTTTTTTATGCGTGTTCTATTTTCTAAGATTAACCGCATAGGTTTTCATGAAGTGCATCATTTGCACTGAGAAGCGGTCTTAGTTCCATTAGCACGTGTCCTGTGTGGACGGAAGGAAGCAGATTTTTGACTGGGTTGCTCGTGTGTGTTGAGGGCAGCCGTATTCTCACTTCTTTAGTGAGCGTGCGTAGAACTACTAATTAGCAGAATCATTCTTTTAGGGTTCTGCGGTGTGCGTGAGTTACGCAGGTGTAATTGCTCGGTTAAGTTACGTGTCCTGATTGGACTAGAGAAAGACACGTGAGTAAGCGTGATGAAACGTTTGCGGGCGACGCAAACGTTTCGCAAGCACGTGTTCTGCACGCAAGCACGTGTTCTGAATAGGGACCACAAAGCTAGCGCGCTTGTTATTATGTACTTGTAGAGTTGACCGGACTGTTCAGTGGCCCCAATACGTGCGATAAGTACGCCACTGCTATAGGTTGGAAACATGCTGTTCGTGTAGTTAGGCCACTTAGGTTGTGTTCGGCTGTTTTCATTTGTTTGTTCGCAACCACAACGACCCTCTGTTTTGCAACAACAATGACGCTCGCGTCTTGTCGGCATTCGGGGAGAAATGGATGGCGGTTTGGAAAGGTGGTTGGAACTGATTTGTCAAAATTGGGGAAATAAATGATCAGGGTTCATTTTGACGCAGTAATATCCTGGCGAGTCAGGGGTGGAGAGCCTGCGCTTACACGTGGTGCAGTGCTGTGTTGTTTTGTTTGTTTGACGTTCGTTCTCCAGGGCCCAGGATCCTGAAGTTCGTCAAACGAGGCTCGACACCAGTACCCTGCAGGTTCTTTCAGCGTTCCTCATGGCCAGCGAATTGATTTCACCGGCCATTTCGAACTTCCGAGGCGAGGACGAGCTGTTAGATACGGGACCTTTTCCTGAGTCTCCTTCGAGTTCACCAGACCACATCGAATCATGCCACAGCTAATTAAGGAGCGCAGAAGCACGTATAACACATTCCCAAGGTGCCGCACGTGCAAGGAAGTTGGCGGCCCCCACCTCGTACGCCGCATCTGGAGCTATTCACTGCTTGACTCTTCCCGAAAGTGAAGCGAGAGCCCGGCAATGTTCCAGGTAACGTGGGTCCAAGAGGCAAGACGGGTGTAATGCACCGCGAAGTCCTGGCAGCAATCCCCCCTCCCCCCCGCCCCGTCCGCCTTTTTCACGGTAGTTGCAGACCGGGAAGGCAAGACCGCAGAGAGAAGTAAGCACTCGGACAATTGGGGACCAAGGAGCGACCCTCTCCGCCGGGTGTGACACGAACGCACGGGCGCGTAGCATTGGCCGAAAATGGCGTCACCTGAGCGGGCTCGACGATTGGCCGAACGTGACGTGACTTCGAGACACCGAAGGGCTTAAGAGACACAGACCAGGAGCAGCAAGAGAGCATTCCTAGAGCATTTCCTTCATTCATCTCTTTCGAGCTTCTTGCCACGGGCCGCGGCGTCCGAGTTGCTGCCGGCCCGTAATGATTTTATGACTGTTAATTTCGTTTTACTCCCACTGTACATAATGTAAATAAATCTCCAGTTTTTCATCGCGACGTCCTCCTCAACTCTTACAACACGCACCGTAACATGCTACAAAGGTGCTTAGTTTGAACGTATGTTAGGCGAAAAACGCTGTTCTAAACTGTCTCTTCTCTAACTTCTGCAATAATCCCATTTCTATATTAATCTTGTATGGTTAATTCTGGTATAACAAATCCACACTACATTCGCGGCCGTTTCGTTCCATGTCGCACTCGGAGTATACTAGTAGCACTGAGTGTTTCTTCACTAAAACTGCCTTCCCTTATTTTGATTCATGCTCCGAATGATACATCGCTACGAAAAGAACTCTTTCAGGCCTGAGGCAGTATCTTGGTTCATCATGCCGTACCATATCTGCCGGAGACTTTCTGTTTTACGCGCTTCTGATTATTTCAGAAAAGCGATTTCCAGATACCAGCCTAGCAGAGGTCAGGGAGCTTTTGCGAGTCTGTGACTTGGAGGATGTTACCGAATTTGCGCCAGGATATAACAACGATTTTACACGTTGGCAAGGGGACTGTCATTCAAGGCTTGAACAGTTTTACATGTCTAGCGACCTCTCATCGCGCAATGTGCGTTATAAGGTGCAAGCTGTCGCATTCTCAGATCATGCATTTGTCACAGCCATATTTGAAGAAAAGGAAAGAACTAGAAAGAGGCACAAAGAGTGGCAATTGTGGAAGCTGAATGAGAGTCTGGTGGATGACAATGAAATATTCGGCAACATTAGGAATCTAATCAAGGAAAGAACGAAAGGAGGAAGCGTAGAGGCGATATTGGGGGAAGAGATAAACGAAGAATATAAGATGTTCCTAGTTAGAAAAGAACAGGAAAAAGCACCACTAAAGAGCGAAAAGCTGAGGATGAGACGAACTCTGAAAAATCTAATCGAAGCCGAAAACTCCCACCCGGGTACCGTCACAGAAGATATCAGAGAGTGCAAAAGCCAGCTGCTGTCAATCTTCGACAAGGAATATAAAGGTACTATGATCCGCTCTAGGACGTAATCACAGCAGAGAGATGAGGAACCGCTCAAAATTTTTAAGATAAAAGAAAGACAGAGCGGTAGGAAAAAATGGCTGTGGCTTAGGTAAGGTTAAGCCCAGGATGCGAAGCATACTAGCCTTTATTTTAGTTGTTGAACCACTGTTTAGCCTGCTGAACTGCTGTTGCTTGGCTATATTTGGTTCGGCTAGACGAAGAAACAACTCATGCATTACTGCTTCGCCTTCAAGAGTGGAACGCGACAGCGTTCCCGTCGACCCGCCAAGGGGTGTAAGACAATGGGCTACAGGGCAGCGACTACGCGCCCCGCATTGGACGCGGTGAGCGTCGAGCAAAGCAGCGTTCGGCGCGGCAACGAAATCTGCGCCTGAGCAAGAGACGCACGCCTTAGAAACAGTTCGTTTCTAAGGCAACACCGCATTCACTAGAGGTGCTTTTGTACCGCTTTGAAGCATCGTACTCGTGGCTCAGTGGTAGCGTCTCCGTCCCACACTCCGGAGACCCTGGTTCGATTCCCACCCAGCCCGTCTTGCAAGAGTTGAGCCAAAGCCACTTCTCCTCTGTCGTGACGTCACGGTGTCACGTGGTTTCATGGCGACACCGCCGCGCCTGAGGAGCTGGGTTGAGCTCTCGTAATATGCTTCGCATAAAACAGAATAGAACCAATACTAAGCGGGTACAGCATTCTCAAATCACACCAGGACATCGAGGCTGCTTTTATTCAAGCATGCAAGGGTCTCTTGGAATACGGAAGTAACGCATGCGACCGTGAACTCTTGCAAAAGTATGCTTCAACGTTAAACAGCATAGATGACGAGACAAAACAGCAAACGGATGAGTGTATATCAGAGAGAGGAGTAGGATAGGCCATACAGAAGCCAAAGCAAAGAAAGCCGCCAGGAGTAGATGGACTCAGAATTGCCTTTTACAGGAAATTTTCACCGGAATTAGTCCAAATATTACGCGAGGTGCACGATGACATTTTGAAACGCGGATTGCTGCCGCCATCTATGCGACGAGATCTAACACCCGTATTCACAAACGCACCCGTCGACTCGACCCTCCACTCGAAAGGCTCCTTGAGTGCGGTTTTTCGTCTTGACTGAAGGAAAGCTCGAGCGTTTTACTCGGGAATGTCAAGGTAGCCTCGCAGCTACCTTGAATCGCTCCTTGAGTGAAGTTAGTGCGTAAACATGGCGGCCTTGTTATATGTCGCTCACCTCGTCGGCTTTTTCGAATGAACGCCAGTTGCCTCCGTATCTTTTGTTTAGTTAACGATGCTCCGCATTTTCAAAGGCTTCGTTTTTGGCGCCGCTGAAATCCTCTGGAGCGCTTCTGCGACAGAATTATTCCACTGCGGCACCGAGACAGACCCGCCGTCCTGCCAAGAAAACTGCGAGCTACTGCAGTGACTGTCGTATTGCTCCTGGCATGAGCCAGTTGTTGACCTGCGTACAGGTATTCTTTGTGCGAGTGCTCTCATACTACTATTGGCGCCAGAGCATTTACATATTTTTCGCGGCTGATCGTACAAGACCGCATCAGTTCAACCACGGTGCGATACATAAGTGCGGCGTACTTCAAACCTTTGAAAATAAAACGACGAAGATTCCTGCGATTAGTTCGTGTATTGCCTGTGTGCGTGTGTTGTTTGTGCAAGGGCCGGCAGTCGCCCGCGTTCGCGCGGTTTGGACGGCAAACGCGCACCGCAGCAAGGAATCCAAGGACGGCGAAGCACACCGCAGCAACGTTTTCATGTCTATAAACGAGCAGGTGCGCTCACCTAAATTTTTTTCAATATTCTTTAATTCCATGCAGCTACTTGCGCTAAGGAAAAAAATTATGTACAGTAACTTTGCGTGGACCGTGTGCAGCTGGTGAAACTTAAAGTCGTAACCAAAAATTACATGAGCCTTGCTTCAAAATATTCAGTTTAATTAGCTTATCATGCCTATCAACATCCGAGCCCAAATGGAAGTGGCCAGTTATGAAAGGGCATTCAGAATTTTACCTGCATGTATACACAGGTGAGTGAAATGTTTTACTTCAGTAAAAACAAAATAACAATACAACACAGTATACTTTTTGGACATCACATTTTTTTTATCGTGCTAAACCTGTAGCAGTGCAGTGACAGCTGCTCGTAGAGACATTTCTAGCAAGTGGCGGCAGCTATATCTCGCATATCTTTGTTGCGAACATTCCAGTTCTCTAGAGGGTTCATCATGTAAGTGTCAGATCGCTGTATGTCGGTCTGGCTGCGCAAGCGCCAATCTAGCTGAAGAATGTTTCTTCGCAAATATAAATAGAAACAGTATGAGCTTCTTATAGTAAAAAAATCGCGCTTTAGAACATAAAAGTCTTAAACGAATTTAATGAGTACAAAAAGTAAACTAAAGAAAACGAATACAGTACGTAAGCTTCTTTTCATGTGCCTTAACATCATTTTATATTTAACAGCAACTGCTTGTCTTATGCAGGATCTAAGCTGCCAGCACAAGCACGCAGAGCAACTGCCTTTACAAGTGTGCTGTGCGTGATGCGCTTGCACCGGTGTGCAAGTTAAGAGCTCGAATTAATGTGTCCTGCTGCACTACAATAGTTGTCGCAATATTCTGGCTGAGATCCTACCGCATCTGACATCCTATCAGCTCAAACATCACCACTAAAAGCAGTTTGACTGCATGCATTTGCCTTCATAGACACGTTGTAGCTGAAGTGATTGTATTTTTGATCCAGTTTTTTTTTCTTCAGCCATATTTATCAAAGTATTACGCACCCCTTAATTTCTGGTCAATCCATGCGCCCCTATTCTTTCTAAAACAACTTAACATCATCTCGTATTTTTGTACTTTGATAGTAGGCGAATACAGCCTGAACTCTGATCTTGCAAACAGAAGTAGTAGTATTGCCTACAAATATATTCTAGAATAAAACTCTACCTGACCTAAACTGCGGCATGAGGGTTTTCGGCTACGTCAAAGCTTTCCTGTCCAACAGAACAGCCACGATAGCGCTAGGAGAACTCCGCTCGGAGAAGTTCCATACCCCCAACAAAGGAACCCCCCAGGGATCGGTCATTTCACCAACGCTATTTAACATAGCAATGATCGGCCTTGCGAAACAACTCAAAGAGATCGAGGGCATCCACCATGACATGTACGCCGACGACATAACCATTTGGACCAACACGGGATCACTTAAAGAAAAAGAAGAAAGACTGCAAGAGGCTGCGACCTGCGTGGAGAACTACGTGAGGGCAAGAGGGCTAGCCTGCTCCACCGAGAAATCTGAGCTGCTCAGAGTCTGGAGAGGGAAACAGAATCGCACGGTCCCGACTAGCGACGAGCTCAAGCTTGGCGTCTACCTCGAGGGAAAACTAATACCGGAGAAAACGCTCATAAGAATTTTGGGCATGTGGATACAGTCGAATCAACGCTGCTCACACATTCTCGCTCTACTCAAGACATCAACTCTTCAAGTCGCTCGCATGATAACGCGCGTCTCCCACAGACGCTCAGGCATGCGAGAGGAAGACACGCTGAAGCTGGTTAGGAGTCTGGTGATCAGCCGGGTTACCTACAGTCTCCCGTACTACAACCCAATCAAGAGCGAGGTTCAGCAGATAGACGCGATCATACACAAATCATACAAAACCGCGCTCCACCTACCACAATGCACATCCACGGAGAAGCTCTTGGCACTAGGAATTCATAACACATTCGAAGAACTCAGAGAGGCACAACATGTTGTTCAGCTGCGCAGACTTCAACAGACTCCGTCTGGCAGGGAACTTCTGCAGAAGTTGGGATGCAGCGAACAGATACAAGAAACTCAAAGAACCGCGACTATCCCGGACAATATACGAAAAACAATCAAGGTGGATCCCATTCTCAAGAACATGGACCCCAACCTACACGAAGAACGCAGGAAGGCGAGAGCCGAATACATCCAAAAGTCCCTAGCTTCCCAGGCAACAACGGTATACGTGGACGCAGCCACATACACCAGAAGTGCGAGACAGACCAACCCCAACGCAGTAGCGGTGGTGATAAACTCGGATATGCGAGAAATCGTCAGCGCATCTCTACGGGACTGCACGGTAGCCGAGGCTGAAGAAGCGGCTGTCGCTCTAGCGGCAGCGGAGGGCTATCGGACTAGGTGGTCCTTAACAATACTAACCGACTCCCAAACAGCATGCCGAAACTACATGTTCGGCAGAATAGGTCACAGAGCGCTCCGCATACTCCGCTCAGAAGATCCCCACACAAAAAAGCCAGAAAAAGAACAACCAATTAGACACACGGTAATGTGGACGCCGGGTCACATGGACGTGGAAGGCAACCGTGAGGTCGACAGGGTAGCTCGAGGATACACTGCATACCGAGCACCCTCCGCCAATGACCTCGAGGAAACCGAGCCAGTCCCCAGAGAATACTTGGCTATCCTGAATCACTATAAGGGCAGCAGGAAGCGGTACCCCTCGCCGCATAGGTCTCTCACTAGAGAGGACTCCGTAGCTTGGAGGCTGCTACAGACGGGTGCATATCCGAACCTAAACACCCTCAGCAAAATACAACCCACACAGCACAGTAACAAATGCTCATGGTGCCAGGACACACCGACGCTCTACCATATAACGTGGGCCTGCCAGAAAACAAATGCGGCACCAATAATACCATACACGAGTGCGGAGCAATGGGAAAGAATGCTCTCCAGCGACCGTCAGGACGTCCAACTAGGGCTGATCCGATGGGCCCAGCTGGCAGCGGCATCCAGTGGAGCCCTGGACTAGGAGCAGACGGCCATTGCCAAGAAGATGGAAGACACCTTCTGACTCCGCGAAATTCATAGAATTTTCTAGAGCTAAATAAACGTTTTTCCTCCTCCTCCTCCTCTACCTGTATTCTAGACAGTAGCCTGTCGGGCGTAGGCACCCGACGGCGCGCAATGGTAAACCCTAGCAGAATACATGTTGTTTCTGCTCTGACTCTAGCTTCAGCTTAAGATGAATTATGAGGGTCGCAACAATTAATTCCTTCCATTGCATAGGGATAACAGCTGCTTCCATGGGGCTTGCAGAACTTCACCAATTGACCGAGGAACAAAACGCAGGGTAGCAGCTTGTCTTCTAAGATCCCAAATTAGGCCAAATGATGATGCAGACTGTCACAATGTCGATCCTGAAAAATACAGTATAGAGTGCATCACTACCGTTACTTCAGACAAGTTGCGATTAACCATGACATTATGGAATATTTCTTAATGTACACTAGCTCATGCTAAAGTTGCTTCAGCATACTAAAGTTCTGGCTACAAATGCTACGAAACTGCTGCATCACAAATTGTGGACAGTAAAAAGCTCATATCGCAACGCATCATGGGCAACTGATGCCTTCGCACATCGTAATCATGAATATATGGTCACCAAAACAAGTTTATATGACAGTTGAAGTGGAATAAAATGTGCATTTCATTTCATTATGGTATAGCTGTTTCATGTTTGTGATTCGAAATAACACCGCGTCCACTTCGCCATTTTGTCAATGTAGGGAGACGTAACATCAATATTATTACAAAGTTGATGAAAATAAGCACAGGTTTATTACCGGGTAGGTAAGTAAAGTACTTCTTGAGCACCTAGGTTCTTTCAGGGAGGCCGACTGGTCAAATTCCAACAGCGCATGCAGGCATCGTATCTATCGATGCTTTCTGGTCTGCCACAAGCCTTGCTGTGCAGCACTGCGATTAATTTTTTCATCAACTGGTCCTTCCAAAGCCCACATCCTGCACCAGAATGCTAAAAATATTATGTAGACTGGGCGTTCACGCGCTAAGCATAATCTGTGCACCTAAGCAACGGAAATGAAAAGACAGCACAACTAAAAAAATGTGGCCACAGCGTCAACTTAATGCACAGTTTATGGAACATGCATTATATGCTACCACATAGCACATTGAAAAAGGTAAGGAGAAAAAACACTAAGCTGGTGATGAACTACTGACGAGTGAATCTTCAGAAGAATAAAACATTGCGCAGAGTGTATGTGAAATGAGGAAGCACTGGAAATGCAAGAACCACTGGTGGTTCATTGACTATGTGTGCTACAATTTTAACAAACCGATTAACCACCATGATTTCTAAAACGAAGTACAGCGCTCAAAAACTCTTTTCGTCAATCTGCCGGTGCTACGCACACAACCATATGCATTCTGCCACATGTATACTATAACGCCTTCTCCTCAATACTGAAAGATTGCATACGCGATACTGGACATAGGGACATAGGCGCGGATAGGTACATTCTGCATTTTTGTTTAAGAAAGCGGAACCAATAACAGACTGCCATGTCGAATCTCCTACAAGCTCTGATTAGTAAAATAAATGTTTTGCGCAAGCTTATGCTACTTCAAATATGCTTCAGGTGCTAATGCCCGCAACATGAACAACAGTCATGATTGAGCCCATCGGAAACGTTTTATCGATAGCGGCGCAGCAACCTCGGGAAAACCGCATCAACATAATGTGCTTCTATGCAAAAATGGTTCACTCACCCTTATTATCTGTCCTCTTGTTGCTTTCAGCAAATTTTCAGCACCAATCGGAATTGAATCTTGATGATAAACAAAGTTGCCTATCGGCTGTTCTATCTGTGGCCTCTTTCGAAGTCAATCTGGCTCGGCCACCATACACACACGGACAAAATCACCCATAATAACCGCGATTAACAACCACAACGTGAACCCCCAATGAAGCACTAAGAAACAAAGAGCAACGGACAAATGCCGACGCAAATTTTCTTGGTTTTCAGCCATGCGCCATACTCTCAGCTGTTGAGGTGCGATTGTTGCCAGACCTCAAGCACAGCTCCCGCTTGATCTATCAGTCGAATGCCCACAGTGGCAGCGTTGCCGAGCTAAAGGTTGTGCATTGCAAGGTCGATCCAAGTAGGTCGCGAAGCTTAGGGCGAAAAGCGGTTCAGTACAAATTATCACCGACATCAGCAAGGGTGGTTATGGGAGCATAGATTGAAGCGCGACTACGTTTGGAGGGAACAAACATTGGGAAAGAAAAAAGCGTGTTTTAATTCAAGCGAGACACAGTTAAATTCATTCAACGAAAATAAAATCCCTGGTCAACTTTATATATTCGTGACGAGTTAAGAAATACAAGTTTATTTATTATTGTTATTGTTAACAAATACATTTCTTTTCAGCGCTCATCGTTACAGGGGGCGTTGACGACGCTATCACTAGCAATGCAATGCACCTCTTGAAATGTGCAGGAAAGCATGCTCGTAAAGTCCACCTGTTGAAATACGCCCGCCACACACGCTGTGCTTTTTTGCTTGTCGAAGTTTGGTGACGCGGGTAGCTTCATCGCTTCTTAACCTGTTCAGTCAAAAGTAGGAAGTTACGACCGTCAGATAATTGTGTAGTTGTTTTCGTGCGACTGCGCTGGGCGAAGGGCTTGGCATGCGACCATAGGATCAGCACTCTACACCTAAAGCTTTCGTCGGCCTCCAAAGAAAGTATGTTCTGTGCAGGGGTGCGATTTCACCAACCGTACGGCTGACCTTTTCCTGAATCGCTTTCCGCGCTGAAAGCTGGAAACGCCCGTCAAGTCGAATGGCGGGACATTTGAATATACAGATCTAAAGGCAGCCCAACAAAACAAATTTCGTGCCTTCGAAAACAAAAAGACGTCACTTCTGTTTTTAACGGATATGACGTCACACTATTTTTTTCTTCCGCCGGTAGTGTTCCCTGCAATATACAGATGACGCTAAGACCCCTCAACCACCGATCAACCACCATGTTTTGAACGTATGGGCTCCTATGGAAGTTTCGCGAACAGGTATATTTACCTTGTGCATTGTGCCTTGTAGCCGTTTTATTAGGAAGACGAATTAACGAAAACACATATTTGTCCTAAATAATTGTAGTTTTGATAAGCACATTTAGGAATAGTCTCCACATCAGACGCTGATATGGCGTCACATTATTTTTTCTTCTGCCGGAAGTGTTCCGTCCACATACAGATGGCGCTAAGCCCCATGAACCGCTGTTGAAGCGCCATGTTTTGAGCGTATGGGCTCCTATGGAAGCTTCGCTATCAGGTAAATTTACATTGTGCATTGTGCCATGTAGCTGTTTGATTAGGAAGACGAATTAACGAAAACACATATTTGTCTTAAATAATTGTAGTTTTGATAAGCACATTTAGGAATAGTCTCCATATCGGGCGCTGATATGGCGTCACATTATTTTTTCTTCTGCCGGAATGGAATGGAATGGAAAAAATTTATTTCTCTATATCTCAGAGAGATTGGCGGTGGGTTGGTGTCTTCATGTTTTGAGTCCTGGCCGCTTCACAAGGTCGGCGCCCCTATTCCAGGGCACCGCTGAGTCTTGCTGCCTCGCAGGCGTGCTGCACAATCGCCCGTTGGGCTGCGAGCTCGCTGCTGGTGAGCAGACCCTCCAATTGTTCCACACTTGGGTTATTTACTTTATGGAATGCGAAATTACGCTTGCATTCCCACGTGATGTGGTATAACGTGGGGTTGTTCCGCACCATGGACCTGTATCCCTGTACTGGCTAGGGAACATCTTGTGTAATGTGCGCAGGTTGAAGAACGTACCTGCTTGCAGTCTTCGCCAGCTTACTGCCGCATGTTGTGTGAGCGATGTGTGGGGTGGGGGGTATTTAAGTCTCCTTTCTGATCTTGTCGGCGCCCGCGGCTGTGTTTTTGGTTGTCGCTCTAGTTGCCGCGTAAACTTCCTCTCTTGTAATCGGTCTGTCCATGTGGGGGTTCTTTGCCCCCAGATAGTCCCCATCGTAGCCTTTGGGATTGTCTTTGCCATAACATTTTACACGCACTGCCTCCAATAATTCCTCGTCGGTTCCTTCGTGCTGGTGGACCAGTTTCTGGATTGCTTTGCCACTTTCTGTTTTCGTTTTGGTTGAGTTCATTAGGGCTTTTAGTATGCGCCACGTCTTGGCTGTGCTGAGCGTGCCGTTCAGTGAGCTGCAAAACTGCTGCCACCCTTGCCTGGCCAGCTGTGTTGCGTACTTTTCTGCCTTCTTTCTTCTTTGTGATCTCTGCTATCTTCTTCTTGAGTTTCCTGTTTAGCTTTTGTCTTTTCCAGCGTTTTGTGAGCCCGCGTCTTGCCTCCCATAGCCCGAGCAGCCGCCGGTCCACCTCCGGTGTTTGTTCTGTTCTATCTATTTCCTGTGTGTAGAGTTCCTGTATCTGTTTTAGTTGTTGGCTCCATTCCTCTATCGAGGTGATTTCCCTTTTTAGTTGTTTCGCTGTCCTTACGGAAGGCGTCCAAATATGTGATATGGGCTGTGTCAATTTTTCTTTTTGCGTTCTCCGCTTCGATTGTGGCTTTCAGTACATAATGATCGCTGCCTAGGTTCTCTAGCAGGTTCTCCCACTCGGCCTGCTTTGCTCCTTTAACAAATGTTAGACCTGGGCAGGTGTCTGGGCTAACGCTATTACCCTGGCGCGTTGGCTGATTTTCGTCCGTTAAGAGGTCGCAGCCTGTGTTTTCTGCCGCAATGCATATTTGCTGCCCCTTCTTTTCGACTTTCTGGTATCCCCAGCCCGAGCTTTTAGCATTGAAATCCCCCGCAATTATTAGGGTGTTTGATTAGGGTGTGTTCCGTCCACATACAGATGGCGCTAAGCCCCATGAAGCGCTGTTGAAGCGCCATGTTTTGAACGTATGGGCTCCTATGGAAGCTTCGCTATCAGGTATATTTACCTTGTGCATTATGCCATGTAGCCGTTTTATTAGGAAGACGAATTAACGAAAACACATATTTGTCTTAAATATGGTAGTCTTAAATATGGTTGTCTTAAAATTGTAGTATTGGTAAGCACATTAGGAATAGTCTCGATATCAAACGCTTTTGTCGGTCGGTGCACTTCAATCGAGTTGAGCACGCATATTCAAGGCGTCCCCTGGCGGAGGAGCGGTGGAGTAGTGTTCATGAAAGGCAACGGAGCCTTGAGTGGCGGAAGTGAAGACGTCTACCCAGCGGTCGGTTTAGGCACCACTGGCCTCCTTGAAGCCCTTGGGTTCAGCGGGAGCAGTGGTAAAGTAAACATGTCCGCAATCGACATTAGTAAGAGGCGATTGGAGGATTGGTGGAAGAAAAGCGGGAAACGACGAAAGACGGAGACGTACAAAAGCACAGTTCGCACTAGGGGATCAGAAAATTTGGGTGTGGTAGTTCATAGTGCTTTTTTTCTTTCCTTATTGTTTACACTAGGTAGGACATTAGACAGTATAATAACAAGAGCTTGGTGGCGCAACCCACCGCCCCGTTCCAAAGGGGACGCTCACATCCATCCATCCATCCATCCATCCATCCAACCATCCATCCATCCATCCATCCATCCATCCATCCATCCATCCATCCATCCATCCATCCATCCATCCATCCATCCATCCACCCACCCACCCACCCATCCATCCATCCATTCATCCATCCATCCATCCATCCATCCATCCATCCGTCCGTCCGTCCGTCCGTCCGTCCGTCCGTCCGTCCGTCCGTCCGTCCGTCCGTCCGTCCGTCCGTCCGTCCGTCCGTCCGTCCATCCATCCATCCATCCATCCATCCATCCATCCATCCGTCCGTCCGTCCGTCCGTCCGTCCGTCCGTCCACAATCAGGACAGGGGCACATAGGTGAGTGGATCGATGGTGCCCAAGGAATACCACGATCCCGCACCCTAAGATTCTACAGGGAGGTGGAGCAGGCAGCTCATTTCTTCCACCAGCGTTTTTTTCAAAAGTACCTAAAAATGTAAAGCGGAAGAGCCTCTACTGGAACACTATAGATATGCTATTCCCACCATCACTATATACGTCTTGAGCTCGAAGCCAGCTGCAGACTGACGTTCTTCAGCGTCTGGCAAAATCTGCTTTAAAAACAGTGATTATGAATTTTTTTGTTAGGATATATGCCGAAGTTTTGCACGTAAAAACATGGTTACGTAACAAGGGTTTTTTCGTGCCGTGGTCAACGGACTGCCCGCTCTGCCCCTATCCAGAATTGTTGCAGCACGTAATCTTGTTTTGTAGAAACGAAGTACACTTTTGGAGCAACATACGAATTGTGTTTGACGAACAGATACAGCCAAATTCGTATAACGTAAAATTTTTGACACTGTAAGATGACCGAAATAAAGCAGTGTTGAAACGCTGATATTACTAGGTTTGTATGCAATTTACGTCCTAGCTCTAGAAAATGCGAAACCTGCGTGGACCCACTTCTGTGATGCTTTTCTATATGCAAGTTCGCTGCTGGGCGGCGAAGATGACTTTAGCAAGATATGACAGGTGTGGCGGAAGCGCCTGCAGCAAAGACGGGTACTAATATAGATGTGCGATTCTCTGCTTGTGTGTGTGTTAGAAAAGCTGTAAAAGAAGAACGCTTCAGTGCATGGTACATGCTATGTTAAATAAAAAAAAGGAAGAAGCAGAATAAAAAAAAGGAAGCAGTGGCCGAGTCATTTATTCGCTCGTGCCTATCGTTCCGCGTCATACTCACAGCGGTTCGATGCCATGCTGCGGGACACTTCTTTTTAACTCCACGTAGCACTGAGTTCGACAGCCTCCCACAATATTGGCGAAACACAAAACTCAAGATCTGTTTTCAGTTTTTCTTCTTCAGGAGGGCTCTTCAAATATAGTATTTTCTATTTTTACTTTGTAAAACGTAGCAATGGGTTGCTTATTTGTTAAGTCATCGCTTTCATTATCAGATTTTATTGCTCGGCCAACATAACAACAAGCATGTACATGTGTTTGTGTTACGTTAAAAATACTATTGTGCCTTGTAGCGTGGAAATCATGAGGAATTCTGGACATTGCATCTTCACCGTCCTGAGGAACATCATGGCGATGCACATGCGTAAATGAATGGACCACCTTTTAAACAAGCTTATTTTTATATAATCGCCGAGTATCAACAAGTTTCAACTTTCGGCGCAAAGAGAGTAGTCCTTCGTAACAACATACGCGTTTATGGCACTTAGTCCGAACATTAGTGGTACGTTAAAGCAGTGTTTTGGTCGGGGATGGGCGGTTATGTCACGCGACAGGAGCAAATGGGTTTGCACCCTCTCAGCAGAGTGCACATTGACTTGAAGAGCGCGAAATTTTAACCGCAAAGCGATTTATTACAACTGGAGTTTTGAACGGTAATTGAAGATGGATTGTCATTCAGTCTGTTTGCACGCGCATGTTTTTGTGCTTTACATGTATTTGAATAGGCCGCGTCGGAATGGGGCCCGCGCTAAAGCTCCCTCTTAAGGGCTACTTTCCCCACTATCGTGTCCGCGTTTAGAACGAAATCCCGAAGATAGTGCAATGCCGGGTCGACCCGCCGCGGAGGTGACACAGGCGTCAGAACTCCCTATACGTAGGCCGATCCCTACGCTTTGACACTCAGGCTTCTACAGACGGGGGTTTACCCAAACCCCCTACTTCTTCACAAGGTGTACCCCGAAATTCAAACAACAAATGCATGTGCACTCTGCAATGATTTAGCGAGTTTACCTCACATGCTCTGGCGATGTCCGGCGTTACACAACGATAAAAACAACACTTCTTCACGTTGGGATGCGGTCCTACACAGCCCCAACCTCGAAGAACAGTTATGGGCTGTCCAACGGGCCCGCGACGCGGCGGAGGGACTCGGCCTCTCCGTCCCGACGTGGGAGCGGCCCGCTGCGCGCTAGTGCGCGCCCTAAAGGACCCTAATAAAGTTTTTCATCCATCCATCCATCCAACAGGGAAGAAGAAGGAGTGTATTGGGGGTGCCCACCTTGAGCGTGCGTGCGTGTGTACTCGTATTTGCGTGTGCACGCGACATTATGCACACGCACACCTACCCTTGCGGATGAATGGTATATAGAGTTCATTTAAACCCATATTCAAATATACGAGACAAGAACGAATGACATTGCATTTACACTCTATGAACAGTTTACACCCTTTGAGTCGTATCTTGCCGCACAACAATAAACGTCATCTGTCTTGTTCGCATTTCCTTTCTTTAACGCTGCGAGCCCGGTACTTCCCACGAATGAACGGCATGCGTGTTACCAGCATGAGATAGCATTGCCGACAGGGAAGTAGGGGGCGCGGCGTTTTCAAGGTAGGAAACGCAAGCAGGGCAGATGGCGATTATTGTTGTGCGGCAGATATACACCCCAAAGTGTGTAAATTTTTTTAGAGTGCATAGCATAATCTTTCTAAAAGCGAAATCAATGAAAAAAAAGAAAACGCAGTTCTCTTCCACTCTGTGAAGAACTGTCACCAGCGAAGCTGTGTATGTGGGCCCCTTAATGGCGAACCGCATCTCCGTCGCGGGTCGGGCCGGCATTGCACTGCCTTCGGGATCGGCACACGCATGGGGGGTTCTTGACGCCTGCGTTTCCTCCGCTGTGGGTCGGGCCGGCATTGCACTATTTTCGGGATCGGCCCACGTATGGGGAGTTCTTGAATCCTGCCCTGTCTTCGCGGTGGGTCGGGCCAGCATTGCACCATCTTCGGGATCGGCACACGTATGGAGAGTTCTTGACGCTTGCGTCATCTCCACCACGGGTCGGCTCGGCATTACACTATTTTCGGGATTGGTCCACGATCGGTCCACGTTATGTTCTTGATGCCTGCGTCGCCACCGCCACGGGTCGGGAGAGCATTGCACCATTTTCGGGATCGGCCTACGTATAGGGAGTTCTGACGCCTGTGTCACCTCCGCGGCGGGTCGACCCGGCATTGCACTATCTTCGGGATTTCGTTCTACACGCGGACACGATAGTGGGGAAAGTAGCCCTTAAGAGGGAGCTTTAGCGCGGGCCCCATTCCGACGCGGCCTATTCAAATACATGTAAAACACAAAAACATTTTTCTGAGATAACCTCAGAACAGATTTTAATGGGATTTGTTGCATTTGAGGGAGAAAGTTAAATTATAGTGACTGTTTCAATCGGAATTTCGATTTAGGGCTTGAATGTTTAAAAAAAGATTTTGAAAAATTCGTAAGCTAGACAGAATAGAAGCAGAAAGTTTACAGAATAATAGCTCCGCAGCAAGAGCAGATATCGCGGTTATTTAACGGCATCTATTAGACGACTCAAAACGGACGAATTCTACACATCAATTTATAGGCTACGTAAATTCGTTACGTTGTGTACAAAGGGTATGCAAAAGCTGTATTTTCATAATACCAAATTTTTTGAGATTCATGTATAACATATCAGTTTTGCACACTTTAGATGCACTGTTAATGCAGTTCCCATAATTTTGATATCATTTTTCATTGCTGAGTTACAGAGTTGTAAAGTTGATAGTTTTGTTTTCTGAAAATTTGCGATTTTTGCCAATTTTTACTGAAAAATTTACGACCTAAATGAAAAATTCCAAACCAACCGTCACTAGACTTTCAGATTTTCTGTTAAATGCAATAAGCGTCGTCAAATTTGGTGCCCTGGTTCTTTCTGCTCCGATTTGCTCGGAGAAAGACATGAAAAGTGTTCGGGTAAACTTGGACTAACGGCTGCCTGCGTTTGCAACCTTCCAAAAGCGCCCTCGAGGGTTACCCTGGCAAATGGCAAGCAGGAGCTCTGCTCTTCTGCGACTTGTCTGATCCAGGCGCATTCTCCTGTATAGTTCCGGGGGAAATACAGGAAGGATGGGCATCATCCATGGTGACGGCGTAATCGCGAAGTGCCCTGCACATTTTCCCGTTTACCACAACATCCTGCATATATGGTTCGAGCAGCCTCAGATTTTCGTCTGACTGGCTGTGCTGGCGAACGCGATTTGCTCCTTACAATTTAAGGAAATATCGCCTTCCTGGTTGCAACGTAAGCAGATAATTGGTGTGCTGGCCTCGAACGCGCGCTCTATGACTGCCTTAGCTTTAGTGGCGTCAGCCGACTCGGCAGTCTCTCCTAGCCCTTCCCTCGCCATCTCAGCCTTATTCGATACTCCTTTGCTTCACTCGTGGCTCGAAAATGATTTCTTATTGGCTTATTGGGTTATTCGATATTCCTTTGCTTAAATCATCGCTCGAAGATGATTTTTTATTGGGTTTCTAGGGAAAAACCGCTTTACACAATAGTCATTTTTTTCTAGCCTTCCTGAATCGGTTTTTCTTGAAAGTTTCTGGGCATGTAATATTGCTCCACGAGCTGCACTGCCTTCTCTACGTCTACATCTGGGAGCCTGTCCTGCAGCCAAAGTATAACTTCCTCTAGAAGAACTCGGTAAAACTGCTTCAGTGCTATGCATTCAAGCACCTTGTCATGGTCATATGCTTCTGCACTTTTGAGCCACTCTTTTAAGTTAGACTTTAACTCGTACGCGAACTCAGTGTGCGACTCGCTGCCCCTTTTTGCCTGTCTAAACCGCTTTACAAATGCCTCGGCAGAGAGGAGGTATTCGCGAAGAAGCGCGTCTTTTGCCTTTCCATAGTTCTAGTAGTTTTCTTTAGACAAGCGTGCGAGAACTTCCGCGGCCTCTCCTGGGACAACCGAAAAACATTTTTGAGAGAAAAGGCCTTCGTCCAGCCCTATCTTTTCACACGTGCGTTTGAAATTCACAAGCAAAGTGCGATATAACCACCTATTCTGTACAGTAGCAGCAGGTCCTGTATTCTCAGTTTAGGCGTACCGTCTCCACAAGAAAGGGGACTTGAATGTGCCGAGCTGATTCGACTTTGCTCTATTTCCACTTCTGTCATTTTAAGAGCATCAACTCGCTCTTCGCCCCTTTCCCTCTCCACTCCCTCATCGCGCCTTTTTCTCTCTTCTGCCTCCTCGTACTTTCCTGGTTCTCTTCGCGCATTTTTATTTCTCGCTTCTCCTCTCAAGTTTCTCCACAAATCTCTTCGACTACCTCATCAGTTACCTCTTGTGCCCTGATGAGGCCCAGAATGGCTGTCTCTCGCCTTGCCGCGGCAACCGAAATGCCCATCTCCTGACAAACATCAAGAAGGTCCTGTATCCTGAGCTTCTCCGTCGCGATATAACGGCTCGCCGCCGGTTTTGCCTCTAAATTTGCTTTGCTTCCGAAGCCGGAAATCTATGCAAGGCCTGAAGCAAACTCATACAAAATCACTACAACCCTTTCAGAATGCTTTGCATTTAGGTGTGCGACAGGGATCTGGCGATCCGAAAGGCAAACGTCGAACAGTCACCCCTCCAAAGTAGCTGACGCCGGTAGACGTCGTTGCTGCCGTTGAGCGGTGTAGCGGGCGTTATCTGGCTTCGAATCGCACAGCTTGCCATCCACTGTTGCTACTTCGAGGTGGAGGACAAGAGACAGGCTCTTTCCGCAGACGAAGAAGAAATAAAAAAAACTTTATACAATATTTGCAGATAGTGGATGGTAGCGTACATGTAGCTGTAAGAGCGCATCAGACCGACTGGGCGCTGGAGGCGACTCTCTCCTTCACAATGGGCTCGTTCTCCCTTAAGTCTCTTTAGCGACCCCTCGTTGAAAGGAACCAGTTTGGCGACTCCTTGTCAGCAGGCAGCAGTCGGGGCGGGTGCTGACGTCACCCGCGTCGAATTCTTCATTTGTCGCTGAGAAGTGGGAGCTCTTGTCACCTCGATGATAGGTACGTACTATGGCAGCACCCGTCGCCTCGATGATAGGCACGTGGTATGGCACTACAGCATGTAAAGGGAGAATTCGTTTTTCTCGGCAACCCAATGCACTAAATGTGACGAAGTTTGTTGCAACTAAAAGAAAGACTTAAATTCTAGTTATTTTTCGTTTCGAATTTTTGATTTCGCTCATCATTTGCTTATTAGGAATTCGCAAGAATCGCAAATATTCAGAAAACATAAGTATCAAGCTTACAACTCTGTCCTTTGGCGATGAAAAATGATTTTGCAATTAAGTGCACTGCATGTAACAGTACATTTAAAGCGGACAAACATAATATATTACACATGAGTGTAAAAAAATTCAGTAATATGCAATTACATATTTGGCAGCACCCTTGGACACAACGTAACGAGCGCCCGTAACATAGAAATTGACATATCGAAATTGTCCGCTTTGAATGACCTAGTGGGTGCCGTTTACAGAACCGACATATTTGTTGTTGATGCAGAGCTAATGATTTTTAACCTTCGTGCTTCAACTTTTTTTTTGCACTTCCAAATTTTCGCAATTTCTTTTGAAAACACAGGCCGTAAATAGAAATTCCGCTTCCAACAGTCATTATAATTAGCATTTCTCTCTCAATTGCAACAAACTTAATTAATATCGGTCCATGGGGTTAACTCATAAAAGCGTTTCTGCGTTTTACGTCTATTCGAATAGACCGTGTCAGAGTCGGGCCCGAGGTAAAGCTTCCTCTTAACAGCTTCCCAGTAAAACAAACAAACAAAAAAGCCTCAGCCGTCAATATCGCCGCCCCGAATTTCCTCACTATGGCACTCACTATAGGCACGGCTCTGTGAGCAGCTACCAAGCTTTTCACTATCGTTATCTTCGTCCCCTCGGCGGCAGCGCATTGTCTTGATGCCAGCGATGCACTACATCTGCACCAACATTGCGTCCTGCATCGCTTCTGCTATCAAGCAGGCTTTCGGTGGCAAACATTCACTGCTATATTGATTATAAGACTTTAAATTGGTTGCCTTCGAAAAAAACAGCCTAAATAAAGGTTGGAACTGGACTAGCCGCAAAGAATATGCTTACGGGGCCATACTATTGATGACAGCATCACTAAAGGCTAGGTGCGGTCAGGTTGACTTACAGGTTTGCAAGGATTGACTTTCGGGCTAGTTGCTTCGTTATTGTCAGCGCAGTGTGTCTGTGGTTCCTCCCTTGTGTCTTGTCTTGAAGCGCTGTTTATTCTGTGACTTTACAGATCTTCCTTTTCTGCGTCAGCTATGCCTTCTAAGAGCGTTTACATGGAACTTTTTTTGCTTGCATGGCAGTGCGTTGACCCGACGTTACCTACGCACGAATAATCGGACGAGAAGAACCAATCACAAGTTCGGAAGAGAGGCGCTGAATTAGGCCCCGTTTGCGCAAATTTATGTGAGAACCCCCGCTATTATGATCGGGTGTTCTGGTCCACAATTCAGACGACGTGTCCGCGGCTTCGTTGAGTATCTCGTGAGCAAGAAACACTAGCTAAAATTGAGGAGCGGTTCAAGCTTACTTAGCGTCCTGCCAAGAAACCGTGCCAGTATATACACTTCCGTTTTTGAAGCAGCTAGAATACCTCTGAGATTGCGAAAAGAGGGATTGAATTGTAAAGCGATGGCTGCCTGAATCTTAACATTGGGGTTGCCATCTAGCCTGCCCGCTGCCATTGGACAGTCCAATTAAAGAAATTAAAGCCACTGATAATGTTATCATGTTAAATGAAAAGGGAGTAAGCAAATATAGAGACGTTCTTATGGTGAGAGATTAGCCAGAATCGGCGTTAGTGATTAGACAGCTCGTGGATTATGATTCCACTCCCCTGAAATCTAAATGATCTTCTCAGGGATACTATAGGCAATCTTTTGTTGCTGCCGCTCCACTCTCTGGCTGTATTGTGGCAGTCGCTCGCCGCGCCAGAACACGAGCCAAAATATCTGCAGGCACCCCGTATGTTGGACACTAAGGTGTTGCATGTCTTCCTGTGCCCCATATCAAAAGACAGTAGGGACTCCAGGTGCCATTTGATCATGGCTAGGCGATTGTTCCAATCTTCAGGCGCTATAATTGTGTTTGGTGCGCAACAACTTATACGTGTTCTACGTGCCTAAGTCTGATTTTGCGTGGTGTTCTGTAGAAGTGTGCGCACGTTTAGAATGTTTTTATTTTGTTGAGAAAAACATCGAAAAGCGTGGCTTGTGTGATGATCTGCCCTAAATCGTCATGGTCCGATCATCGAGGACGCGAGTGATTCCGCGGCACCGCGAGAGCTTGATGCGCCAGGAAGACGACGCATATGTTAGCCTTAGCTACTCAGTATCGCATCTATAGTGAGCCACATCGGTGTAAAAGAACTTCATGGAAGGGCGGCGCATATGTACCCATTCTCAGATACTCAGTGATGCAAGTTGCCCTAACAGTTGGTTTCAAACCCTGTTCCATTAGCACAGCAGCTTGACTTGCTATTCACTGCACCATGGACTAGCTAGTGACCCAGCTATGTGGGAGGGTGGTTATATAGAAAGAAACCCAGCCCCGGGAAAGTTCGTGAAGTTCCCTAAAAATGCAATAAAATGGACACAGTACAAACGTTTGCACCAATGTGCTATTAGCAACCGAGTAGCATTGTTTCTTGAGTTCTTCTATCACGAAAACTTGTCATGACTAGTCATCCCCCCCCCCCCCCCGCCTGTGTATGTTCGACATAGAATCGACCTTTCGTATAGCATGCTATGTTCTTCGCTGAGTCAACTGTTATATTTAGTGTGTGTAGATGCACAAAAGCTGCGCCTGTCAACGCTAGCCTTGTGCGGTGAAACCATTTAGTTCCGATGAGTACTGCAGCATGTATTGACGGCAACTTCAGCGCTAAGTCTTCATTCGAATCGCTTGCACTTATTTTTTTCGTGACCTTTCTTCCTACTCTTCAAATAACTTTGTCGTTGCAGGATCCTTGGCATCACCGGTTCCAGCAATTGTTCCTTGTCTGGTGCTGCCATGAGTGCTACGTCGGCTTCTAGTTCTCGCATAAATATAGAAATGTAACACGAATGTAAGATTCTAACGTGCTAGACCAGCTAAAATACTGATAAGCCGAAATGACTAGCTAAAGACATCGCTGTATGACTGACGAGAGGTGATCCACTCTAGAACTAATGAACTCAGCCGATAGATTTCGCAAATGAAACACAACAGCTCAGTGTCAACTGTCGCATATCAAGAAGCATGTTTGATCGAGCTGTTTGCGTCCTTCGGTCATACGACAAATGAGTGACTTTATCAGTGCGGACGCGAGGCCAACAGCTTTACGTCCGTGATGAGAAAGTTGGCACAAGTGCAGTCGCAACATTCTCAAAACGTATGACACGATCATAATTGTTTTTGGAGTTATATAGAGACTTATCTAAGGTCGATAGACTAAGCTTCGAGTTCTGTGACGCGGCTCAATTGGAAGTGACAATCAAGTCTTCTTATTAAGGCTTGCTATATACGCATACGGACAGATATATTTGCGCTATTAGACGTACATGCCACGGTGAGGTCCAAGGGCTCCACAGTGGACAAAGTACAGTGCGTTCGCGTAACTCAATCACGGCTGGTACTTCATGTGTCACGGTCGAATACAAGTTCAAACTCCAAAAATAAGCTTCATTTGGTGTAACAGATCAAATACTGACAAGCTGTATCATTCGGGAAAGAGGTCACGGGGAATTTTGTCAGCGAGTGGACTGGTTCGTACGGGTATAAAAATGCGAGTTGTTTCCTCGATTTACTGAGCACTTCTAAACAGAAGACCCAGTGGAAGCAACTGAGCCTTTCCGTAGGTGAGACGTACACAACTTCTCAAACTTAATTTCGCTAAAGTTATTAAAGGTGTATTTTATGGGCGATCAACTTTATATATCGCCCGTGGCATATAGCACAACTCAACTTTGGCGATAGACTACTCTAAAAAGTCGCCATCATTTCCACTAGAAATCAAAATTCATCATTGAGTAATTAACAGACTTTCGGCAACCAAGTTTTCAATTATTTACTTTACGCCTTAAGTTACAGCATAAGAAATTTAGGTGATTGGTTTGCAAGTCATACTCAATTCAAACAAATTTTTAGGATGACGTAAGTTACTATGTATACGTTCCCAAAGTGTGCGGAAAATACATTGGAGAACAACTACAAAGTTGATAAGTAAAGTTGTGTAGGCCAGTCAGCCACGCATTTTATTTTCATGCTACTACAGGAAACCTCATCCAGTAGTCCAACGCAGTGGTTTGATTCGTGTGATATGTTACGTATTATGTAAGAATTTTCTGAAGATTAAAACAATACACGTATAGACAAGCGATATGACCACTTCGGCAACATTTTTTGCTAGGATTTCATTTCTAATAAGAAATGGCTTGAAAGAACCATTTCTTTTGCATCTCTTAAAGCACTACAACATTTTTTACTATGGACACAGATTTAATTCATTTTTAAGGGGAAATCCTTGAGTGCCTCATAGGTAAATCCGTTGTCTTGAGTTACCGAATCACTGACCGTCCGGCGTTAGAGAACCAAAATTCAGTCACCAAATTGGTGGTGCCACCCACGACCATAGATGAGAGTTGAACTCACAACCTTTGGTTTTAATTAAGGCAAAGTTAATTAAGGGTGTCCAAGTCATGACTTTGGTGGGACCTAATTTCAATGGCACCAAAATTCATGGTACCGCCATTGATCGTCGAATCCACGGGCATTGGTTTGAGTCGAACCCACGATTTTTGGTGTACATTAGGGAGAAGGTAATAATTACACAGTCAATTAGGCTTAAGTAGACGACGACACATGAACCCATGACCTTTGGGGAGAGAAAACAATAGGAAGCACCAACGCATTTGAATAACAATGTCGAGTAATTTTAATGAATGTCTCGTGAGAGCGCAGGCTTTCGCCTTACGCTAAAGAGGGTGTGCGCGAAACAGTGCACTCTCTATCTCCTTTCCCTCTCTGTCTCTTCGTCCCTATACTCCTTCCCCCAGTACAGGGTAGCAAACCGGACGTGCGCCTGGTTAACCTGCCTGCCTTTTCTCTGTTCTATTTCTTTCTCTTTCCCTAAAGAGGATGAAGGCGAAAGCCTTGCATAGCTGATGAGTCAAAAAATCAGATGATCGCAGTTATGGCATCAAAGTTTAGGGCACTAAAAGTCATAGGGAGTCATAGCCTCTGCCTTGGGTAGGAGTTGAACCCATGAGCTTCGGTGTTAATTAAGACAAAGTAAAATCAGGTAGAGGTAATCAAGATATAGTTAATTAAGGCACTAGAACCCACGGCCTCTAGTGGTAGTTGAGGTGATTTGGAGATGTGACCGCTTCGTCCATATCTCCAAGTTGGATGCCGACTGAGATCGTGAAGGTCGAAAGAAGAACCCACGACCTTTGAGAGTAGTCGAATTCATGACCTGTGATGTTAATTTAGGCGAAGTTAATGCACCCGAGCTCCCGATCCAACATGGAGATGTGGACGAATCGGCCATATCTCCATGTGGGATTTTAGTTAACATCGTGAAGGTCGAGAGTTGAACTCATTACCTTTGGTGCTAATAAAGACAGTTATTTAAGACAGGTAATTGTGGTAGAGTTAATAAGGCATTCGAACCCACGACCTTCAGTGGGTGTCGAAACCGCCATCTTTGGTATTAATTAGGGTGACGCTGATTATGGTACAATTAATTAGGGCATAGTTAATTTAGGCACGCAAACCTACGACTTTTGGTGGGAGAACACGAGTAATAGCAAGTAACAACGCATTCGAATGAAAATTTCAAGTAACCTAACAAATCTCTCCCGAGCGCTGAACCTTTCGCGTTCATCCTCTTTAGTGAAGGCTAAAGTGACTAGCTTGTTTTCACTCAGTAACCAAGAGGAAGAGCAGGAATGAGAGAACGTATTGCTGCTTAACACCAAATTTCACTTCCAAAGAAACTGGGCAAGGACACTGTTTCCAGAGGCATATTAAGGACCCCTTTGTATGTGAAATACCTTAGTCTTCAAAATAAACGAACGGCACGCTAGTTAGTACTGCATACCTTGAGGTACAACAAGGAGTACACGCAGGACAAGTCTTCGTCTCCTTTGTCGTTTTGCGTGTGAAATAGCAATACACATGAACTTTTAACATTGATAATCAAGAGAATATCGTATGATTGTTTCAAATCACAACTGCAGTATGCCTAAACTTATCGTGAATTAAAGGGTTGCACGCAACGCAAAATACGCCGGCAAAGGGCAGTGAGAACTCCACAGACATCCTCTGCTTTCTCGGCCCTCTTCCTAGGACCTTTAGCGTTCCTTGAAGCATTCCTAAATGTGAATGCAAACCAACTCGCGGCCCTTCCGGTACTTCCGAAATTAATTTTAGAGCGTAGCCATTAGGCACCCGTTTCTGCGGCGAGGGTAGGCGTAACCGGACGTACGAACACAGTGAAGGATGAAAGAGTGAACGCGGAGCGCAGCGGGGACAAAATAGGCGAGGAGAAAAGCTGAGGAGAAGGGTATGACGATAGTGTGAGAAGAAAAGCGTAGCGTGGTGACGATGGCTATGAGATGGCGCCAGAGTAGCACGCGTTGTCCGGGAGGTCGGTTTGGTGCGGCTGCTGAGAAAAGCGCCCACGCGTCACCCACACTCTGGCTTTCGCGAGCTCTCGTTGGAAACTTCGCACCGTATGAAACGTGACGCACGAGACAGAATATCCGCGCAAGCCATTAAATCGCGAAATAAAAACACCTACAGATATATGCTAAAATTTTGCATTAAGGGGCATCGTAGTCGTCGGTGAATTTCCGACTGCTCCGCTATGCCAAAAAATCACATCAATCTCTTAATAACAATCTATAAGCGTGTCATTGAGGACAATCCATTCTCTAAAGTATATGCCGTTATTGACGAATGTTGCCTACAGGCAACATAGCAGAAAAAATATGGCTTTCTGAGTTTTAATACTGGGTAGAAATTTTCTGGCTATGTGTTTTCTGCCAACACGGAACTGCAGGCTACAAGCGTCATTTGTTGTTTTAGAGCAACGCAGGACAAGCAAGAACAACTTACGCGCGTGGCGCGCTTTCTTTCGTAAGCACGGCCAAAAGGACTGATCTGTACTAAGTGTGATCAGTGGTCAGGGGAGACAGGCCGAAGAAAATCTCTGGCTGCAGTAGTACCACACGCGTGCTTTACTGTAAAGCAAATGAAATGTACCCATATGACTCAAATATGATGAGATCTGTATGTACAAATTACAAATGATGCCATAAGTGGCCTGGGATGAAGCCCATTTTCAGTTTTCTGCCTGGTATTTCCCCACTATTCTTGAAATAGCTCGCGGAAAATAATTCCTATTTTCATGGATGACGCTTACTCTACAGATGCGTTTTGCACATTTAGATTACTTTACACAAAACGTGTATTTCTTAAATGCCGCCATTGAAGGAATATTGTGTTTTGCGACTTTCAGATTTTTACAGCGCTCATACCTTACACAACAGGCCTAAAAAAAGGAAAGCACCTTTTGGCATTTATTTATCCACCTAACTCCTATGGTAGACTTTATTTTAAGAAGGTCATTAAGTTAGACCGTATACGCTAATGATGCAAAGCTTCAGAGGACTTTCTTTATTGTGTAAGGCATTACAAGTTTTACTTGCCCACCGCCAGTTGTTCGTCCAGATTTGTTACCACTGAAATTGACACATGCACAAACCACAATGCGTTTATAGGGCCACTTTGACTCATATAGGGCATGCACTTTTACTAAAATTAAGTTGTTATTGCAAGAACCTGCTGGTATGCCAATACAAATGGAAAATACAAGAAAAGACTACACAACACGTCAACTGCTGAGAACAATTAAGAAAGAAAATGACGTAAGATGAAGGCAATTTCTACTGCTCAGTTTGATGCCGGATGGTGCACATGAGGTGTGACATTAGCCGCGAAGGTATCTCAACGCTTTTTATAAAAGCACAGTAACTGATCTTTTTTTCGCATATTGCAGTGTAGAACGCCCATTTTCTGCCAACTTTCGCCACTGCTTTAAGTACGTGCAAAGCTAGACTAAAGTGGCGCTATGCTGGAAAGTTGTGTAAGTGGTAGACACATCGGCATTATAGAATATGTTAGAGGTTCGATTGCGCAACATTTGGACGACACACACAGAAGAGAAACACACACCACGGAGCGCTCTTGGAACTATCGTTTTATTCCCTTGTCATTGGAATAAATACCAGAAGATATTCGGGGGGGGGGAGGGGACGATGGAGGAGGGTAACGACAAAAACAAGAAAATTTTCACAAACATGGCCATCCATCAGTGTCAAGCCGGCTTTGTCATGGGATCATTTTTGCTGCACTTGACGTCGCAAAAAAGGAACCAGGATAGGAAATTCCAGATTAGAGCGTGAGGAAATCTATTTCCTTTGCACTAAGGGAGACTGATCGCTTGCTCTCGCACGTACTTCCTAAACGTGCAATCTCAGCGAGCCCGATTATTTCTCGCTTCATTTGGCTGCCGTCTTTGCTCACAATCTTGCATTTATTAAAGAATGGCCGACGTCCGCAATCTCTAGAATGTATCCCAAGGTGTCCGCCGACTACTTTTGAAACGTTATAATCATTCTCCTATAATCTTTCATTCAAACATCGTCTTTCACACGAACATCATCCTCTGTGGTGTGTGCTTCTCTTCTGTGTGTGTCATCCAAATGTTTCGCAATCGAACCTCTAATATGCTATACCAACACGCCGTCTTCAACCTTGGTATAGAATATGAGTTCAGAAGTTAAGCCACCCTGAGAAATTACTGGTTATTTCTTTTGATGCACAGCATTACCAAAGAAAGCATGCAGCTGAAAGTGATCCTGGTGGGTTTGGCCCTCTTTGGCCTTATTGTGGCAGGTAAGTTGCCTTGCTTTTGAAGCTGAGCTTATCACTGAATCTGGAGTCACACTGCCCTCGATGTGGGCTCTGAGCCTCATGAGGTTTCGTCGTACGTTCATAATATTGGCAGCATTGGTATATTGACACGTGCACTTCTTTATCTTCATCGGGCGACCACATCTCACCGCCTAACAAATGTTATCGTACAGCGCAGGACGCGCCTGCGTGTAAAAGAAGTTTCTGGAATGTTATCGATGGTTCCATCCGCTGTCTTTCCCCGCAACTTGTGTAATCCGATTGCAAGTATGCGCGAAGCGAATAATGTAGAACTTTGTGGAAGACACGCGGGTCCCAGCGGTTACTTTGGAACATTCGACGACTGATCTGTAACAGCCGACGCGTTTGACCCGCTGATCGGATTTTCGACGATCGCTGACTGTGCTCGCCGCTACCATTGTTATTTGAGTATAGCCTGCTTTTGAGGGCACAACTTCGCCCAAGCTAACGCCAGTTTCTATAATAACAGTTTGGCTGCCTTCTTCACCGTCACTACTACGTCACAATATAGTTAAATGTAAACGAGAGCTTGAAATGTACGTGAATTTTTCGTTACATTCGAAACACCTTTCTTCCCTTTAAGATATTTCTTGATTGTTTCTAATGCTGCTATATGCATATGTTGATTGACTCACAAGCTAGTTATCGCCACAATTATCAGCGTATTGTGTGTTCGTTGCCGAACCCAGTCACCTGTCAGATCTGTCGTTATCCATTCCATGGTCCAACTGAACAAATCTAGCGCACTAGTGCTTGCGATTCTATACGGCATTACTCTGCGCTCCCCTTCCTTTCGCCGCGATTGCTTTACTGTAAAAGGCCAGGTCTACGCACATGAAATGAAATACATATATTCAGGTCAGTCCCGGTAAAAGCTGAACCCAAGATATTTTTTTCGTGGCTTCAACTTTCCGGCAATGGCTACGTGAATATTCATCTTGGTATTTGTTAGTTCGTGAAGGTGTTTGTACAGTCCGTCATCTGCATTTTTTCCCCAGAGAGCGGTGCTATGCCGGCCAGCAGCTCCACTGATGCCGAGGCCAGGGCTGATCCCGAGATTGCTGAGCGTGCCGAGCAGGGCAGCGCCGAGGAGGCGCGCATCAGCGAGGCATGCATGGCTTCACTGTGCGGGTGATAACCTGAGGCAAGGGAGTGACGCCTTCTAAAGATCGTCTCCCGCAAAAATAGCACGAATATTTCGAAAGTAGTATAGGCACTGCCCAGCACTCCACACCATGCCCCAGTGCCGAATATTGGCGCTTGCGGATGGCTATTGCGCATGGCTGTTGCGCATGCTCTTATATTGAATAAAGTTCCATTTAAATATCTAAACTTGGCCTTCACTGTTTATAAATTATTGCTCCTGAAAGCATTGCCCACTTGGTACTCCCGCTGAAGCACTACCTGCGGCTATGAAGAGAACGTCTCAGATCATCTATGCGACTCTTCAGAACAATTGATTTAATACAAGTGAAGAAAGCGATCTTCCACGCTAATGTTTGAAATGAGATGAAGGACTGATAGGAGGAGAGAAATAATTCACCAACACCGGGCCAACGAGGGATGCTTCCGCAATGTACCAGCTCTTCAGAAATGCAAGTTGTCTTCGGCGTCCACTTGTCGAAGCAATGCTGAAGTCGAAGAAAATAAGCCATTAAAAGGAATGGTCTGGCAGTTTTGGCTGTTGTGGCCTCAGGTGACGGCTCGACGTAGTTGGACTTGTGCTGAAATAGAGAGAGAGAGAATGAAGAGGAAAGGCAGGGAGGTTAACCAGATATGAGTCTCCGGTTTGCTACCCTACACTGGGGATGGGGGATAGGGGTTAGAAAGATGACAGAGAGGAAAAGGCAAAAAAAGAAAAAAAAACGAACGCGCACACATGGAGACACACACACAAAAGGCGTTCCACTTAAAGTCGTTCACACAGGCCGGTAGACCGCAAGAAGCGCAAAAGCGCTTGCACGGCCTTCTTCTGTGACGGTAGGTCCTTTCGATGTTGCAGAATTCTTTTTTTGGACAGCGGTTGGTCGTCCAGTTGGTCAAGTTCGTGGCTAAGGCATGCCCTCTGTGGACTGTACTGCGAGCAGGTGCACAAAATATGGCCAATTGATTCTTCATGGCCGCAGTGGTCACAGGTTGGGGTGTCGCTCATCCCTATGCGGAAGGCATAGGCTTTAGTAAAGGCAACGCCCAACCAAAGTCGATATAGAAGAGTGGCGTCTCTACGGTGAAGCTGCGATGGCGCTCGAAGACTTAATGTTGGATCAAGTGAGTACAGTTGCGGGTTTCTTAAATGTGGCTCAGTCCATTGCGACGCGGTGCACTGCCGAGCAAGTAGGCGGAGCTTCCGTGCCGCGTCAGTTCTAGAAAGAGGAATTGGGACGTGGCGCTCCTCAGTATGGGCTGAGCGGGCAGCGTGATCCGCCCGTTCAATGCCGATAATCCCGCAGTGACTTGGAAGCCACTGAAAGGTTATTTCGTGGCCTGCATCACTTATATGGTGTAATGTCTCTGTAATATGGAAAATTAGTTGTTCGTGCGGTACGCGTCGTAAAGGTGACAGTAGAGACTGCAGTGCCGCCTTCGAATCGCAGAATATTGTCCATTTGTGTGGCGGTTCATCACCAATGTGATGAAGAGCAGTAAAGAGCGCTGCGAGCTCTGCTGCCGTCGATGTTGTCGCGTGGGTCGTCTTAAATTTGATTGTTGTAGCTCTCGCTGGTATGACGATTGCCGCCGCGGAGCTGCTTGGAAGGACAGATCCATCAGTGTAAATATGCGTAGAGTCACGGTAGTTCTCGTACAAATATAGTAGCGTGAGCTGTCTAAGGGCTGGTGATGACAGATCAGCTTTTTTCGAGATACCAGGTATTGCGAGGTTGATTTTTGGCTGAGCGAGGCACCATGGAGGGATCGAAGGTCTCGCAGCCGGAGTGAAACAAGCTGGCAAGCTTTTCTTATTTCCCCACTCCTAATAAGTTCTCGCGAACGCGGAGCATACCACTGCGAATGTATCAGACTTTTCACTCGGATTCAATAGAGAGAGACAAATATAAGAACAAGGCAGAGAGGTTATTTTAACTAAAGAAAAAAACGTTTGATTCGTTTCTCCGCACTGAGCAAGAGGAAACGGTAACTATAATCCCAATATGAAATCGGAAGAGATAAACGTCAAATACAAACACGTGCGCAACCGGGGGCGTGCGGCAAAGTAGACCAGTCAACAATGACCCAGGCTGTAGAAACCTGTTGCTGCTGGTAAGCCTAATGCATCCGTCAATCCGCTGCAGCGGTGGGTGAGGTCGTGGTTGTAAATTGTTCAGTTTCCTAACTAGTATGTAATAAAAGCGATGTAGCACAGTTGCTTGCGGCCGCCTTAGTACGCAGTTAGGAAAGTCACTAATAACATGCTTAGGGCTCTCCGTAGTCTTGTTCATAGGCCACGTATCTTGACCATCCCAATATAGAAGCTAAATAGCGCGTAAATGATCTTACCAAGCTTCGCCATCGAATCAGGGATGCTTAATTTTGGGAAAACGTGATTGGGTTTTGAAGGTGAAACAGATGCTTCATTCATAAGCATGACGTCATCCGCATATCCTTAATGGCGTCACCCTCAAGCACCGAAACTTCCTCACCTGTACTTGCCATTGAGAACGGCATTGATAGCTGATGCCGAGTAACTATGTTAAAAAATTGTATTAGTGCCTCATTGTGGATGATGCTGTCAAAATCAATGCAAACGTTTGAGTGTGTCAGAACGACGCCCCTTCCTGGAACGAAATGAGGATTAATCTTTACGCTTTATCGAACCAAGAACAGAAACAAAGAAAAAGTGGGGGACTGGAGCCAAATTTCGGCCACAAATAAAATTGGCAGAGGTTTAGCTTGGCTAAGCCTAGTGGATTGCGAAAGCAATCTTCTGTTCAGGTTGTAGAGTTCCATACTGCTCATCGAACGTGTAGATGCAGTCTCGTCGCCATTTAAAGCATCCGTGATATCCATCCGTGAAAGCATCCATGATACTTGTAGATGCACCCAGATCAAGAGATGTTGAACGCATTCGCCTGGCTGCATAATATGCACGCCGTTTAGCTAAACGTTGTTCCCGCACTTCATCCGTTTCTTTCGCACGCCGCCGCTTCTTAGCTGCAGGACATCGTTGCAGCTTCACCTTATACACATCATCCGACATACCGTGGAGGACCCGCTGGGACGACTGCGACGAGCCGAGTTGGGGGGCCGCTTTTCCACAGATGGCATGACGTCACACATAGGTCACGCTAAAGGTCAATGGTGGATTCTCCGGGACGACGGCCAAGAGCGGAAACCTCGAGCAGTATTGCTTTCGCAATAAAAAGGGTGACAGATTACGCAACGTACTCCCTGTAGTGCGGTGCGCAATCTGCAAGGGGTGGGGGTTATGGTTAGGTTTTTACTCACGACGGTTCATCATGTGCGGAATGTTGAATAAACGAAATATAAAAAATAAGTGTGCTGTTTCCTCTCGTTGAAAACGCCGCCACTCTCGTACGGCTATTGAAGAGTGAAGATGCAATATAAGTACCCATATCACACCTTTCAAACGAATAGGACACCGTGAAAACTAGGCTTAACTTGAACAATGATCTTAAATGAGAAGCATGCAGGTATATCGGATATTGGCAAAGCGTCAAGCACGAAACTGGTTAATCTCCACGTTAATGAGCTGAAGCAATGTAGCCCTAGTTTTGCGATCATGAAACACGGCCTGGTACAGCAATAGAATAAAAACCATGCTCGAAATTATAAATAATCACTCGGTTACGCTTAAGTTACCGTTCTTTTTTTTCAGAATTGGACCGCCATTCGCTTTATCGCGTTTAGAGACGGGCCGCGAAAGAACCAACCATGCTAAGGCGGTTTGTGCCTCGTGTTGCAAAAAAGAAATGGGTGCGATGCTGCTGAATACTCCCCCCCCCCCCCATAATAAAAGAAGAAGTAGCAAATTTTTGACTAGCTGACCCCACTGAAGAAGTGGTGTCTTTGGCTTGTGCGTACGAAAAAAACAGAACTTGCGATTTAGCTGGCAGATAGGATGCTATGAGTTTGTGAAAAAAACAGACTTTTGCCAGCGTCACTTGCATCGACGAAGAAAAAATCAAGAAATAACAGTAACTATTTGCCAGCCTGTGTTCTTGTTCTCGTAGGTTGCTCAATAATACAGGTTATTTTTCCTAAGGGTTCCCGTGATAACAATGGAATGTAATTGCCTTAAGTGATAGCTATGTGAGGTAAAGTGGTCTATTATATTCGAATGATATTATTTGTATGTGTGACTCCTTAAGAATAAAGAAGACCGAGCGAACTTATTTTTTTGAAGTGTTAATCATTATTTTGAGGCCTTGCGCTAGTGAACTTGGTGCACTAGTGAAGATAAGGGTGTCGTTTTACATGTAATTGCGGAGTCACTACTGCCTTAATACTTAAGCTGGTGGAGTTGCAGTTCATGTTATGATTTTCTAAGGAGTTATCCCATGTTCCCAGTATCGCTTCGCAGCCATAAATCTCGTTTTGCTAAGAATATGGGATGTACATTGATAGTCCTCGTATTGCGCGTACACCAGGCCACCGTATCAGTGGAACCTGTGGCCGGCAGTGTTACCAGATTGTCGGTTTTCCCGATAGATCTAGCTTTTTTTCCCGCTGCCTAGCGTAAAGAATGCTTTTTTACGGGTGGCGTGTTTTTCAGTGGCTTTCATCTATAGCTGACTATTTTTAGCGCTACCAAAACCTCAATTTATTTTTGTCCCAATTTATTTTTGTCTCACGTGTCCCAAGCATGCATGTTTTCCACGACCATCACGAGGTATGAGGGAATTATGATCACCATCGACAAAAAGCGTGCTTCGCATTTCTATTTTGCGTTTCTGCAAGCTTCACTTTGCCGGCTCGTCTGTGAAGTAACGAAGAGTGCTGCTTAGAGTAACCACTCCCGGAGGACGCTCTTCGCAAGATCGGCATCATAGACGTCTATAGGGTCAATGGTAGCAGCTACCATGTACCCAGCCACGCCAGCGAGCGAATTCACACAGAGGACGCGCCACCATGAAACCTAATACGCCCAGGTGTCATGTGTTGTTTTCTCGCTTAAGTCCTGTCATTTCGTCGCTCTGCGCAACAGTGTTATGTCCTAACAACTAGCCCACTGCAGAATTTCGCACAATACACAAGAATTCTTTATGTAATTTTGATTATTACCCGGAAGTTCTCCCTGCCTTCTTGTTAGCGAAGAACTTTTTATAAAATTTCTTTTCGCAGTACATTTCCCCACACGGACAAGGGCCTAATAATGTTGATAATTTATATACGCTTATTTTACCTCAATTTTTTCGAAAAAAGAAACATACTTTTCTGTCCAGTGTAATCAGTTTAGACTGGGTTTTATTTAGGCGCAATAACACGTATAAAGAATGTGATTCTGACTGTTCTCTGTATGTTATGGGGTTTAGGCATACTGGGGGTGCACGTATTGCGGGCGGTAGTGTTTTTATAGGTCTCGATGTGCGGGTATGTTAAAAGGGAGCATTGCAAAAGGTGGATGCCAATGTTTCCTTATTGTTGCCATTTCAATGTTATATTGAGCCTATGACAATATAAGCTGGTCTTCCATGACACAGCCGAGCAGTTGATGCCGTGCGTCAGTTCCAATTAAAGTTAAGGTGTCAGTACTGAGCATGCACAAGTTGGATCTTAACTTGGATTACTGAATCCAGAGGCACTCTCTTCTGCATCGCAGAAGGTAGGTGCCTATGTTTCCTTATTGTGGCCATTTCGATGTAATATATTTCTGACGTTTTAGTGCTCTGAAAAACACAGCCAGAAGTTGCATCGGTTTGTAATGAAGTCTAGTTTCTATATTTCAACCTAGATATATAACTATAGGAAACCAAACTTCCAAAAAAGGAATTTTACACGCGACCTGCCTTCTTTTGTGTTTTGTGTGATTGCGCATGGGAACCACTGAGGCACCATGGCTAACAAGGTGGCCCCTTTACGCTTAACAGCTGTGTGCACAGTGCTTCTTACATGTTAAAAAAAGGAGGCCACCCATATTGGCCTTGCTATGTTCCTTTAACCACAAGTGCTTTCTGGAATTGTAGGTACTTTTTATGAGTCTTCCTATCTTGCTAGCAGGATATGTTAGAAGTGTGGAAACTAGGACAAATGCGCATGCTCGGTGTCATTGCAAGAATGAGAAAATAAACTTGAACATCCTTTGCAAAAGGTGCAAGTGCTTGTCTATTTCCTGAAAAAAAAAATTGCTCTCGTTCTAGACAGCAAGCTAAGCGTCAGGCATACTTAACTGTGAAAGTGGAGATAGACACTCGTTGCAGCCCGCTGACCACACTAACTGTCTATCGAGTGGATGACATTTGCATATCGGTCAACAGTGTGGGCAAGGAGGAGAATGTATGGAAATATGACAGAGATAGCCGTGAAGCACATTGGTCAAAGAAGAACAAAGCGAGAATCGGCGGCATTAAGAAAAAAGCTAGACATTTGGAAGAGAAAACTAAATAATTGGACGAAATAAACAATTACTTATATCAAGTACTCTCAAGGTCCAAGGGCATCACAGAGAGGAGTGGGGGAGAAAAAGATACATATGCAATTTCTTCAAGAAAAGGCAGTATAAGCAGCAGATTTGAATTTGTTAGAGTCAGGGATAACAGCGGTGGTGGCAGGAAGGTGGTTCAAGTGAGTTCAGTCAATAATAGCAGCCTTTATCAAGTCTTATACTCTCTAGTGGCATGGCGTGGCTCTCTCAAATCAAGACTTTACGAGTTAGATGATAGGTTGCGATGTGAGAACCTAATTTTGCACGTTATCCCAGACTCACCTGAATCATGGGGTCAGTCTGAATCATCTATTAAGTTTGTTAAGATTTTCGAAGCAACTTGTATGGGTTTCCTGTGCAGCAGTTTGCTGCTATCGGGCGGATGTCTCATTTTATATTTCGTCTTTGCATAAGTCCACCTTGCAGGTTTTCTCATGATGCTTTCGTTATTACTGTTCACATGAAGAAGTGGGTTATTTGCTTCCATATAATTTTCATAAACAAAATGGAGCCATGGGAAAACAAGGTCGAGGGAAATTTTCAGGCGCTGAAAAGGCAATACAGGTACAAACGTCGAAAGAGGTTATTATAGGCATGATAAATGCAAAAATAGCTTGTTGAAATACCAATAGGTTGTTCTTAGAAATTAGGCATGGGCAGGGTACAAGGAACAATATCAGCAATTTGTCTGAGGCTGCTATCTCTCTCTCTCTCTCTCTCTCTCTCTCTCTCTCTATATATATATATATATATATATATATATATATATATATGCAATTAGGCGGCATGAAATCAAATTAGAATCGTAATATATATGTTCTTTATCTCAGAGTCCTAAAGTCCTCCCCTTATGTTATATTTGAAGTTGCAGATGCCCAGTGTTCCAAGTTCCATTTTGTCGCAAAGTAAGCTCCTAGTACATAAATAATTCTGCGTAGCAGAAAACGAAAGCCGAACTGCCAAACAGTACCAAGCAGCAGCGTCAGTGCAGACTTAAGCAGAGGGATTGCATTGGTCATGTAGAGGTGTACAGTGCACCTTTTTATTAGTTGCTGAACAATTAGGCAGTGTGAAAACGGAATATTTATGTAGCTTCCAAAATGCGCTATTGGCCATTGCTGCTGCCCTCAGCAAATGTGGAAAATTATCACGGCATTCCTCTTTTTTAACTCATATTACATATTGCAATGTGACTACTGCATATAAAAGTAGGAAACAAACCACATAGGCAATCAAAAGCCAAGAATGTGTAAGCTAGAAGCATTGATTGTGCAGTTTGATGAGTCACAATAAGTATAAATACACCATGAACACTTGACAACTAACTACTTGACACAGGGATAGATCATACAGTAACCATACTGTATGCGCATACAGTGTCACGTAAACTTAAATTGTAGTGTAGCTTTCCAGTGTATGCTTCTATTGTTACGTCCTCCCAGAGTGCTGCTAACGTGTTTCACACGTCTAGAAACTAGCCTGTTCAGCAACTGTAGAAAAACTGTGCGAACTGTATTTCTTTACTGATTTCATAGAATGTGTAGGCAGTTCGGTTACAAAACTAAAGCCATTGTATCAACGCACAGTGGTGTGACTTCCTCTGCAGGTGTTGCAGTTTCCAAAAATGTAACGTGTGAGCAGTTGCGAAGGTTTCTATAAGAAAGGAAAGCTAGTATAATTGGGTCCACGCCTCTGATCTCTAATAAATGGGGTGCATGGCACAAAGAGCGCACTCGACTGAAGCCAAACTTATCCCGGAAGTTGGCGCTTGATGATTTTGCAGCAGTGCTTCGTCTGCAAGTGTTTGGCATTTCTTCCCCCAAAACATCTACCTGTTTTGCCGTGCACTACCGAAGCAGGCCACAGCAGTGTTTCGAAAAGATGTGCGGAATTTTCCTATAGCAGCGCCCACAGGGTCGCTAAGCGGCGCGCACTGGAAACACTGGTAAATGAGAAAACACGCACACGCGCAATCTCAGCGGCTTCGACTACCTCTCGCGTGATTTGGCTGCCGTCTTCACTCACAATCTCGCATTTCTTGAAGAATGGCGGATATCCACAATCTCTACAATGTATCTCAAGTAGTCCAGTGACTGCTTTTGAAACATTAAAATCATGCTCCTTTAATCTTTCGTTCAAACAACCTCTAGTTTGTCCGATATACTTTCTGCCGCACTGAAGTGGAATAGAATATACCAATCCCTTAGTGCAGTCGATGAACTTTTTGTTGTGTTTCAAAGCCTCGTTTCTGTGTGGCACCTGTGTTTATCTTTGCACACATACTCAGAAATTTTTACGGTGCGGAAAAAACCACTTTTACACCGCATCTTTTATAAATTTTCTTTACTCTGTGCGCCATCGAATGAATATATGGCATCAGCACTATTCTTTCTCGTGTACTTGGACCGCAAGGCTCCTGCCCAGATAGTGGTGGCCCGGTTCCGATTTCCTCGAGCAAACATTGTGCCACAGATACCAATACATGGAAAGGATAACCTGCCACCGTGAGCCTGCGCGTCGCTCCCGAAAGCTGTCAGCAATGTATGATGGCACGATTTTTGGAACGCGTTTCTGTAACATGACTAACTGTGGCTCATTTTACGACTTTCGAATGCACAGATTCGAAGGTCAAAAGAGGCTTATTGGCATGCGGTTCGTATTGCCAACAACAATGACTAGAGCACAGACTTAGTTTTAAGTCAGGAAACCTACTTGATCCACCATCTGGCTCTTCAATTGTGATCACCAATGGCTCTAGCCCCTCTCTGAAAATTCTTTCCAGGTGTGTGAACGGCGACAGAGTCTTCCTTTCAACATTTTCCATTAAAGCTAAATAATCATCAACAAACGTGAACACATGAGCAACCCGTGAATTCATGAGGCGCGCCGCTGGGGTTCTGTCAATGTAGGCTAGGAAAAAAAAAAAAATTTGGGGGCCTTACGTGCGAAAGCCACTTTTTGATTATGAGGCACGCCGTATTGGAGGACTCAAGAAATTTCGAGCACCCGGGGTTCCTTAACGTGCACCTAAATCTAAGGACACGGATGTTTTCGCATTTCGCGCCCATTGAAATGCGTCCGCCATGGCCGGGATTCGTTTCCGCGACTCGAGCTCAGCAGCCCAACAGAGCAACCACATGGTTGCTCAGTGCCACTGAGGTTGCTCAGTAGGATGATAGGTTCCTCAGTAGCCAATGAGCAACCACGGCGGGTTTGGCTAGGAACAGGTCACTCAGAATCGGTCCGATAGACGAACCTATACATGTTCTTTGTTTCTGAAGGAAAATGTCTGCATTCCAAGACACGTAGGTGGATCTTGAATACAAGGACAACAACTCTAAAAGGGATTCAACATGCATCTGTGAATTATTTTGAAAGGCAACATTTTCGTAATTGTCAATACATTGTTCAATGCACAGCAAGAGTTCCTTGCGAGGAATAGAGTAGAATAAGTCTTTGACGTCAAAAGAGTAAGCCAAATACCCCTTGTCAGAAATTTCTCGTGGATCGTATGCTTTCTGTTGCAACCCCCCCCCCTCCCGAATACCTTCTTGTATTTGTTCCATTGACAAGGTAATAAAACGATAGTTGCAAGTAGGACTCTGTGGTGTGTGTTTCTGTTTTGTTTGTCTCGTCAAAATGTTGCACAATCCAACCTCTAATAAGCTTATGAAGGCTTCAATATCGGCCGGGACGCTTTGGCATAGATAGGATAATGGTCACGAACGTTTCTGGTGAAAGTAATTGTGGTAGACTGAATAATTAAAGAGTTTAGATATAGATCAGAAAACAGATTTCATTCCACTGCCAGAATATTAAATCACCCCAAAAACCCTTGTGTTTGATAGTCTATGCGTGTCGAGCGACACTGCTTCCCTATACAGTGCTCGATGCTTGCTTGTTGATGTCATTCTCTTCCGGCATAATTCGCCTATTAAAATTCTGTTTCTCCCATAGAAGAAAATTTACATTCATTACAAGAAGCCTTCTAGATGATTTCCGGAAACTAGCTGATGAGATTAGAGGGTGGCACGCACCCCAGGTTTAAATATGCATTTAACAGCCCCACATCTTGAAAATATTAGACATACTCCTCCTAAGCAAGTTCTTGATATCATCCACAAGGTCATTTGAGAATGTCAATTTGCCTAAATTGGGAGAACAGTCAATCTAAAACATGTCAAGCGATATCGCTGACGATGCATACGCACTCCATCTGAAAAGATAAGAATAGATATAGCCCCAAATGCTAGAATCATTGGTATGATGCCATTCTTTCAGCTGAATGGAATATGTCTTGCTATCTGAATCTAGGATCCATTATAAGTCAGGTTACAATATACCTCATGAGGGTTGCGACGGGAAACATACATGTTGTATTTATTCCTCATTTGTTTACTATAAGACCCGATGATGCTTAAACAGCAGTGAAAGAACAGAGATCACAGTACTCAATATTTTTGTGATGGTTAGGATCGTCACGTTCCAAGGCGCCTGACGCGAGGAAGATGGAGGAGACAATGCATGATTAGGAAACACATGACAATTATAATAGACGGCACGTAAACACGAAGGATATCTTCAACTAGACGCACGCATGCAAGGTTGTTCGTCAACAGGACAAAAATGTGTGACGAGGAACACTCACTGGTAGAGTGATGACCGGCGTGGAAAAGTAGAAGCAACAGTACGGGGAAGGAAAAGGTGGACGGCCCACAACGCCCCAGATGGCAGCAGGTCACTCCGAGGTCTCGTGCAAGACGATGGCCCAAAGCGTTCGTTTCGATGACGGACAAGGATGCCCGGTCTCCTGAACCTGGCGCGTAGATGCGGGTTCAAGGTTGGAGCAGGCCACTCCGAGGTCTCGTGCCGTGCAAACGAGCCGAAGTGTTCTCTGTCCCGAAGACGGACGCCCGGTCAAGAGAACCTCACTAGTAGGTGTGGGTTCCGTAGGCCCTGCGGCCCTAGTCGTGCCGGCGTTCCTACGATCTCCCCTGCGTGAGCCTCCCTTTTTCATTTGCTGCACCAGCCACCCTTGTCTTTTTTTTTCTTATTGTCGAGGACAGCTGCACTGTCATCTGCTCTTGCATTCCGTTCTTTATGAGTATTTCTTCACAACCTTACATTGCTCCAGAAATCAATTTCTATGCTGACAGCAGTATCCAAAACTTAAAATTTTGACAGCAAATGTGAGACAGACGGCACGTAACACTTAGGGTGGCGCTCTTCGCTTTGATTGTTTGGGAATGCATATCAAAGAGCAGATGTTATGGCCCGACGTGTAATAACCTTTCAAAAAGAAAAAAAGCAAGGGTTTGCATTTCGCAAAACTGTATGGAGGCTTTTACTGTGTGCAGTTTAAATTAAGAACGTTCACAACTAATACTAAATGCACTCTCCTCCAAATTTAGGCTGTGCAGGTGCACTAGTTTACACAGAACACACTCTTCACCTTGTCACGGCCCAGGTGGCGATTCAGGTTCCTCAAAGTGTTTCAGTGTATGGGATGGCATATTGCGATTCAGTTATTTGCAGAAGATTGCTTTCCAATTGTGTCATATTGGATACATTTGTTAGAGAGTTTTATGTTGCCCTAAATGCATTACAGCTGTGTGCCAGTAAATTGGCAGCAGCTTGCAGTAACTACAGCTTGTGGAAAAACAATTGTAACTGCCATATTATATGGAATTGCTAAAGCATAGGCATCGGCAACTGCAATGGTAAGGATGCCGTAGTTTCTTCTACTCTGGAGTATGCATCCTCCACCAGAAAATAAAGTTTTTTCCTCCTCCTCTACTAGACTGAAATGTGAAGGGGGTGTAATTTGTAAGGTATACTCTTGCATAAACTCCATAAGCCACCACAGATCATTGTTGTTACGACTGTAAAAGCAAGGCGCCTGTTTACAGCACCTGTAGAGAACAGTCTGTGAATCTTTAAGGAAAAGTAAACATACTGAATAATGCAATGGTATTGAGTAATTTTCAACAAAGTTAGCACTCTTTCCCTTCCACTGCGGTGTTTTTGAAACCCTAAGGTTGGCAAGCTTGCACAAGGTTTGACTGCAGGATGTCATTTTGCACGAAAGAATGCATTTGTGCTCATATTACTTCATCGTCAACGTTCTGCTGTACAGAATGTCGTGAACTTTCATACGCATTGGTCACCATCTCACAAACGACTGCTCCTTTGTAAGTTGGAATGTAGCATTAATGTAAAGCAAATTTGATAGTCCAACAAAAAGAATTATGCCCTCTGATCCCCTAATTCTCCTCACTCGGTGCCTCGTGCTATAACAGCATGGTCGACACCACGAGAGTCAGTGTTGTGTGCAGTCATTGTGTGTATGGCGTGGTGGAGAGGGTACAAAAATTTTAGCAACTTTTCCGGATGACTTGAATCAGTTTTGTAGATTGCTGTTTGTTTCTTTCACTCATTCTTACCAGACTTTGTTTATGGCTATAAGCATAATGTAGTTTGTTAGCGGTCCTGCCAACTTGTATAATGTTTAGGCATCTGTGTTGAAAAAAAAGACCAGCTAATGCTTTGCCAGGAGCTAAAATCATTTAGACTTATTAATTTAATATTATTGTACACCTTTGGATATTACTGCTGAATGAACGCGCACCAAGGAGAACTGCCCATAATATTTTCTTCCATTATAATAACGCTTAAGCTTTGGACGGCAGTTGAACTGCGACTTGTTTAAAAATGACCCATTTCCTTGTTCAAGTAAGACAGAGGTTCCACAGGAAGGCAGAAACTTGTAGCAATCAACAGCGGCAAGGATGGATGGATGGGTGTGCGTTGTTTAGTGGCGCAAGGGCCAGGTATGGCCAAAGAGCGCCATGACTGATAATGTTGTGTTAAGCGCTGATTTGTGAGTGACGATGGTGGGATGTAACATGGCTGTAAAGTGGCCTAAAATCAATCAGTGTCATGGAGATAAAATGCAAGAATATGTAAATAGCCCCTATGCCTCCGGGGGGCCTTTGAGCCCAAAGGCTAGGAGGCAGGTGTATTCTTTTATCGCAGCTACCGCAGCAGAAACCTCTGTTAAGAGGCTGTGCTACGGATTTCCTGGGGCTATAATATGAAAACTATGTACATCTTTTAAAAATTGAAACAGGGATTGATGTTTAGAGAGAGGTTCTATACCTATAATCACTTGAGGATGGAGTGGAATTAGCTGCCGATGTGGTTATGGAAAATGCTTTTTCCTATTAGCGTCTAATTGAGTGCATTGCAGCAGGATGTGAAGCATGGTAAGTGACTCACCACATTTATCACACGTGCGTGGATCGTCACCGGACAAGAGGTATGCCTGTGTGCTGTATGTGTGTCCTACCCTAAGTCTGCAAAGTGTTACTTCTGTATGGCGGTTGTTTGATACCGGCAGCCAGTTGCCAAGATACGGCTTGATAACATGTAATTTATTTTCTGTCTCTTTCTCCCACAAGCGCTGCCAGAAAGCCCTTAGCTTTTTTCTTATTGAGGGCTTGAGGTCCATTACAGGGACAGTTGTGGAAGTGTTGGAAGCGTTCGCGTGGACGGATGTGGCTACCTGCTCAGCCAACACGTTTCTCTCTATCTCTCGGTGCCCCGGCACCCACCATAAAACGATATGCTGCTTGGGCGCATAGGTGGTTAGTAATGCTGAGTACAGAGATTGAATTACAGGGTTTAGATATTTCTTGACAGTTTTCAAAGCATTTACGACGCTCAAAGAGTCTGTGTATACAACTGCCTTTGGGATATTAAATTCTTTAATGTGTTTAACGGCTGCCAATATCGCGTAGGCCTCTGCTGTGAAAATACTTATGTTAGGGTGCAGAACACCGGCATCCGAAAAGGATGGACCGAACGCTGCGTAAAATACGCCAGAATTATACTTCGATGAGTCTGTAACGAATTCAGGAGAGGAGTATTTGTGCTGTAATTTGAGGAAGTATATGCGCGACAGGCGCGTGCTTTGTAACAGCTACGAAAGATGTATCACAGTCTGTTGGCTGCCACTGCCATGGCGGGGGCCGTATACCAGGGGACATAAGGTGGTATTCAAGCAGTGGAACCCTTGTTTCTTCAGCCATGTCTCTAACACGCATGGAGAAAGGCTTTGCCACTGTGGGCCGGTTGCGAAAAAGTTTACAAATCGTTTATGGTGGAAAACGCGGGGTGCTGACTGTTTCCGTTCACTCTAAGAAAATACATGAAAGACGAATATGTTCTCTGCAGATGAAGTGACCACTCATCCAATTCAACGTACAGGCTTTCCACTGGGCTTGTTCTAAAGGCGCCTGTGGACAGGCGAATTCCTAAGTGGTGGACAGGGTCTAGCATCTTTAGAGTAGTTGGAGTAGCCGACTGGTAAACTATGGCTCCATAGTCTAGTCGTGTGCGTATGAGGCTTTTGTACAAGTTCATGAGACATTTTCTATTACTGCTCCAGATTGTGCGTGAGAGAACCTTTAACATATTCATTGTTTTCATACATTTGTTTTTAAGATACCTTATGTGCTGTATAAAGGTTAATTTCGCGTCTAAAATTATGGCTAAAATTAATGTTTCCTGTTTATAGGCAGACGCTCATCATGCAACACAATTTCAAAATCAGGGTGCAGGCCTCTTTTTCAAGAGAGAAGGACACAGGTGCTTTTTTGTGGGTTCAGTCTGAACCCGTTCTCCTCAGCCCATTTGGAGACCTCGTTAAGACCAAGCTGGACCTGTCGCTCGCAGATTGCGAGGGAACTTGATTGAAATCCTATCTGCGCATCGTCAACATATTGTTACACACGAGGTGTTTTAATGCAGAACCAGATGAATCTGGTTGATAGGCGCGGTTGTTGAAGAGTGGTCTCGCGGCAGCTTGGCTCACGTCGTTCTCTTCTTTCTTTCATCTGGTTGTTCGCGCGGCAGGCGTGGTTCATGACAGCTTGTGACATTTCCCCGCTGGCAGACGAAGCCCGCCGGGCGAGTCAGTCATCTCGCGGATTGTAACGCCTCAGACGCGCGACGTGTGTCACTTCAGCCTTGGCCGAGCGTCGTCCACTGCTCGTGAGACGCGCAATGCGGTAGTTTACATCGCTGAGGCGCTCCAGAATAACGTAAGGGCCGACGTAGTGGGCGAGAAACTTCTGGCACAAGCCACGCTTCCGCAACGGCGTCCAGAGCCACACAAGGTCACCAGGATCGAAGTAAACGTGGCGGTGACGCCCGTCATAGCGTATCTTGGACCGGTCCTGCGATGCTATGGTGCGTAGCCTAGCGAGGCGTCGCGCTTCTTCTGCTCGACATAGGAGCTCATCAATTGATTCGTTGTCATGAGCGAAGTAGGGAAATATTGTGTCGAGGGTGTAGCGCGGCGGACGAGCATACAGAAGGAAAAATGGTGAGTAACCAGTGGTCTCGTGTCTCGCGGTATTGAAGGCATAGGTAATGAAAGGCAAGATACTGTCCCAATTCTTGTGTGCTGAATCGACGTACATGGACAGCATGTTGGCAAGCGTTCTGTTTGTGCGCTCGACCAGACCATTAGTTTGTGGATGGTAGGGCGTAGAATGGCGGAAGCTACATGAACACAGACGAAGGGTTTCTTCAACCACGTCCGCGGTAAACTGTCGCCCACGATCGCTGATTACTATGCGAGGAGGTCCATGTCGGAGTATAATGTTAGCCAGCAAGAAGATAGAAACTTCTGTAGCTGTGGCCGATGGCAATGCGGCGGTCTCACAATAGCGGGTAAGGTGATCTACGCAAACGATAACCCAACGATTACCCTTGGAGGATCGCGGGAAAGGGCCCAGAAGATCTATACCAACTTGCTCAAAGGGGACGCTAGAAGGGGGAACTGGTTGAAGCAGGCCATGTGGCGCTTGTGGCGGACGCTTGTAGCGCTGGCATGTAGAGCAGCTGGCGACGTACCGTTCGATATCTTTCCGCATCTTAGGCCAGTAAAAACGTTCTTGAGACCGGTAGAGTGTCCGTGTGGAACCAAGATGACCGGAAGTTGGGTCATCGTGCATGGCGTGTAATACTTGGTGGCGAAGGTTCGTGGGGACAACTAAAAGGTAGCGTGCACCGGTGGTCGAGTAGCTCTTCTTATACAGCGCGCCACCATCCCGTAGGCGAAAGCGACTGCCCGCAGGTTACTCCTGTGCTGCCGCGAAGAGCGGTTGTAAGCTCTCGTCCTTGTGCTGCTCGGATATGACGGTATCCATATCCGGAAATTCCGGGGACACAAAAGCGATGTACTCATCAAAATTGTCCGCATCACATTCAGTTGTTTCAAGTGGCATCCGAGAGAGACAATCAGCGTCAGCATGCCGCCGACCACTTTTGTAGCAAATAACGAAATCGTATTCCTGTAGACGGAGGGCCCAGCGCGCTAGTCGTCCTGAGGGATCCCGCAGATTCACAAGCCAGCATAGCGAATGATGATGTGTTACGACAGTGAAGGGGTGCCCATAGAGATACGAACGAAATCGTTGCACGGCGAAGATGACCGCCAGACACTCTTGTTCGGTGACTGTGTAGTTGCGCTCGGAGCGGCTCAAGGACCGGCTAGCGTAAGAGATCACGCGCTCTCGGTCGCCAACACGCTGAACTAGCACAGCACCGATGCCTACGCCACTGGCATCGGTGTGAATCTCAGTTGGTGATGAAGGATCAAAGTGGCGAAGAATTGGTTGGGATGTCAACAGGAACTTGAGCTGGCGAAATGATGAGTCGCAATCTGCAGTCCATTCAAAGGGAACGCCTTTTTGGAGAAGGCGTGTAAGGGGATGAGCCATGTCAGCAAACCGGGGAATGAAGCGGCGAAAATAGGAGCACAAGCCCAAGAAACTTCTTAACTGCTTGACAGAGTTGGGTACTCTAAATGCTTCTACGGCCGCAGTCATTTGCGGATCTGGTCGGATGCCTTCTTTAGCGGCCAGATGGCCTAGCACAAGAGTTTGCCGTTCCCCAAAACGGCATTTTTTTTAATTGAGCACAAGACCCGCTTTCTCCAAGCAGTTCAAGACCAAATCCAAACGTTTGTTGTGCTCACTAAACGTTCGCCCGAAGATCACAACATCGTCTAAGTAGCACATGCAAACTTCCCATTTTAAGCCGCGTAATATCGTGTCCATGAACCTTTCGAACGTTGCGGGCGCGTTACACAACCCGAAAGGCATCACGTTAAACTCGAATAGTCCGTCGGGTGTTACAAATGCTGTCTTTTCTCTGTCGTCCTTGTGTATAGGAATTTGCCAGTAACCTGACCGTAAATCGATTGAGGAAAAGTAAGATGCCGCAAAGAGACAGTCGATGGCGTCGTCAATTCGGGGGAGCGGATATACATCTTTCTTAGTAACGGCGTTTAGGCGACGGTAATCAACACAGAACCGCCACGTACCGTCTTTCTTCTTCACCAATATTACGGGGGCTGCCCAAGGACTAGATGATTCTCGAATGACGCCTTTGCATAGCATTTCTTGGACCTGATCACTGATTATCTTGCGTTCTGATGGGGATACACGATAGGGTTTTTATCGGATTGGCTGGGCGGCTCCTGTGTTGATGCGGTGACGAGTTCTGGACGCACGAATTGATGGCGGTCCATTGTGCTGCGCAAAGTCGAATACCGAGGTATGTTTCGTAAGCAGGGCCATCAAAACTTGACGCTCATTATCGCTGAGTGACTTATCAATCATGGAAAGTATCTTCGAGCTCCCGGAGCTCGAGACACTGGTTGCTCCTTCATCGGGGAGTTCCGCAAGTACTGCCACCGATACGGGAGAGTCTGTCGGAAACGTGGCAATCTTTAGGCCTTGAGGTAGCACTGCCGCTTCAGTGGAACAGTTTAGCGCCCACAGCCCCGCGCATCCATTGGTCACTGAGACCACGCAGTGCGGAACTAATACGTTTTTCTTGAGGCAGTTCCGATGTACAGGTTCCACTGCAGCATCGAACGAGATAGGAGTCGGAGATGAACAGGCGACGGCAACACGCATCGCGGATAAGCCGGGCACAACTGTATCCTCAGACACGCACAGCACACTCTCCGGGCAAGCTTAAGCTTCAAAGAGCACAGGTGAAACACTGGTGTCGACACTAAGTTCTCCCGTCCGGCAATCAACATTCGCACCACACAACTGCAAAAAGTCGATCCCCAGAATCACGTCATGCGAGGAGCGAGGAAGAACAGTACACTCTGCATTAAAAACTTTCCCACCCAAAGACACATCCACGTTACACACACCAACCGGGTATAATGCTTCACCACTGACTCCACGGAAACTTGTGCACTGGTCCCAACGAAACATAACCTTGCGTCCCAGAAGGCCTTTAAACCCCACACTCATGACCGAGACAGTTGCTCCCGTGTCGACTAAAGCCATTGTGGAGACCCCATCAATCAGTACATGAACCTTATTCTTTAGCATGAAAATAGTTGGAGGCAGTTGAGTCGGCAGCACACATTTTCCAGCGACCTCACCTCCATCGGCCGCGCTGGCTAGTTTCCCGGCGGGGGCGACACGAAACGGCGCCGAGGCGATGGTGACGTGAATCGCGGCCGAGGGGATGGTGATCGGGAGGCTCGGAAGGCTGGTGGTGGCGTCAGAGTACGGTCGGAGGCAGGGGAGCGGTAGCGGTTCCGGGTTCTTTCTGCTCCAAAGTAGGTCTCCTGGGCGGTGCATCGGTCCTCTCGAAAGTGGCTTCCTGAAGAGGAGTCTCCTGGCCACTGAGTGCGCAGTGTACGACCGCTAGACCGCGTAGTCGGCGCTGACGATCCGTAGTTTGATGCTCGGCGTCGGCTACAGTACCTAGCTATATGGCCAGGCATGCCGCAGCAGTAACACACTGGCGAAGGGCGAACTTCAGAATTCGGATTGAGGTAATCTGCCGAAGACATCGGTTGAGGGTAACGAGGCTCTTCCCCTTGAAAGTCGTAGGTAGCGGCGAGTCTTCGTGGACGAAAGTTGCGTGGGCGTGGATCAAAACGTTGAGGGGGCGAATCATTGCGTGGTGGTTCGGTCGTAATGTAATGCGGTTCGTCTCTGGAGCCGATAAGATCTGCGACGTTCACCGAGTGGTTCCAAGTAGCCGAAGGGGGTTCCCGAAAAGTGTCTCGGAAAACGGAGGAGCTGCAATGAGGCGCCGCATAACGTGCCTGTTCGTCATGTCGCTGGAGCTCCTCGCGGACTATCTGGCGGATGGCGGACGAAAGGTCTGGGAGCAGAGGACTCGTGTCAACACTTGCTACAGTCGTTACATTGGCCAGCCGTCCAAACTTTGGTGTAATTCGGCGAGTCTTCAGCGCCTCGAACGTACGGCAGTGCCGTATCAGTTCTGATACAGTGTGCAAGTTCTCTTTACCAATGAGGAAGTTGTACACGTCTTCCGCTATTCCTTTTACCACGTGCCCCACTTTATCTTCCTCTGTCATTTGAGGGTTGACGGTGCGGCACAGCTTCAAAATTTCTTCGATGTAGGTAGTGCAAGTCTCGCCGGGTACCTGAGCTCTCTGGGCTAATGTGAGTTCCGCACGTTTCCTCTTTGCGTCCGAGTCACCAAAACACTTTTTGATTTCCTCAACGAAGCGTGTCCAAGTAGTTAGCATGTCCGCGTGGTTGTCGTACCATACCAACGCCGTGCCGGCCAAGAAGAAAACAACGTTCCTAAGCTGACTGGCAGCGTTCCAGTTATTGTATTGGCTTACCCTTTCGTAATGGGTTAGCCACTCATCCACATCTTCCTCTGCCTTCGCCGAGAACGTGCGTGGCTCTCGGTAGTGCTGGGTAGGAACTGGGCTCGCCGAGGCACTGCTGGTGAGGGTATTTTGCTCTGTGGCCATGACTGACCGCGACGGCGAAAGTCCGGCGAGGCGACGGCTTCGGCGTAGCTCTTGTGCTGGTGGCTCCGTTGTAGGTCGTGGGAGTTACCCCGCACAGCTCCACCAAATGTTACACACGAGGTGTTTTAATGCAGAACCAGATGAATCTGGTTGATAGGCGCGGTTGTTGAAGAGCGGTCTCGCGGCAGCTTGGCTCACGTCGTTCTCTTCTTTCTTTCATCTGGTTGTTTGCGCGGCAGGCGTGGTTCATGACAGCTTGTGACAATATGTTGAATAAAAGATGTTACATGGTATGTGTAGGCGAAGAGAATTCATTTTTACTTTTAAGAGCGTGCAGCTGAGCACCCCGCCCTGCGGCACTCCAGTTTCCTGTACGAATTTCCGTGACAAAACATTGCCCACTCGAACATGGAATGTGCGATTAGCCAGATAACTTTCGATAACATTGAACATATTACCACATATACCAAAGTGTGAGAGGTCTCTCAATATCCCGAACCGCCACGTAGTATCATAAGCTTTCTCCATTTCAAGGAATACAGATAAGAAAAACTGCTTATGGAGAAAAGCTTCACGGATACGTGCATCGATGCTTATAAGATGGTCACTGGTAGATCGACCCTCCCGAAACCCGCACTGATATGGTCGGGCAAATTGTTTGACTCGAGAAAGTGTAGTAGGCGACAGTTAATCATTTTTTCGAACACTTTGCAGAGGCAACTTGTTTGTGCTAGTGTTAGTGCTATGGGTCTGTAACTTTATACAGAGGAAGGATCCTTACCGTGCTTCAGAATTGGAATTATAATAGCCTCCTTCCAAACAGAGGGGATCTCGCCGGAAAACCATATAAGGTTGTAAAGGGAAAGGAAGGTTTTCTGTGTTTCGGATGGTAGTTGTTTTAACATCTCATATATTACGCGGTCTGAACCTGGGGCGGATGTATTACAACAGTTAAGTGCTGCCTGCAGTTATGCTATGCAGAATGGTTCGTTGTACGCCTCACTTTTTGCACATTTTCTTTCTAACATTTGGTTCTCTATTCGTGTTTTGTATTTTAGGAAGGTTTCGGAGCAGTGCGAGGAGCTTGGATATGTGTTCAAACTGTGCCCCAAGGATGTTGGCTTGATCTTCCAGGCTTTCTCCGTGGCCATTTACTAAAGGCAGGGAATGCGTTTGTTGGCCATTAATTTTCTCCACTCTATTCCAGACTTTTCGCTCATCTGTATAGGAGTTGATGCTCAATATAAACTTTGCCCAACTCTCTCGTCTTGCTTGTCAGCGCTTTCTCTTTGCCTGAGATTTGACATGTTTAAAGTTTTCTAGGTTTTCTGATGTTGGAGAATCGCGAAGCATCGCCCACGCTTTGTTCTGTTTCCTCCGTGCTTGCCTACATGCATCGTTCCACCAGGGAACACGCCGTTTGGAACCTATGCCACTCGCTTGAGTAATACATTTGCAGGCAGCATCAAGTATAAAAGCTGTAAATTATGCAACAGCATCATCAATACTTACACCAGACATCTCAGTCCAAGTCATGTGTGTAAGAGTGCGATACCGTTCCCTGAGTCAACCTTCGCTGAGTCAACCTTCCACCGAGGAGTATGCGGGGGAGGTTGATTTTGCTTCGCTGTACTTAGGATGATTGGGAAGTGGTCACTCTCATACGGGTTGTTAAGCACATTCCATTTAAAACAGGTTAAAAGCATCAGAGATAAAATGCTGAGATTTATGGCAGAGTATGTCTTGTCGGCCAGGTTAAAATATGTGGGCTCCTTCGTATTCAAGAGACATGTTCGAGAGGAAAAAAGCGCCTGTTCAATGGTGCGCCCTCGCGCATCACAGCGTGAATCGCCCCACAAAGTACTGCGTGCATCAAATTCACCAAGAATCAAATAGGGGTCCGGGAGCTCATCTATTAACGATTCTAAGTCGCGTCTGTGAAGGTGATACTGTGGTGGCATATACAGAGAACAGATTGTGATGAGTTTATTTAAAAGCACGGCTCGAATGACCACGGCCTCAAGGGCCGTTTGGAGCTTTAAAATCTGACACGCTACACTTCTGTTCGCAATAATGGCTACACTGCCAGATGATGCAACAGCATCCTCGCGGTCTTTGCGAAACGTAAGATACTTTCGGAGAAAGTTTGTGTGTTTATATTTTAAGCGTGTTTCCTGTAAACACAGCACTTTTGGATTGTGTTTGTGGATGAGTTCTTGCACATCATCAAGGTTTCTAAAGAGACCTCTGACGTTCCATTGAATTATCTGTGTATCCATGCGTATAGTAAATAGGGGCTGTGTGTACAGAAACAGAAGTATTAATTACAGAGATTTCAGAGATTAGATTACAGAGCTCTTTCGAGGCCCTGTAATCGGGGTTTTGCCCTTTTTGGAGCGTTCAAGGGAGCCTCGCCGCTCCTTAGGCATTTGGTGCGCCTTGAGGACAGGTGTAGTGTCCATTGCGAGGCTCCAGAAACGTGCTCTTGAGAGCGAGAAGTTACTAGAGAGAGTCCCGCCTTGGCAAAGCAAGACCCCTGCACCCACCAGCCCGGGTGTCGATGGGGCTCCCTGGGGGATTTGGCTGCGCCAGCTGTTGCCAGCGCTGGAGGCCGGGGAGGTTGGGGCAGCCTCGGCTGCGCCCACCTTCGGGGTCGATGGCCCCGTCTGCTGTGTTGGCGCAGCGGCGTTAGCTGCAGCCGCCGAGAGCGCGGATGGCGTCACTGCCGCCTCACTGGGTGTGGGTGGGACAGCCACCGGAGACCGTTGTGGCGCTGCCCCCAGGAAGGATACCCGCCTGTGTGCCTCTTTTAAAGTTAGGGTTTCTTTTACTTTTATCGTCACAATTTCTTTTTATTTTTTCCAGGATGGGCACGATCGCGAGTATGCAGCATGCTCCCCTCCACAGTTTACACAATGGAGAGAGTTTTCACAAGATTCAGAGGTGTGCTCAGGAGCACTGCATTTCGCGCAGGTTTGGTGGCCTCGGCATCTCTGTGAACTGTGACCGAAAGGCTGGCAGTTGAAACAATGCAGGGGATTAGTGACATATGGGCGAACACGGAGCTTGATATACCCGGCCTCGATGGACTCGGGCAGAACACTTGTGCCAAATGTAAGTATCAGGTGTTTGGTCTGTATTTCCTTATTATCACGCCTCATCTTAATTCACTTACGTTGATGACATTCTGCTCACTGAAGCCCTCCAAGAGCTCAGCCTCAGTCAGCTCCAAGAGATCATCATCGGAGACTCATAGTACGATGCGGAGTTACTGTTACTTTGGCGTCGCCAAATGGTACTAGATTGGGTAGCTTTTCATATTGCTTCAGGTTGCGGAGCTCCAAGAGGAGATCCCCGCTTGCCATTCTGGATGCTTTGTAACCTGTACCAAAAACTTGGGTCAGAGACTTACACACAAGGAATGGTGAGAGAGTTCGCACGGGTTTGTTTGGTGTTTCGGAGTGGACTACAGGGAAGCGAGGAAAAGTTTCTTTTTGACGGGCAAAAACTCTAAGTCATTATCGGTGCGCCCCCTCTTCAGTGAGCGATCAGGTAGTGGGGGAAAGGAAGTAGCCATAAAAGATTGTAATTTCGGCAGTAACGCCAGCCTCCCACCGTGGAGTCCTACAAGGGGACGCTGCAGGGCGTGTGAAACACGGCCTGCAAACGCCAGCTGTACATTACCACTACAACCAAATATGATATAACCTAGGTTGGCTATTCACACAAGGTTAACCCTTGCTGCCTGTAAAAACTGGAACTAAGCGGAAGCCCGGAGAAGACAGGAAAGATGGAAAGTGAGAGAAAGACGAAGGTTGGAGGGAGAGCGAGAGACAGGAAAAGGCAACTGCCGATTTCGCCCGGGTGGGTCAGTCCGGGGGTGCCGTCTACGTGAAGCAGAGGTCAAAGAGGTGTGTTGCCTCCGCCGGGGGGCCTTAAAGGTCCGAACACCCGGCATCGGCTCAACCTCCAGGATCCCCCTTTCCCCGGAAATGGCTAAGCCGCGCGCGGTTAAATGCGGGAGGGTCCAACCCTCGTGTGCTCGGGTACGTGGTGTCGCAACACACCGAACACCTGCTGACGCAGACGCCCCTGCGGGGCAATCAACAGCGGCATGAATATAAACAGCACTCAAGGTTTCGCATTCTTGCCCCTGGTTATGATATTGCCCATCTCATTTTTTTCAAAGGCTGTTCTTTATTCTTTCATGGTCATACCCTGTTTAAATTTGAGGCCCTCATTTTTTAATATTTGGTGAATATATTCTTTATTCATCGGCTTTAAACGAAATGCGTATTCATAATGTGCCTTTATTTACCCTTTCCACTGAACTTAAACAGATGCATATTGATACAAAATTTATTTTCCTTAATACTTCGTTGCGTTTCCTAAATATGCAAACAGCTTATTTTAATTCCTATTTTGAGTTTCGGGTAGACTTGGTCTACTGGATTAATGATTGCTTACATGCGTACATCGTTTTCTGTTTTGGTCACCTCCACTCTTTGCAAGAACTGGCAGCAGGACCCTTACCCGTGCAATCACCATCACCACTGGTAAGCACATCCTTCCTGTCGTCATTTTAACACTTCGGCTTCTGTTGACCTGTTATATGCGCCAGGTTCTCCCCCAATTAACCTTCGCGCGTACGCCAACAAGGCGCACGCGCGACAACGTGCGTCATCCAGCATCCTGGCGAACGGCGGCGGCATGTGCTCCGCCTTCAGTGCAGAGACGGTTGCGCTGGCGTTGGCCAATCGGCGGGTGAGTTGGAGAGGAAATGACTCGTGTGGCGAAGCACGACGGGCGCGGCTGAGGGGTCATTTTCACTCCTTCAGTCGACGACTTCAGACGGTCGCTCCGTTCGCCATGGCAAGGCCTAAGCAAGCCGCCCGTGAGAACACCGGTGGAAAGGCGCCGCGTAAGCAGCTTGCTACCAAGGCTGCTCGCAAGAGTGCACCTGCGACTGGCGAGGTTAAGAAGCCGCGTTGCTATGGGCCTGGGACCGTGGCCCTTCCTGAAGCTCTCCGCTACCAGAAGTCGACAGAACTCATCCGCAAGTTGCAGTTCCAGCAGTTGGCGAGTGAAACGGCTCAGGACCTCAAGACTAACATCCGATTCCAGAGTTCGTCTGTGCTGGTACGCCAGGAGGCCAGCGAGGACTACCTGGTCGGTCACTTCAAAGGCACCAACATGGGAGCCATCGACGGCAAGCGCGTTACCATTACGCGGAAGGACATCCAGCTGGTACAGAGCATCCGTTGCGAAAGTGTACAAGTTCGGCCGCTGTCTGCGCCGCAGCCTCGGTCTTTGGAGCAACTCAAAATGGTAGGGGCCAGTGAGCTATGCAAAAAAAAAGAACGCTTCCAAGGAAAACACTTGCTACACTGATGCCAATCACCTTTGTTGATATGTTGGCTACAGCAACATCCCTTGTTTCAACAATGTCATGTTTTCAAAGTGCATGTTTTCTAACACAGAAGTTACTACGTTATTGTGTTATGTGATAACCTTTGCTGCAGCTTTTATTAGGATGGAAATTTACGAATACTATTTGTTTCTCCCAACAGCAGCAAGTTAATCCTTTCAAGGCGTTTGGGGTCAACAACAACTTTCTGCAGAATAGAGTGCAAGAGGAGTTATTGAAGAAAATGAAGTTCCTCCTGTGAGCTAAAGAACTTGAGGACTGAAATTTTGCACCTTTCTGTATGTATCCTGTGCAATACATTCATATCAGAAAATGCAAAGCTGTGTCAGTGCGTTGAAAATACAATGTTCTCAGTGGTGACCTGCTGCTTCGGCTATGAGCTGCCAACTTGACTTTGACATTAACGGAGATGTATTATCGTGGACAAATTTACCCTGGAAGTGCGAGCGTCAACAAAATTGCATGCCTGTGTTTCAGACCCCTCGAAACAGTGGGTCATATATGGACATTCAGAACGTAGATGTTAGCGCGACTGATCCCACTGATAGAGCACCAGTAAAATTCAGTCGATGCTCGCACGTCGTGGGCGATTTTGTCCCCGATAGTACATTCTCCGAAGAATGAATATGCCCTGTAAAAAGAAATACGGGAAGGACCTTTATTTTGACAGTTATAGTACAGATTCAGCATACAGTGTTCGGTTTTCGAGATACGAAGGCACACGTATTTTGTATTACGGTCTCTCTTTTACGGCTGTCCATCCTACGGAAATGACCGTTCTTTATTCACGGAGAAGCGTTCGGTCACACGCTACCAGCAGATTTGCAGTAAAACCAGAAATTGTTTTTACAGTGTAGCGAGAACGCGCGCACACTTTACGTGAAGTTGGCGAGAACAACAGCGTCTACAGATCGACCGATGGCTCGACGCACTGGCACCGCCAACGCAACCGGACGCGGCCAACGTGTTCCGACGCGCCCGGCGTCTAACGATGCTCGCCGATGTGCCGACATCACCGGACTATAACCACGCTTTTCGAGCTGCTCGAGCCCAGGCAATCCGACATCTATGAGAGGATACCGAGCTGAGGGAGCGGAAGGCAGAAGCAATCCGGCACCGTTTCCTGTGGGTTACATAACCGTGACGAAGGGGAGCTGCACGCAGAACAAGCTTCGCTTACAGCCATTTTTCTGTAGAGGAAGGTGTTTTAATTTTTTGTTTAAATCTCTTTGCATATACTCGTGCCGACTTCAACACTGGGTGCGGCGACTTCGATAAGCGCACCGAGCTTAGGGAAACCGCCGTTGTCCTCGCTGCCACCGGAAATGCAAAGAACAGATTGTCAGTCACTGACATAAAAACAGAACGACTTAATATTGACAAATTGTAGTGTAGCGGCCCTTAATGCCAAGCCAGATTGACGCCATCTTGCAGTGCGTGAGACAGGCGGCAAACATTTGTGACGTTTCGATCCTACCTTTCACGTCGGAGACAAATGGGGACGAAGATACTGCACGCTCACTTTTGTCAGCGCTGAGATGCAGGCAGGCCTCGAAGTATACGTCAGGAGGGCCACAAGGATCGAAACTCTTTATTCGCCAGTGAACACTACCGTACGGTCCTCGCGTCCAAAAGTATGGCCGACGCAAGAACGAGCCGAAGCGCCGCGTAGTCGTCGCGCGCGTCACAGCTCTGAGCCCAGGAAAGCATGGCTATCAAAAAACAATCAAATATAAGATAAAAGGTAATGCTGTAATGCAGAGGTGAGAGAATGCGCATTAGCCAACGCTAGAGTAGCTGCACTTGCGAGACGTTCACGAATACTATTCATTTCGTCTAACAGCAGCGAGGCGTTTGGGGTCAAGAACAACTTTCGCCAGGAAGGAATGCAAGACAAGTCATTGAAGAAAACGAAGTTGCTTCAGTGATGCAAATAATTTGATGACGGAAATTTTGCTGCTTTTTGTAAATACCCTGTGCAATACACTCATATCACGAAGTGCAAAGCTGTGTGAGTATGTTGGAAATACAATTTCCTCAATGGTGACCTGCTGCTGGTGACCTGACATTGACATTAATGGATATGTATTATCGTGGACAAATGTACCCTACAAGTGCGAGCGTCGCCTAAATTGCATCTCTGCGCTTCAGACCGTTCGAAACAGTGGGTCATATATGAACATTCCGAACGCAGATTTTAGCGCGGCTGATCCAACTGATAGAGCGCCAATAAAATTCAGTCGACCCTCGCGCGTGCTGGGCAATTTTGTGCCCGATAGTACATTCTCCAAAGAATGAATAGCTCTGTATAACGAAACACGGGAAGCACCTTTATTTTGACGGTTATAGTACAGATTCAGCATACAGTGTGTTCCGTTTTTTGAATGCGTGAAGAACGTGCACTTGAACGGTTATAGTACAGATTCAGCATACAGTGTTTGGCTTTCTTGATACGAAAGCACTCGTATTTTGTATTACGCTCTCTCTTTTACGGCTACCCGTTCTACGGAAATGACCGTTCTTTTTTTACGGAAAAGCGTTCGCTAACTCATAATTTGGCGTAAAACGAGAAATCTTTGTTCTTACAGTGAAGCGAGAACGCGCGCACACGTTACATCAGGTTGGCGAAAACTACAACGCCTACAGATCGACCGATGCCGCGACGCACTGGGACCGCCAACGTAACCAGACGCGGCCAGAGAGCTCCGGCGCGCCCGGCATCTAACGATGCTCGCCGATGTGTCGAGAACGTCGGACTATACCGCGCTTTTACAGCTGCTCGAACCCAGGCATGCGACAGCGATGAGATCTTGAGATGAGGGAGCGGAAGGCCGAAGCAACCCGGCACCGTTTCCTGTGGGTTACATAACCATGACGAAGGTCAGCTGCACGCAGAACAAGCTTCGCCTACAGCCATCTTCCTGTAGAGGAAGGGTTCATAAATTTTTGTTTAAGCCTCTTTGCATATACTCGTGCCGACTTCAACACTGGGTGCGGCGACTTCGATAAGCTCACCCAGCTGCGGAAAACCACCGTTGTCGTCGCCACCGCCGGAAACGCAAAGGACAGATTGCCGGTCGCTGACATAAAAACAAGACTGACGCCATCTTGGAGTGGGCGAGAGAGACGCAAGGACTGGTGATGTTTCGAAGATACCCCTTACGTCGCAAACAAATGGGAAGGAAGACACCGCACACTCACGTTTGTCCGCGCTTAGGTGCAGGCATGCCTGGGACGGCGCCCAGGGTACGCGCCAATTTATTCGCGGGGGAACCCTACCGTACGGTCCTCAGACCAGAAAACATGGCCGACCCAATAACGAGCCGAAGTGCAGCGTGGTCGTAGTGCGCGTGACCTCCTTGAGCCGAGGAAAGCATGGCTGCAAAAAACAATCGAAATAGGATAAAGCGTGATGCTCTAATGCAGATGTGAGGGAATGCGCATTAGCCAAAGCTAGAGAAGCTGCACTTGAAGGATGGTACAAGATACAAGATACAAGTCATTCGAACGCCATTGCTACTCGCGAGAACAACACAAGAGGTAAACAGTTACTCTTGTTCTCGGCGGCCTGCCTCGTAAACCATTTCGTTCAACGACCCGTGAACAAATTCTACAGATACAAAACTTGATTCCATTGCGCCAGTACGAGAGACAGCGCCACTTCACGACACCAAGTTAAAAAAGCTTGTAGAAAAATTTTTGCTGTGGCGTGTATTGAGCTAATAGGCGTCAGCAGGCTTACTGACTGACACGTCATCGGCGGCCGAGCGCACTGAAATGTGGGCAGTTTTTTCGGTAGGTATTCTAGCGCTTTTGTGAACGGCGGGGTCTTGACCACGTGACTCGATCATTCGTAATTGGTGGCGCGGGACACATCATCAAATCTTTGGCTCGTAGAGCGCACCATAAGCGACGCGGCCTCCGTCATCGAGTGCAGCGATTCTACGAAGCAGAATTCCGGCTCAGGACCCTGTTTACTGGCGGCGTTCCTGCGAACTTCATTGTGTTAAATCGAAAAACAGGAACAGTGCAACGGTATAGACTCAGTGTAGTGTAAAAAATAATGCAGAAAAAACACAATTCCCGATGCGATGTCTCGACATGGGGAAGCATGCGCCCTGGTAGCATGCATGGAAGCATGCATCCTCCTTGAAACGGGTCTGCGACAAATAGCCACCTATACACTGTATGAGTTATTCAGCTTTTATTTCATGTATTGCCCCATAAAATTTTCCCTACATTCCTTTGTTCTTTTCATTCATAACAAAAAAAAAACCTTTAGCACTATATCGTGCAGTTTGATATGCCTGTTACTATATATAGCCCCGGCTTAATCGATTTCTTCCCTGCCTTTTCCTTATGAGTGCTCTAAACCTGTCTTACTTGTCTCAACGGCAGACAAGTTAATTCTCGCACCTGCTTTCCAACTCGTTTGCTCCCATTAGCTTTTCCGAACCGTTGCCTGTCGGAGACCCGCTGTTCGCTCTAAATTGCACGCCACGAGACAGGCACCTCACGCCCCCTTTACAAAGCGATGCAAAACTGTCACATGTAGCTGCTGCTGACGCGGGAGACTCGTGGGATATAATCAGTCACCAAGCCCAACACCAGGTCGAGCTGTAGAAACTTTCATTGCTCTATTACACTGCATAGTAACGTTTCAGTGTGATGTTGAAGCGTATAAACCGGTTTCTGGTGGTTTAGAATGTGTTTAGGATACTTTCGGCTTCTTTGTGTACAATGTGTTGAAACAGGTTCTCTTTCGTAGATTACAGTAGATTACAGTGCTTCACATCGTATTTACAGCAATTTTGCTACAAATGGACTCGCACTACAACCACCCCATGTACTATAGCCGTTAAATAAAATGCCTTTTAATCCTTATTACAAAAAATCTTCAGCATGTAATCGTTCTGTAGTCTGTTTCCTAAGCATGCAGTAGTCCCAAGTGTACTTTTGCGCTCTGAATAAAACCATTTTTACAAATTCTTGTGTGCCATGCAACAGGAAAACGCATCGGAGTAGACTTGGAGATGTTCGCGTTTGAATGTGCGTTCGTCGTACGACTCCATCCATGAACGGTACTTGTACAAAAATCCGGCGCACTTGGCAGAAGAAAAAGAAGGTCTCCGTTTACACACTCGCGAGACCACGTGGCTGCGATTCTTTGTCGATTAATTTTGTTTATTTGTTCTTTGGTTTGTTCGTCGTCAGAACACACCATCAGAATTTGCATTCGTAGCCTACAGTATATGCGAGGCGGCCTCTACTGAGGGGCGCACCGATTTTACGAAGCACATGCGTCGCTTTGGTACCTTGCCTAGCAGCGGTACCGGTGCGACCGTCTGAGAAATAAAGAAAAAAAGTAATTTCACATTGATAATTTGGACGTTACCATACTGCAGCGACGTAATTTTAGCGTGTGGTAACCTAGGTAGACTGTTGCTGCCACGAAGCAAAGCGGGAGCTCCGGCTAAAATGCATTATTTAAGTTGTGCAATGCACGGCATGCGAAGCGTATTTGCATCCTGTCCTCATAGCGATGCCGCCGTGCCTGCCGGGAATCGAAGCCGCGACGTCGTGATGAGCAAGGCATCGCCATGGCTGCTGTAAGTCACCGTGAAGGAGACTCGTAGGCACATGACGTTGATATTTCTAAGTCGCACTTAAAGGAGCAGCTCCACATTGTTGTGCTTGCGCTGATTCGCAACGCTGATGTATACCTCGAACTCTCAGCGTAGCAATGAGCGCACTGCGCCTTTTCTCGGATGCAGATGATCGGTGAGCACATTCATACCCATGGCCTCCGAGATCGCGTGACTGACACACGATTTCTGAGGGCGTGTCCTGCGGCACTAAGCTGAAGCTATCACGATCGGGTTGTTGCGACGTCGCGACAGGTCTGACTGCTCGGCGGGCACAAAATAGGTCTCGCTTTCACGTCGCTTCTAATACAAAACATCGGTTTCCGTTCACTTTATAGTAAGTAGCTGCACAGTATTTGCTAAGAGGACTATGATATCTTAGTGGCTGCATTTGGGTGGCTGAATCTGGGTGCGTGGTTTTCTTCATCGTGCCATCGTCGCCACAGCAAAGCTATGTTCCTCTCCTTCAATTCATTGTCGTAGCGGTCGCTGTGCCGTCATCTTGCGTTTGTCGGCACACCCACGCTCAGTTTGCAAGCACAACTGCTCGCCTTACAGGGGCAGGTCTCCTTATATCTGGTGACACTTCACGGAGCTCCATACGAAGGCACGCCTTCACTCAATCTTTTCCCCCTTTTTCTTTCCGCAGCGTAGGGTGCTCATGAGGCACTGCAAGCTGGACGAGTTGGTGTCGATGAATACCGTGGGTTGCGCATAAGACACTCGGACGAGAAGGAACAACTGGACGAACACGATAAAACGCGAGTGTGGCGATCGTTTTGGTGCGTGTGTTTTGTGCCCAACCCACCGTGTGCCAAGCAGTCAACCGGGCTTAGCGCTGGCGAACCTGCTTTTCAATGAAAATTTCCCGCTGTCTCTCTCTTTCTCAGTCTCTCTCTCTCTGGGTGCAGTTTCGCAGGTGAAGCCTACGAAACTGCACCCATCTATATACTGGAAATTTCGTAGCCAGTATTTGAGCAAAAATGGTTTTGCTATCGGCAGTTTGAATTTTATCGGGTCACGCTCTGCCATCATCGATTCGGGTAAGTTCCATTCCCCCAATGGCTACAAGAAGAAATTTGTCGAATGCGGTGGTTCTATCAAAAAGTGTTTGGAGTCTCGCTGAGTTTAATAGGTGACGGGACTAGCGGGCGGGAGGTAGTAGTAAGAATGCATGCAAATTCGGCAAGCAGTATTATGATCTCTGAAATAAGCAGAATAGAGATAGCTTGCGCCCGACGTCTAGAGATTGCACTTCGAGCGACTACCTAACTCTGCTTATGTTTGAATGGGAGTTGTAGTTAGACATCGTGTAACGAGGAGAACGATTTTGCATTGATTCCAGTAGCTTAATTAGGTAGATTTGATGAGTACTGTAAATCATGAGTACTGCAATTGATGATACTGCAATTCAAGTTTAGTGCGAACGAAGGTTACATATGCTATTTCGCGGACTGAGGGCGTGCACAAAAAAACGTTCTTCTAATATAACCAAGCTCATTTGATGCACTAGTCACAAGTTGAGTAGTGTGTTCGGACCAGGTTAAAGGGCCCCTCACCACGCCTGACCGAAAATTTCTGTTACGCTGGAAGCTAAGTGCCCTACATGGAGCGTTTGACGCTAAAGAATTTTCAGACTGGTTCATTCATAGCCTAGGTAGAAATATTTTAGTGCCGCGAACCCGTCATTTCAACATGCGAGACCCACTGCCCCGAGAGCCACTCTCTCCACTTGCCCCATATAGCCTCAGCAAGCGAAATTCCTTCTTTGTGCGCTTCCATACCGGAGTACTCCGGTATGAAAGCTCCGGTGTGGAAACTCCGTAGGAAGATCGTGTGACGCACACGTCACGGGCCCCCCCACCTTCATTTTTTTTTCACTTGCTTTTTTGCTTCGCGGGGCACTTCTGCTGACGGCGTCGCGCGCGAGCTGTAGCGCTGTTGCGTTTCTCTCGTTTCGCGCAGCACAATATTTTCGGTGCTGTGCACGAGGACGCCTGACCAGCGGTATAAGTCATTGCTACGCGATATCTGAAGCAGACGCAAGTGGTTCATAGATCATGATCACGCGCTGGAACACAGTAAAAAATGACATACTTTCGTCGTCTGCGTGCGCGACTAGACGACGTGGGAACCAGCAGACAAATCGGAAGTACATGTCTTGCTGCGGTGCAAAGTAAAGCAAGAAGGAACCCGCGGGCATTTGATTTTTGCATTTTATTATTTGACTACACTTTATTTGGTCTATTTAAATCAACAGATTGGACAAATAACAGATGTTGCCTTGAATGATTCTCGAAGTCCCGCGTCACTACCAGCGACGTCCAAGCAGTGCGGTGTACGTGGGCGCACTTGTGCGATATACACTGTAAAAAAAATTTGCCTTACTTTACAGAAAATTTGCTGGTAATTTGTGACCGAACACTCTTCCGTAAATTAAGAACGGTCATTTCCGTAGTACGGACAACTGTAAAAACAGAGACCGTAATACAAGATACGAGTGCTTCTGTATCTAGAAAACGGAAGACTCTGTATTCTGAATCTGTACTATAACCGTTAAAAAACAGGTGCTTGCCGTATTCAGAAAACGAAAGACTCCGTATACTAAATCTGTACTATATCCGTTAAAGTACAGGTGCTTCCCGTATTTCATCTTGCAGAGCATATCCATTCGAAGAATGTGCCATCGGGCACAAAATTGCCCAGGACGTGCGAGAGTCGACCGAATTTCATTGGTGTGCTATTTGCTGGGATCAGCCGTGCCACCATCTGCGTTCGGAATGTGCATACGTGACCCACTGTTTTCAGCGGTCTTGAGCAGAAATGCAATTTGGTCAACGCTCGCACTTCCAGGGTACTTTTGTCCACGATAGTACATCTCCTTTAATGCAAATGTCATGAAGGCAGCTCATAGTCAAAGCAGCAGGTCACCATTGAGAAAATTGTCTTGCCAACACACTGACATGGCTACAGAGATAAAACACTTTGCACTTGGTGATATGAATGCACTGCATAGCATATATACAAAAAGGTGCAATATTTCAGTCCTCAAGTTCTTAGATCACAGAAGCAACTTTATTTTCTTCAATCACTCGTCTTGCACTTCTTCCTGGTGAAAGTTGTTCTTGACTCCAAACACTTGCAAGGATAAACTTGCTGCTGTTAGGAGAAACAAATAGTATTCGTGAATATCCATCCTAAAGAAAGCGGCAAAAAAGTTTAATCACAGAACACGACAAAGCAGTAACTTCTGTGTTAGAAAAACAAGTAAGTAGATCAACATTGTTGGCACAAGGGATGTTGCTGTAGCCAACATTTCGACATAGGTGCTTGTCATTAGGGTAGCAAATGTTTTCCTTGGCTGTGTTGTGGGATTGTGCATATCTCACTGGCCCCTAGCCACATTGGGGGAGAAGTAACTGGTGCATATAAAAGGTCAAGAGAAGCCAAAGTGTTAAAATAAAGGAAGGAAGGGTGTGCTTAGCAGTGGTGATTGTGATGGAGCGGGTATGAGCAATGCTGTCAGTACTTGCCAAGAGTAGGGGTGACCAAAACAGAAAACGATGTACACATGTATGCAGTCATTAATCCAGTAGAACCAATCTTCCCAGAAGACAAAATAGGTATCAAGATAAACAGTTTGCACTTTTGGAAAAGGAAAACGAAGAATTAAGGAAAATAAATTTTGTATCAAGATGCATCTGGTTAAGATCACTGCAAATGGCAAATGAAGGCACATTATGAATATATATTTTGTTGAAAGCCGATGAAGAAAATATATATTAACCAAATATTAAAAAATAGGGACATTAAAATTAAACTGGATATGACCATAAAACAGTAAAGAACAGCCTGTGGAAAAAAATGGGATGGATAATATAACCAGGTGCAAGATTGCAAAACGTCGAGTGCTGTTTATATTCATGCTGCTGTTGACAGCTTCAAGTTTCCGTCTTCCTGTGGAACCTTTGTCCTACTTGAACAAGGAAATGGGTAATTTTTTAAACAAGCCAGTTCAAATGCAGTTCAAAGCTTCAGCGGTGTTATAATGAAAGAAAATATTATGGTCAGTTCTCCGGCTCATCTTGAAACTTATTGTGCGCAACAAACAGGGACGAAGAATAGAAGAAACACAATGTTAAGCGCTCGTCCTTGTGTTTCTTCTATTCTTCGTCCCTGTTTGTTACGCACTATAAGTTTCAAGATGAATTTGTTCCAACTAGGCTGACTCGCAGTCTTGCTTCAGTTCTCCTGGGTGTGCTTTCATTCACCAGTTATTTCCACCGGTGTAAGTTCAAAATTTAATGGTCTAAATAGACCTTAGCTCCTGGCAAACCATTAGCTGGTCTTTTTTTCAACACAGATGCCTGCACATTATATGTGTTGGCAGGAGTGCTAGCGAACTACATTATACTTGTTGCCACAACCAAAATGAAACTTGGTAACAGTGATTGAAAAAAAAAAACCAGCATTCCACAATACTGATTTAAGTCGTCTGGAAAAGTTGCTTAAGTTAACGTACACCCCCTACTCCACCAGACAATTATTCACCACACTGACTCTCATGGTGTCAACCATGCTATTACAACACTAGGCATCAAGTGAGGAGAATTAGGGGATAAGAGGGCACAATGCTTTTTGTTAGAACATCAAATGTGCTTTACATAAATGCTACATTCCAACTAACAAAGGAGCAACCGGTTTGTGAGATAGTGACCAATGCATACGAAAGCTAATGGCATTCTGTGCAGCAGAATGTTGACGATGAGGTTTTATGCGCACAAGTGTACTCTTTCACACAAAATGACATCCTGCACTCAAACCTTCTGCCAATATTAGAGTTTGAAAAACACCGTAGTGGAAAGCAAAGAGTGCTAAATTTGTTGAAAATTACTAAAAATTATTCGATTATTCATTATCCTTACTGTTCGTTAAAGATTCACAGATTGTTCCCTATGGGTGCTGTAAACAGGCACCCTGCTTTTACAGTGGTAGCAACAATGATCTGTGGCACAGACAAGAATAAATGCTCATGAAGTTTATGCAAGAGTATATCCTACAAATTACACCCCATTTCACATTCCAATATGGTAGAAGAGGAAGACGAAAAAAACTACTTTCTGGTGGAGGATGCATACCCCAGAATAGAAGAAACAAGTGTACCCTAACCATTGCTGCTGCCGATGCCTGTGCACTAGCAGTTACATATAATATGGCAGTTACAATTGTTTTTCCACAAGCACTGCAAGCTGCGGCCAGTTTACCAGTACACAGCTGTAATAAATTTAGGGCAAGCTAAAGCTCTATAATGGATTTATCTCATATGACACAATTGGAATGCAATATTCTGCAAATAAGTGAAGCGCGATGTGCCATCCCATACAATGAAACACCTTTGAAGAATCTGAATCACCACCCGCACTCTTAGGCAAAGTTACACCCTTTGGAGTGCCCCTTCTGCCACACAACAATAATCGTTATTTGCCTTGATGCGTTTCCTTTCTTGAAGACGCCACGCCCGCTACTTTGTTGTCGGGAATGCTATCATGCTGATAACGCGCATGCCGTTCGTTACTGGAAAGCACAGGGCTCGCAGCGTTAAAGAAAGAAAATGCATAAAGGCAGATGACAATTATCGTTGTGTGGAAGAAGGGGCACTTCAAAGGGTGTAACTCTGCCTAAGAGTGTGAGCCGTGACGAGGAAAAAGAGTGTGTTCTGTGTAAAGTAGTGCACCTGTATAACCTAAAGCTTAGGAGAATGCATTTAGTATGAGCTGGGAAGGTCCCTAATTTTAATTGCACACAGTGAAAACCTCCATGCAGTTTTCCAAAACGCAAACCCCCTACCTTTTTGTTGTTCAAACGTAATGACACGTAGTGCCATAACATGTACATTATGGGTTTCGTTCCCAAACAATCAAAGTGTATAGCACCACCCTAAGTGTTATGTGCCTTCTTGTTAGTGTCGAATGCTGCGATCGGCAGAGAAACGGATTTCTGGAGCAATATAAAGTATTAGGTACTGTGATCTCAGTTCTTTCACTGCTGTTTAAGCATTATCAGGTCCTAAAGTAAAGAAACGAGGAATAAATACATGCATATTTTACGCTACAACCCTCATAAGTATTTAGTAGTCTGGATTATAAAGGATTCCAGATTTACAATGCAGGACAGATTTTATTCCACTGAAAGAATGGCATCATGCCAATGATTCTGCATTTGGTGCTATATTTATTTGTATTTAGTTCAGTTGGAATGTGTGTGTATCGTCAGCGATATCGCTTGACATGTTTTATATTGACTGTTTTCTAAATTTAGGCAAATTCGTATTCGCAAATAACCTTGTATGACACCAAGAACTTGCTTAGCAGGAGTATTTCTAACATGTGCAAGATATGAGGCTCTTGAATGCATATCTCAGCCTGGGGTACACGCCGCCCCCTAATCTCATCAGCAAGTTTCTGGAACTCATCTACGAGGTTTCTTATGATGAATGTAAAGTTGCTTGAATGGGGGAAATAGGGAATTTATAACAGGTGAATTATGCAGCATAAGAATGATGTCAGCAAGAAGCAAGCATCAAGAACTATAAAATGAAGACTATAAAATGCAAGAATTATTTGGGATGATTTAAAATTCTGGCATTGGAACGAAATGTATTTCAATCTATATATAAACTCTGATTATTCACTCTACTACCACTGCCTTCATTAGAAACATTCATAATCATTATCCTATCTATGCCACATCATCCTAGCTAATATTCAAGCCTTCATAAGCTGCTTTTTTTACTGCTAATTCTCTGCGGGAAAGAGGTGTCCGTATGAAGACTATTAAGACCATATAATATACTTATTACCCGTTTTTGATAAATGATAAGGGAAAAACTTCACACCAAAAATGCATTGAGCTTGAGCAAGTTCTGCGTTTGATGCTGTTGATTCTTTTTTTTCTTTGCCATCATTGACCCACCTGGTTAGCTAAGTAGACAGAAAAGCTGCAGCAGAAAGGTGGGGGTGCCAAACCAGACTTGTGCCCCAGGGGACCTTTTCACGGTCACTGGAGGAACTGCCTGTGGCCTCGGCATCTTCCTTGAGGGCCACGGCCATGTCTAAGAAACCTTGTCTCCACAGGCTGCACAAAGAAAGATAATTTGCTGAGCTAAGTCTTTTTCTTAAAAGAACCCATTTAAGTTGTATTCGTAGCTTTGCACCACAAAACTGACACATGACTGGCCACTCAAGACACTTTATGTGTATTCGCAGGCTTATTCCTTGGAAAAACACTTTTATGTAGCACACAATGAGTAACAGTAACAAAAAAGTGTATCAGGAGGCTTTCATATTGCTCTACAACTTTTCATTGACACATTTCATTTAATTATTTGAGATATTTAATAACTAATTAAGAATTATGTAATTAAGCAGAATGCACAATATAATCAGAGTATCTCCAGGCGATGGCAAACATTACCTTCATTTTGTCTAGTTACATCGCATTTACATATTTCTAAATCTTGGTGCATGATAGTTAAGACACCCTGTAGATCAAAAAACAATATTAAAATTTTTATAATCATCTCTTGCGTGTTATTGGTGGCTATGGCTGCTTCAAGTTATTCTTTCAGTATGGTACAAGCAGTTTTGAAGTGAAATTGTTTTGCATCGAGGGCATGTAATCTAGGCAATCAAGCAAAAGGTCAAGTTGTGTTCACTATTCAGATGCTTAACTAAGAAGCTGCAGGAAAAGGAAACAAGACACAACACCTAATAAACAATGCAAAATTTGAAAATTTAAACTGAACAAGAAACCAGTTTTTGAAAACACAGAAAAAAAGCCAGCAGCTTACATCGAATACACCCTTGCTATGTACTCCAAGTGAAGTTGTTACCGCAATGCTTGGGCACCATATGAACGTAACAATCAACAACTTCGAGCAGAATATTAACACCGATGAGAATAAAAAAGAACTTCAACATGCTCACAATATGTTGGCCATTTGCAAGCAAACAGCAGCCTTTTTGGGCACCCAGGTTGCCTGGTGCAAATCTACTATGCCACAGTACTTGCGTTACCCAGTACCAGCCACTTTAAAATGCAATGTGTTCAGAACCCTTTCCCTCTGTTTGTCTGCTTTGGAAACAGTTTAACATGTGTTCAGTAGGCGTCGAGAAAGGGGACAGAAAACACTGTGCACCACTGATTTCTAACATGTTTCGCTGGATGCAGCACACCGCACCGGATGCAGGTGAAGCCAGTGGAAATGCGATGTCATGCAGTCGCTTGTCCTGGAAGCGGGGCATATGGTGGACTAACTAGTGCGTGCGATCAGATAATATTGCTGCCGAAAAACTTTTCTTTGTGGTTTTTCACATTTTAGGAGGTCTCTACATGTCTGGTAAGCACTTTTATGACAATCTGAACCCGTATACGATAGTGTTCTCTTACATCAAGTTTTTTCTGATTTACCAGTGTTTCCATTGCACGCCACTTATGTTAGCGACACTGTAGACACTACAATGGAAAAATTCTGGACACCTCGAAACACTGCTTGGGTAGTTTATGGCACATCAGGCAGGCACGTTAGGGGAAGAAATGCTACACACCCGTGCAACAAAGTGCTGCCGCAAAGTTGTCAAGCACCAACTTCCGGGACAAGGCCAGCTTCAGTCGAGGGCGCTCGATGTGCTGTTCATCCCCTGTAGTAGAGATCAGTGGCGTGGACCCTTTTATACTGGCTGTCTTTTCTGGTCGGAACCTTGGCAACAGCTTCCACCATACTTTTTTTGAACCTGCAACATGTGCAGAGAAAGTCACATCACTGTGCGTTGATTGTATGGCTTTATTGTGCTACACATTCTATCAAATCATTAAAAAATACAGTTCACACATTTTTACTTCTGTATATAGACAGTCTAGTTGCTATACACGCGAAGCATTACCATTCCTCTGACAGAATGCAACAATAGAAGCGTACACTTTAAAGCTACACTAAAATTTAAATTGATGTGACACCATATGAGCATACAGTATGCTTACTGTATGCTTTAGCCCTGTGTCAAGTAAAAGCTAATTGTCAATCATTTATGGTGTATTTCTACTTATTCTGGGTCATCAAACTGTACAATCAATGTTCCAAGTTTACACAATGTTGGCTTTTGATTGCCTATGTGATCCGTTTCCTACTTACGCATGCAGTAATCCCACTGTATTAAGGAAAAAGAGAATAGGAAATGCCGTGATAATCTTCTACATTTGATGAGGGCAGGAGCAATGACTAATAGCATGTGGTTGAAGCTACATAAATACTCAGTTTTCACACAGCTTAATTATTCAGCAAGTAATAAAGAGCTATCCTGTGTGCCTCTGCATGACCAATAAAGTCTGACTACTTGACACTGCACTAAGGCTGCCGCTTGGTACTGTTCGGCAGTTCAGCTTTAGTTTTCTGATATACAGAACTGTTTAGGTACCAGTAGTTTACTTTGCGATAAAATGGAGCTTGGAGCACTGGTCATTTGCACATAAATAATGCGACAGCAAATATAACACAAGGATAGGAATATGGGTCTCTTGGAAAAAGTGCATACACATTATGATTATAATGTGATGTGATGCCACAATGAAACAGAAAGCAACGCATAGAAGTGGACGGCGCTTCCATGCCACCAAGGTTATTGGACAGACAGTACTTCAGAAGTGCCCGCAACACAATGTGTTGGCGGACTAGTTGGTGTGAATCCATAAATACTTTGTTAAGCGCAAAACAATGGACACAAGAAAGACGACCAGCACAAGGCGCTACACTCAACTGACATCACTTTATTGCGTCGCTCCTTTATAAATAGTAGAATGTAGAAGAACATCCGCAGTGAGCACCATGTGCAGAGACCACCAACAACCAATCACAAGAGCGTACTAATGCGACGGGATCCAAAAAACCATATTGAGCACTGCACAAGGTTAAAGAAGGCACACTAATGCACTGTGACCCCAATGACTGTATGAAGAAAGCTTCCGATAACTCTCAGGCGGTGGTATCACAGCACTTTTTCAAAATCGTAGTATCACGAAACATGGCTTTGCACTTCCATATTTTACAATGTTGAGCCAAATGGGAACCTGTGCCTGTTGGTATGGATCGCTTAGGTTCGCAATGTTTCGTGATGCTACGATTTTGAAAAAAGAGCCGTGATACCACCGCCAGAGAGTTATCGGAAGTTTTCTTGATACAGTCATTGGGGTCACAGTGCATTAGTGTGCTTTCTTTAACCTTGTAAAGTGCTCAATATGGTTTTTTTTTTGGATTCTGTAGAATGAGTGTGCTTTTTTGATCAGATGTTGGTGGTTCCTGCACATGGTGTTCACAGCAAATGTTCTTCTAGATTCTGCTGTCTACAAAGGAGGGACGCAATAAAGTGACGTCAGTTGAGAGTAGCGCCTTGTTCTGTCGTCTTTCTTGTGTCCGTTGTTTTGTGCTAAAAAAGCAATGATGTATTCCTTGTGTGTGTTTGAAGACAGCTCCACACGCAGTAGCGTATCCAGTATTGCTGCCCAGTGGCTTAGCTCGCCGCAGTTTGAAGTGCCACAAAACATAAGGAGAGAAACCTGCATTATAGTCTTGTTGCAAACAAGAATATAACGTGAAGTGCATTCTGAGGCCAGAAACTATAAAAAAAAATGTCATGATGCACCGCTGTGCCAGGTTTTATAGCAGTCGTTTTATAGTTTATAAAACTATAAAAAGTTTATAAACTTTTAAACTTATAAACATAAACTTATAAAGTTTATGAACTTTATAAACTACTATAAAACTATAAAAGTTTTATAGTAGTTTTATAGTTTATAGTTTTATAGCAAACATTTCGTGTAAATATGACACTATGATGGTGCACAATGGTGGTAATCTGTAATAATATAAAAGGTGCCTTAATGTTACAACAAAAGCTGACATTACTTAATAATAGCCCTGTAAAATTTAGCATGCAGGGGCACCGCTTGGTTAAACAATAGTGATGTATTGTCTATGTACACAAGTATTACCCACGCATTTCTGCCATTGTCTAAATGGCATAAATGAATGAGTAATACTTGTATACATAGATATTACATCTCTATTGTTAAACCAAATGGGTAAACTATGTCTGCCTGACACAAGACTAGAATTAAACCATAAATTATATATAGTCACCCTAACAGTAACACCTCATTTGAACTTCACAGTAAGTAGACGCCTGTTGATACCAGCCTCCCCCAATGCTAAACTGTGCTGCATGCTCTACAGAGAAATTATAGTGGTATCACTCAACTCTGAAGCAATTCAGGACTGCAGCACTGTAGAAGACATCTACAAATGTCCCATTTCATGTATAACAGCCTGAATTGCTTGCACATCTTACCAAGTGCAAATTAAAATTTCTTTTTGTTTAGCATTTTTGCCTGCTAGACCACAATCCAATGTCATCAATATATTAACATATTACCTCAAAGAACCTAATTTGGCTTATAGATTAACACCTTTGCATACTGCCCCAGCTGCACTCTGTCATATGCGTTGCAATCATAAAGGAGTGCTGGTCCACCAGCACTCCAATGTCACTAACAGTGATCACCTACACAGCTAAGTAAACGGTCATGATTCAGGTGGCAAATACCTATGAGAAAAAAAAAATCCACTCACCTTGAGAGCTATAATACTGCAATCACTTGAGAGAGATGGACCCATTGCAGGCAGCAGACCTCTTCTCAGCTCCAGCACAACAGCAACTTGCCTTTCAGTAAAAGAAAAGGATTGATTAGTAATGATAAGTTACCTTGTTTTTGCTGAGTATCAATACAATCCGACTTTCATGCATATCCACTCTCCGCTTTAGTAATACAACTGAATTATTCGTCAAATAAAAGAGTCTATGATGATACCATTCGCTTCTCTTGTATGTCCAAATTTTTTCGCACTGATACCCCGTTTACTGCTTGCTTAGTGGCACGAATGCCTTGACTGCCCAGACATCATTCGAAGGAACACGTCTTGCTGCACCGGAAACGGTGCAGCAAGACGTTTTTTTCTGGTCACAATTAAAACGTGCACCCAAGCAAGAAAGTAACGATCACAGGTAGTGAGCGACTGCTATTGCCTCGAACGTTTATTTCCGTATTTTAACAGAAGTTCTTGTATCGGATACAGTATGCTCTCAAGCCAATACAAGCGTCAATACAAGAGCTCAACGGAACGCAGTTTTATTCTACGCTTTTAACGCGAGTGAACAAAAGGTTAGAAGTACCTCACGGAAATTGCGATCGAGGCAATCGCGCTACGACTGGAATCGATCTGAAAAGATAGGTTGATCCCTTTTCCCATTCATGCGTGAATTTTGCCCTAAGACGTTGCATAGTGGTCTTTTGAAACAATATTTCTGTTCGCGACACCGGCTTACCACACATCATTTTAACACCTACGTTATGCAAACCAAATAAGATTAAAATGGGCTTACCTCATGAGCAAGTTACGAGCGCGCGTAGACTGTTGAACACCCGTTGAGAGCAAGCAGGCTATCCGTGTCCAAGCGCATACGTGCTCCCAAACACAGGACAACTTCTTCGATGCCGCAGCGAGCAGAGTTTTGTACACGAAGTGAAAGACATCCAGCGCAAATATCTCCGCGCGATGACGGCAAATAACGAGCGCACAAGCGTACACAACACAGCAACAAATTCGGAACTTTGCCAATTCGAACGTGCCGAGACCCAAGCAGCGTAACCATCCATCGTTTCTGTTCTTCGCTCCCGATGCGTCAATCTCTCTTCCTTGGGGTCTTGCTCCACCCTTGAGTACAAATCAAGAGATATTTACGGCGAATTAACAACATTTACAACACGACTCGAAAAATGCCGGCTGACTACACATGTGCTGTCCGTCTGCCACTCCTAACGGACGCGCAGCGCGAGCTGCCCCCTGGTGCCGCACTCTGAGCGCGGAGAACCGAACAGAATCGGTTTCGTTTTCGCATTTGTGCTCTAGTTACTGGAACTGCAATATAATTGTTTGACAATTAATTGAATTCTAAAAGAGGAGAACGCTTTCTCTCCCACAAGTTAGTGCGTTTTATACAAAGGGAGAGAGAATTCAAAAGGCAGAAAGGCAGGGAGGTCAACCAAAGCATTCGCTACTGGCGATAGCAAACGCCTGTGCTACAATGAAGTGCAAAGCAGTGCACTGCGATGCGTCCATAAGCTCGAGTACAGTGATAATTTGGGCGGGTTGGTGCATGTAATGAACGGGTAAATAATGAGTTGTGTCATAACATTACCCATGCAAAAAGCACGTGGAACTAATGGTGTTGCATTCTAGGTCAAAAAGAAATAAAGCTTGAATCGTTACATCTTGACACTGGGCATTCTTTCTTTCCGAAATATTTTTTTCTTCTTTTTGACAGTATACACAGTACTAGCACGGTAATAGGTCCTTCATCTTCAGTCACCTTCCAGTAGTTTACATACATGTCGGTGCATGTTCGCGTTCTTTATTCTACCGTACAAGAACGAGCGCGCTTACCGGTCTTGTTTCAAGATGAAGCGCCAAATGTTTGCGATTACATCTTACCGCAAGAATTAACACATGAACAGTGAAGATTATGCGTAATCGATTTGTCTCAATGAATGGGCAGTTATTGTCAGAGACGAGATATTTTGTAAATATCATGGGAATGAGTTCAACCAACTACATTGCAGTTCAGCAGTGCCCTTTGACACTTGGGTTAATTGCTTGCCGCATTCGAAAATTTCCTCCGACCGTTGTACTTGGATCTATAGGCCACCAGTCCCCTTCGAGACCATTTATTGCCAAATGTAAACGCAGTTACGGTCATTATACCACTCCCTGCGTTTCGGTACTGATTTAGAGTGCGCACAATTTTTGGCGTATAGAGCACCAATGTCATTCCCAGTGCACCAGCACCTGAGTGCCGCAAGCTTGTTTACGTATGCACGTATGTCCCCGGCTCTTCATTCACTTAAACATATATGCTGCGTTATTAACTACAAAACGCTTAATTTAAGAATATTGCGAGAACACGCATATATTTGCGCATATGATCAGCGTTACTAAGCCCATATGCGCGGCGAACTGCGACCGGAATAGAAGATGCGTATATATATTTATACGATCTGTTATTGCAGCTTTTGGTAGAAGGCTAGCTCTCATATTTTGTACGCAACTTCATAATGCGTACAGTTTGCGTGTTCAATAAAATATTGTTAGCTGAAACTTTATGAGTACGAGTGCTCATTCAGACAGCTTAAATTTTCTCACAATATACGCATGTTCACATAACAAAAATACGGAATTCTCTCTGTTTCGTCCAAAACAGTGCATAGCCGTTATATGATTAGAGTGAAAATGTCCGTAAAGCTGAATACGGAGAGCACTTTCCGTATATTAACGGCAGATTTTGCCGTATTTTTGAAATAGGACATACTTTCCGTATTTTTATCTGCAGTTCTCCGTATAATGACAGAAATCCCCCGTAAAATTACGGAAATTTTTTACAGTGTACGTCGACTCTCCGGCTGGGTGCGCGGCGCCCGCGAGGATAAAGGCAAACGGTGTTTAGTTTGAAATTTCAGCTCTTTCCGCGGTGTGTGGGGAAGTAATACTTAGCAGATACGATTGTTAGAGCCCATTGTGTGCACGGCGCTTGGCAGCTCATAATTGCCAGACCTGGTGAGAGGCCCTTTAAGTTGCTACTGATTAGGATGCCGAGGTACTTGTATTTGTCTACAGGTATTAGGTCCGTTGAGTTTAATGAGCAGTCGTATTCGGAGCTAGACTGCTTGTGAGATGCCCGCATAACTTTACATTATAATCCGTAGTACAGCCGTGTTATAAGCCGCATTGAACAGTGGTTGTCTTGCTGTAGTCCTTGGTCTTTAATGGTGGTTATCTGGCGGTACAGGTCACAGTCGTCAGCCAGTAGTCAAAGAGATGGTGAAATTTCTGATGGCAAGTCATTTAAAATCAATTAGAAATATTACAGGGTGAAGCACTGCTCCCTGTGGGACTGCAGAATTTACGGGAGTCATAGCAAAGTGATGACCACCGATCACTGTGAGCTGTAAACGATTGGATAAAAAAGATTTAATTCATCAGAGGGTTGAGGGGTGAAGATTGATACAACAGAGTTTATTTAGTAGGTCTTTGTGTGCAATGCGGTCGAAGTTTTTAGAGAGCTCTATGTATACGACGCCAGTTTGAAACAAGGAGTGCAAAGTTTATTTCAGGTCAGTGATGAACTCGTAAAGCTGAATTGCGCAAGGAAGCGCTGGTCGGAAGCTTTCTTGATTCTTAACGAAGAGTAGATTACTTTCAGATGGATAGGCAACGTGCGAGTAAATATTGTGCTCGATGATTTTGCAGGCAATGCATGTAAGTAAAATAGGGCACTAATTTGATGGGTTACAACGTCCAGTCGATTTGAATTCTGGTGTCACCTTGGCTATTTTCCAGTCATCGTGTATCCTACCTTCAGAAAGTGGCTGAACAGATATAATGTACAATATGTGGCTTGTTCTAACCACCAGTGAGTTTTAGTATTTTTGCTGGGATGTTATCGCATCTGTGAACGCTTGATATCTTCATTTAATCAGTAACTCTCAGGATTCCCTTGGCAGCCACTTCAATTGGTGGCATCTGGAGAAAGTTATCTTTAGGTTAAAAATTTTGAAACGACCGTGAGCCACTGGTATAGATACAAAACCTGATTCGATTTGACCAGTACGAGACACAGCGCCACATCAGGACACCAAGTTAAAAAGGTGTGCAAGAAAACTTTTGTTATGCCATGTACTGAGCTGAGCGTCAGCAGGCTTACGCATTTACACGTCATCGGCGGCCGAGCACGCTGAAATGTGGGCAATCTTTTCGGTAGGTATTTTAGGGCTTTCGTAAACGGCGGCGTCAGCACCACGTGACCCGATCGTTCGTGATTGGTGGCACGGGACACACCGTCAAATCTTTCCCTTGTAGAGCGACGCGCCCTTCGTCATCGAGTGCCGCGATTCTACGAAGCAGAAGTCCGGCTCAGGACTCGGCCTACTGGCGGCGGTCTTGCGGACATTATTGTATTAAAGGAAAAATAAAAAGATACACACAAGCTAGAACGGGACTCACACACACTATGACCCTCCCATGTACTGTCGCCGTTAACCAACACGCTTGTTAAGCCCGATTACAAAAATGTTCATCATGCAATCTTGTTGAAGTCTGTTTCATAAGCATGCAGTAGTCCCAAATATGGGTTTGGGAGTAGAAATAAAACCATTGTTGCAAGTGCTTGTGAGGCTGTCAACAGAACAACGCATAGGAGTAGACTCGGAAATGTTCGCGTTTGAACGTACGTTCGTCATATGACTCCAACCAAAACACGTACTCTACAAAAATCCGGCGCACTAGACAGAAGAAAAAGAAGCCATCGTGTTACAAAGTCTCGAGACCACGTGACCGCAATTTTTGCCGATTAATTTTGTTGATTTGTTTGTTTGGTTTGTGTGTCGTGAGAACACACCATAAGAATTTGCAATGGTAGCCTTGAGCATATGCGAGGCTGCCTCTACTGAACAGTGCATCGATTTTAAAAGCCCACGTGTCGCTGTGGTACCTAGCCTAGCAGCGGTACCGATGCGACCGTCAGAGAAATAAAGATGATCTCACATTGTTAATTTCGACGTAGTGGTAACGTGATATTAGCGTGGGGTAACGTAAATAGACTGTTGCGGTCACGAAGCAAAGCGGGAACTCCGACTAAAATGCATCATTTTAGTTGTGCAATGCACGGCATGCGAACTGTTTTTGCACCCTGTACCCATAGGAATGCCTCCGTCCCTGCCAGGAATAGAAGCCACAACGTCGTGATCACCAGCGCAGCGCCATGGATGCAGTAAGCTACTGCGAAGGACACACGTAGGCCAATGGCGTTGACAGTTGTAAGTCGCGCTGATATTAGCACCTTCATATTGTTGCGCTTCCACTGCCTCGTAACGCCGACGCACCTCAAGCTCTGAACGTAGCAATGGCTGAACGGCGCGTTTTCTCGCGTGCAGATAATCTGTGAGCAGACTCATACACGTGGCCGCCGAGATCGCGTGACGGACACCCGATTTCAGGGGCCATGTTCTTCGGCACGAATTTCAAGCGATCGCTATCGGCTTGTAGGAATGTTACCGTTTCCGGTTTATCTTTTTCCGGTGACTTTGCAGTAAGTAGCAGTAGAATATTCGGGAAAAGGGCTGTGATGTCTGGGTGGCGGCATTGCCTCGTCTTTCGCATCGGTAGGCAAAAGGCTAAGCCCGGACGTTGCGTCATACCATCGCCGTCGCCGTCGTTGTGATGTCATCGGTCGAATGTTTTCTTCATCAGGCCATCGTTGTCGTGGCAGAGCTATTTTCCTCTTCTTCAATCCATTGTAGTCGCGGTCACCGTAACGTCGTCTTGTGTGTCGTCACACACACGCTGCTGTTGCAAGCACAATTGCTCGCTTTACAGGCACAGGTCACCCTATGTCTGCTCAAACTTCGCGGAGCTTCGTACAAGGCTACTCCTTCGCTGAAGGTTTCCCTCCTTTTTCCTTCCGGAGCGTACGGTAGTCAGGAAATACTGCAAGCTTGTTGAATTGGTATCGATGAATACGTGTGTTGCGCCTAAGACACTTGGACGAGAAGGCAGCACACGAACGCGACGATTACGCTCGTGTCAGCCATTCCTTCGTTCTGCTGCGTGTATTTTGTGCACAACCCACGTTTAGAAGGGCAGTCAACCGGGCTCGGCCCTGGTTAACCTGCTTTTCAATGAACCCATTCTCTCTGCCTCTCTCTCTCTATATACGAGGCTAGATGGACAGCTACTGGTAAAATTCTTCTGAAGCCCTTGATTTCCGCAGTACGTGGGGTCTCCGTGATTCTTGTTTTCGGTCTTGTTGGCACAACGCCGGTTATATCTAGCGCTAACAGCTAACGGAGAAGGCAAGGCGAGAGAGCATATTCAGGAGCCGCGAAAAAGAAAGGCAGTGAATGAAAGCACTGAAGGAAGTTTGGCCCTTTGCATTGCTGGGACGCTACACTTGGACGTGGCAAATACAGAGCTAGATCGTCACTCGTCATCATCATATATTGGAACTTTAGATGCCTCCCTAGGGCCATTACATAAAAAGGTGCGGCGGGCATCAGTAAAAACAGCAGAAACCATGATCAGCGTCAAGCGAAGTGACAATTTGCGTCGAAGTGATGTCACAGAAAACGTATGTACACAGAACGCTCGAAAAATAACTTACTCATTACACAAACTCTTAACAAGTAAAAATAATTATAATAATTATACATAAACGTCCGATATACATAAATAAAAGGGTGCAGATGCTTGGGCGGAGTACCAACATGCATTTGAACAAAAATGGTTTACTATCAGTAGTCTGAATTTCAGCGGGTCAATAATCAATTCGGGTAGGTTGTTCCGTGATGGAATGATTTGTTAAAGGCGGTGGTTCTATCTAAACATAATTGGAGCTTCGCAGAGTTGGTGGCGTGACTAGCAGGCGGGAGGTGAATTAAGAAAGCAGTAATAAGATTTATGAAAAAAGCAGAGTCGAGATAGCTTGTATCTGATGTCTAGAAATTACACTTCGAGCGACTTCCTAATACTTCTTTTGTTTGAATGGTAGCTGTAGTTAGGAATCCTGAAGCGAGCAGCATGATTTCGCATGGATTCCTGTAGCTTAATTAGGTAGCTTTGATGAGTACTGCTGATGGATGACGCGAATACAAGTTCAGTGCAAACGAAGGTTACGTAAGTTAATTCGCGGACTAAGGGTGTGCACAAAAAAAAGAAGCGTTCTATGTTCTTCTATATTAAATAATAATAATAATAATAATAATAATAATAATAATAATAATAATAATAATAAATGGTCTTCTATAATAAATTCGGATTCTTATTCTGAACCAAGTTTCTTTGATGCATTCGTCACAAGTTAATTGGACCAAGTTAAAGGGACTCTCACCAGGTCTATTCAGAAATTTCGCTTATACCCTGGTAGTTGTTATGTGCCCTCTTGGGAGCGTTCTGCAGCAAGAATTTTTCAAAATGGTCCATTAATAGCCGAAATAGAAATATTTTAGTGCCGCGAACCCGTCATTTCAGGAGACGAGAGCCACTGCCGATAAAGGCCCTCTCTCCACATGCCCCCTCAAACCTCCGCAAGCGAAATTCCTTCTCAATGTTCTCCCATCGTGAATCGCGTGACTCATACGTCATGGGCCCGGCCTTCATTTGTTTTCCGTCGCTTTATTGTTGTGCGGGGCACTTCCGCTGACGGTGTCGCGCGGGAGCTGTTCCGCTGTTGCGTTTCTCGTTTCGCGTAGCGCACGATTTTGCGCGTTGTGCACGAAAACAGCTGACTAGTAGCATGCGTCATTGCTACGCGAACACAGAAGCAGGGGTTCATAGAGCTGGATCGTGCGCTGGATCAGGGCAGAAAATGACATACTTCCGTTGTCTGCTCGCGTGACAGCACGAGGCGTGAACAGGCAGACAAGATGGAAGTACATCTCTTGCTGCGTTGCGAAGGAAAACAAGAACACGCAGACATTCGGATTGTGAGTTTTATTATTTCTCTCCACTTTAATTGGTCTATTGAAGCAACAGATTACACAAATAAGAGATGTTGCCTTGAATAATTCTCAAAGTCACGTGTCACTACGAGCGACGTCACGGCAATGCGATGCACGCATGCGCACTTGCGTCGACTCTCCGGCTTGGAGCGCGGTGCCCGCGAGGAGAAGGGAAAACGGTGTTTATTTTGAAATTTAAGCTCTTTCCGCGGTGTGTCGGGAAGTAATACTTAGCGGACACGATAGTTAGAGCCAATTACATACACGGCGTTTGTCAGCTCGAAATGGCTAGACCTGGTTTGGGGCCCTTGACGTTGCTACAGATTAAGATGCCAAGGTACTAGTATTTGTCTACTTGCATTGCGTTCGTTGAGTTTAATGAGCATTTGTATACCGAGTTAGACTGCGTGCTAGATGCTAGCATAACTTTACATTTACAAGCCGCAGTCTCCATCATCCAGCGCGACCACAAGTTTTCTTTCAAACCAGGATTGTTTTGCCGTAGTTCGTGGTCTTTAGTGGTGGTTATATGGCGGTACAGGGCGCAGTCGTCAGCCAGTCGTCAAAGAGATCATGAAATTCCTGATGGCAAGTCATTAACATCAATTAAAGGGAGCAGAGGGCCACGCACTGATCCCTTAGGGACTCTAGAATTCATGGGAGTCATAGCAGAATAATGACAATCGATCACTGTGACTGTAAACGATCGGATAAAAAGGATTTAATTTTTGAGAGCGTTAGGAGGTGAAGACTGAGACAACAGACTTGATTTCTTAGGCGTTTTTGTGCAATACGGTCAACGTCTTTAGAGAAATCTATGCATACGACGTCAATTTGAAAGAAGGAGTCTAAGTTTAATTGGAGGTCAGTGGTGAATTGTAAAAACTTAGTCTCGCAAGAAAGACTTAGTCGCAAGCCGTCTTGACTCTTAAGGAAGAAACGATTACTTTCAGGGTGATTGGCAACGTGCGAATAAATAACGTGGTCGAGAATTTTGCAGGCATTTTTAGTTGGTTAATAACTCCCAGGATTGCCTTGGCGGTCACTGGAAATCGTGGCATCTGGGGAAAGTTATCTTTATCTGAAAAATGGAGTGTTGTTGGTTTGCTTATTAGTAAAAACCGAGTAAAAATAGGACTTCAGCAGGTCAGAACGTTGCTGAAGTGGTATTGTGAGCCATCAGGGTTTGTGAGTGAAATGTTATGCGATGAATTGTTTGGGTTTATGATATTTCAAAATTGTTTAGGCTCATCTCGGATATTCTTGAGTAGATCCTCGTGAGACTACTTTGTGTTAGTTTTTTTCACCATACTGGTGCATTCTCTAAGGCAAATGAAAGTGTCGGTTTTCGCTAAGCGGAAAATAAGGATTTTTTGTTTTGCGGTAGCTTTCCATGGCTTTTACTATACCAAGGATGACCGGTGTCATTTCAGCGAGTAACCACGAACTGTTATTTACCATTAAGCCTGGCGTTTACAATGAGTCCCCAAAATCAATTCATCCTGGAGTGTACTTCACCAACGAAGGCTTTCTTTCAGAGGTGAAGTCTAAGCGAGCTCTGCCTTCACCTCTGTTGGCAAGAAGCTGCGGGCGCTGGCACTCCAGCAATTTCTATGCGAGAGTGTCAAATGGCTCATTCATGGAAAATTCAGGCGTCTGTCACCTCTAGAAGTGAACCACCTGGTGGAGGCACTAGCGCGATAGTCGCTGTGCGAGGTTAGAGGGCATCGCAGGGTCACCGCGTGGTTGTCGCTCTCGGAAGCGTGTGGTAACCGCAAGTTCCTTGACCGCGCAAGCTCTCACCTGAGTTCTAACTGCACCTCGATAAGGCCAAATCTACAAGGACGAGAAGAGCTTGTGAAGTTTTGACCCTACCCTTTACGTCGGAGGAAAATGGGGAGAAAAAATACAGCACGCTCAATTTTGTCCGCGCTGAGGTGCAAGCAGGCCTGGAATTATATGTCAGGAGGGACCCCAGGGTCCGCCCTCTTTATTCTCCTATGAACCCTAGCCTACGGTCTTCGCGTTAGAAGTTTGGCCGACCCAATAACGAGTCGGAGCGCAGCGTGGACGTGGTGCGCGTGACCTCTCTGAGCCGATAAAAGCATGACTCCAAAAAACTATCAAAATCAGACTAAGTGTGATGCTCTGATGCCGATGTGGGAGAATGCGCAATAGCCAAGGCTACAGAAGCTGCACGTGAGGGACGGTTTGCGTAAGGAGATACAAGTTATTCGAACGCCATTGCCACTCGCGAGAACAACACAACAGGTAAGCACCTATATACTCTTGTTTTCGGCGGCCTGCCACGTAAAACATTTCCATCAATGACACGTGAACAGCTTCTACAGATACAAAACTTGATTCGATTGCACGAGTGTGAGAGACAGCGCTAATTAAGGACACCAAGTTAAAAAGACGTGCAGGAGAATGTTTGTTGTGGCGTGTAATGAGCTAAGGGCGTCAGCAGGCTCACGGACTTGGACATGATCTGGCGTCCGAGCACGCTGAAATGCGGGAATTTTTTCGGTACGTATTTTAGTGCTTTTGTAAACGGCGGGGTCTTGACCACGTTACTCGATCATTCATGATTGGTGGCACGGGACACACCATCAAATCTTTGGGTCGTAGAGCGCACCATAAGCGACGCGGCCTCCATCATCGAATGCAGCGATTTTACGAAGCACAAGCCCGGCTTAGGACCCTGTCTACTGGCGGTGGTCCTGCGGACTTCATTGTATTAAAAAAAAACAGACAAAGAACTAAGGTGTAGACTCAGTGCAGTGTGAAAATTAATGTAGAAAAACATTTCACGATGCGATGTCTCGTAATGGGGAAGCATGCGAATTGGTATCCTCCTTGAAACGGGGCTGCGACAAATAGCCACCTACATCCTGCATGAGTTAATTCAGCTTTTACTTCATTAATTGCCGCATAATATGTTCCCTATATAACCTTGTTCTTTTCATTCACCACACATACACACACAAAAATAGAAACACATTTAGCTCTATATCATACAGTTTGATAATGCTGCTATTATATAGCAGCTCAATTGATCTCTTCCCTGCTGTTTCCTTATGAGTAGTCCAAACCTCTCTTGCTTATAGCAACGGCAGACCAGTTAATTCACCCATTCGCTTTCAAACTCGTTTGTTCCCATTACCTTTTCCTAACCGTTGCTTGTCGCAGACCCTCTGTTCGCACTAAATTGCAGGCCACGAGACAGACACCTAACGCCCGCTTTACAAAGCGACACAAAACTGCCACATGTAGCTGGTGCTAACACGGGAGACTCGTGGCAAATTATCAATCGCCAAGCCCAACACCAGGTCAAGCCGCAGAAACTTTCATTGCTCTATTACATTGCATAGTAACGTTTCAGTGTGATGTTGATGCGTATAAACCGTTTTCTTGTGGTTTAGAATGTGTTTAGATTACTTACAGCTTCTTTGTGTATAATGTGCTGAAACAGGCTCTCTTTCGTAGATTAGAGTGCTTCATATCATAGGTACTGGAAATTTGGTACAAGCAGACTCGCACTACGACCCTCCCATGTACAATCGCCGTTAATTAAAACGCATGTTATGCCTTATTACAAAAAACTTCAGCATGTAATCGTTCTGTAGTCTGTTTTCTCAGCATGCAGTAGTCCCTAATGTAGGTTTTGGACCATGAATTAAACCATTGTTACAAATGCTCGTGAGCCACGCAACAGGAATACGCATCGGAGTATACAGATATCCGGCGCACTCGGTAGTAGAAAAAGAAGGCCTCGCTTTACAAAGTCGCGAGACCACGTGACCCGAATTCTGTGTCGATTAATTTTGTTTATTTGTTTGTTGGTTTGTGTGTCGTCAGAACACACCATAAGAACTGGCATTCGTAGCCTACAGCATTGTCGAGGCGGCCTGTACAGAAGGGTGCAGTGATTTTACAAAGCACACGTGTCGCTGTGGTACCTTGCCTAGCAGCGGTACCGATGCAACCGTCAGAGAAATAAAGAAAAGATGATCACACATTTATAATTTGTCCATTCCCCTTCAGCGGCAATGTAACGGTAGCGTGTGGTAACCTAAACAGACTGTTGCGGCGACGAAGCAAAGCGGCAGCTCCGACTCAAATGCATTATTTAAGCTGTGCAATGCACGGCATGCGAACTGTTTTGAATCTCGTCCCCATAGGAATGCCGTCGTGCCTGCCTTGAAGCGAACCCGCGACGTCATGATCAGCAGCGCATCACCATGGCTGCAGTAAGCGACCGCGAAGGGCACTTGTAGGCCAATGTCGTTGACATTTCTAAGTGCTATACGTATTTGCATTCTGTTCCCATAGAATTGACGCCGTGCCTGCCGGGAATCGAAGCCGCGAGGTCGTGATGTGCAGCGCATCGCCATGACTGCAGGAAGCCACCGTGAAGGACACTGGTAGGCCAATGGCGTTGACATTTCTAAATCGCACTTAAAGTAGGAGCTGCCCATTGCTGTGCTTGCACTGCCTCACAACGCGGACGTATACCTCAAACTCTCAGCGTAGCAATGAGCGCACGGCGCCTTTTCTCGGATGCAGATGATCGGTGAGCACATTCCTACACATGGCCTCCGAGATCGCGTGACTGACACACGATTTCTGAGGGCGTGTCCTGCGGCACTAAGCTGAAGCTATCACGATCGGGTTGTTGCGACGTCGACACAGATCTCACTGCTCGGCGGGCTCCGAATAGCTATCGTTTGATAGTCGTTCCTAATGGGAAGCATATAGCTTCCCCGCTCACTTTAGAGTAAGAAGCTGCGCAATATTTGCTAAAAGGACTGTGATATGTGTGTCGCGGTATTCGGGTGGCTGAATCTGGGTGCCTCGTCTTCTTCATCGTGCCATCGCGCCGCAGCAAAGCTGTTTTCCCCTTCCTCAATCCATTATCGTTGCGGTCGTCATGCCGTCATACTGCGTTTGTCGTCACACACACGCTTCTGTTGCAAGCACAACTGCTCGCCTTACAGGGACATTGCACGCCAACTCTGGTGACGCTTCGCGGAGCTCCGCACGAAGTCACTCCTTCACTCAACCTTTTCCTCCTTTTTCCTTCCCCAGCGTAGGGTGTTCAACAGGTACTGCAAGCTGGTGGAGTTGTTGTCGATGAATTCCATGAGTTGCGCGTAAGACACTGGGACGAGAAGGAAGAACTGGATGGACATGATAAAACGAGAGTGTGACGATTGTTTACGTGTTGGCCATTCCTTCGTTTTGGTGCGTGTGTTTTGTGCAAAGCCCATCGTGTGCAGAGTAGTCAACCGGGCTCAGCGCTGGTTAAGCTGCTTTTAAATTAAAATTTCTCTCTCTTTATCTTTCTCTCTGTCTCTCTCTATGCGAGGCTAGATGGACAGCTACTAGTAAAATTCTTCCCTAAAACTTCATTTCCGCACTGCGTCGGGTCTGCGTGATTCTTGTTGTCGGTCTTGTTTGTACTGCACCACTTAAATCTAGCGTTAACAAGTAACGGAGAAGGCAAGGGTTGAGGGCATTCAGAAGCCCGAAAAAAAAAAAGACAGGAAGTGAGCGTGGTAGAGTTCACTGAAGAAAGTTTTGCGCTGTGCGTTGCTGGGATACATACTACGTTTAGACGTGGCAAATGCAGGGCGCGAGATCATCAATCAACATTGTCATTTATTGGACCTTTAGAGCACCTTGAGGGGCATTACGCAAGAGAGGTGGGACCCGTAAGAACAGTAGAAAGCATGATCAGCGTGAAGCGAAGTGACAATTTGCGTGTAAGTGATGTCACACAACACCATCCCCCCCCCCCCCCCCAATGCACACATAACGCTCCAAAAGTAGCAAACTCATCAGCCAAACGCTTAAGAAGGAAGCTTAATTATAAACATACATAAATGACACATATACATATATAAAAGCGTGCAGTTTCGTAGGCGGATAATTAACCTGCATTTGAGCAAAAGTGGTTTGCTATCAGTAGTTTGAATGTTAGCGGGTCACGCTGTGCAATAATCAATTCGGGTAAGTTTTTTCCATTCCCCAATGGCGACAGGAAGAGATGATTGGTTGAATGCGGTGGTTCCATCAAAAAGTCGTTGGAGTCTCGCAGAGTTAATAGGTGATGGGACTAGCGGGCGAACGGTAGTACTAAGGAGGCATGCAAATTAGGAAAGCAGTTATACCATTTATGAAATAAGCAGATTGGAGACAGCTCGCGTATACGACGTCTAGAGACCGAACTTCGAACGACTCTCTAATGCTGCTTACGTTTGAATGTTAGTTGTAGTTAGACGCGGGGAAGCGAGCAGCACGATTTTGCATGGATTCCAGTAGCCTAATTAGGTAGCTTTGATTAGTACTGCAAATGAATTTAGTTAATTCAAGTTTACTGCGAACGAAGGGGACGTAAGCTATTTCGTGAACTGAGGGTGTGCGCAAAAAAAAAGCTTTTTCTAATATAAGCAAATTTCTTTGATGCATTAGTGACACGTTGAGTGGTCTTTTCGGACCACGTTAAAAGGCCCCTCAACAGGCCTAATAGAAAATTTCGCTTATACGCTGGAAGTTTTTACGTGCCCTATAGGGAGCGTTCTCACGCAAAAAAAAAAAAAATTCAGATTGGTTCATTAAGAGCCCAGATAGAAATAGTTTAATGCCGCGAAACCGTCATTTCAGGAGACGAGGCCCACTGCCCTGAGTGAGACTCACTCTCTCCACATGCCCCATTTAGCCTCCACAAGCGAAATTCCTTCTCTGTGCGCTCCCATACCGGAGTTCTAGGGATCATGTGACGCATACGTCACAGGCCCCGCATTTATTTTGTCCCTTGCTTTTTAGCTGCACGGGGCACTTCTGCTGACGGCGTCGCACGCGAGCTGTTGCGGTGTTGCGTTTCTCTCATTTCGCCCAGCACAATATTTTCCGTGCTGTGCCCGAGGATACCTCACTATAGCAGTATAAGTCAGTGCTACGCGAATGCTGAAGCAAACGCAAGCAGTTGATAGAGCGTGATCGCGCGCTGGAACAAGGTAGGCGCTTATATATGCTCGTTGTCGGCGCGCGCGATTAGACAACGTGGGAACCAGCACACAAATCGGAAGTACATGTCTTGCTGCGGCGCAAAGTAAAACAAAAACTCGCGGACATTTGGTTTATGCACTTTATTGTTTCACTACACTTTAATTGGTCTATTGAAGCAACCGACTGCACAAACAACATATGTTGCCTTGAGTAATTCTCAAAGTCACGCGTCACTACGAGCGACGTCAGTGCAGCGCGGCGTATGCAGGCGCACTTGTGCGATATTCGTCGACCCCCCGGTTGGGAGCGCTGCGCCCGCGAGGAGAAAAAAAAAATTAAATTCTGGGGTTTTATGTGCCAAAACCACTTTCTGATTATGAGGCACGCCGTAGTGGAGGACCCCGGAAATTTCGACCACCTGGGGTTCTTTAACGTGCACCTAAATCTAAGTATACGGGTGTTTTTCGCATTTCGCCCCCATCGAAATGCGGCCGCCGTGGCCGGGATTCGATCCCGCGACCTCGTAGCAACCACGGCGTCCGCGAGGAGAAGGGCAAACGTCATTTAGTTTGAAATTTAGGCTCTTTCTGCGGTGTCTAGAGACGTAATACTCAGCAGACACGATCGTTAGAGCGCATTGTATGCTCCGTGACTTCAGCTTAAATGGCCAGACCTGGTAAGGGGCCCTTGAAGTTGCTACTGATTGGGATGCCAAGGTACTTGTACTTAATGTCTACATGTATTAGGTTCGTTGAGTTTAATGAGCAGACGTATTCCGAGTTAGACTGCTTGCGAGATGCTAGCGCAACTTTACATTTATGAGCCATACTCTGCATCATCCAGCACTAGCAGAATTTTTCCCTGAGGGATTCCAGAATTCACAGGAGTGATTGCAGAGTGATGACCACCGGTCACTGTGAACTGTAAACGATCGGATAAAAAGGAATTATTTCCTTAGAGGATTAATGAGTGACGACTGAGATAACATAGTTTATTGAAAAGGCGTTTGTCACCAATGCGGTCAAAGTCTTTAGCGAGATCTATGTATACGATGTCAGTTTGAAGCAAGGAGTTTAAGTTTTACTGGAGGTCAGTGTTGAATTCGAAAAACTGAGTCTTGCAAGAAACACTTGGTAGGAAGCCGTCTTGATTCTTAACGAAGAAACGATTACTTTCATGGGGATTGGCTACGTGCGAGTAAATATTGTGCTCGAAATTTCGCACGCAATTCATCTGATTCAAATAGGGCGGTAATTTGATGGGTTACAAGGTCGAGTAGATTTGACTACTGGTGCCACTTTGGCTATTTTCTAGTTGTCTTGTATCCTACCTTCCGAAAGTGATTGAGCAGGTTTAATGCCCAATGTGTGGCTCCTTCTAACACCAGTGGATTTTAGTATTTTCGCGGGGATGTTAGTGGGTCTGGAGCCACTTGGCGTTTTTATTGGGTTAATAACTCTCAGGTTTGCCTTGGCGGTCACTGTAAATCGTGGCATCTGGGGAAAGTTATCTCTAGCTAAAGAATGGAGTATTGTTGCTTTGCTTATTAGTAAAAAGCGAGCAAAAATAGGACTTCGACCGGTCAGAACGTTGCTGAAGCGGTATTGTGAGCCATCAGGGTTTGTCAGTGAAACGTTATGCGATGAACTGTTTGGGTTTATGATATTTCAAAACTTTTTATGCTTATCTCGGGTATGCTTGAGTAGATCCTCGTTATATTACTTCGTTTTAGATTCTTTTCACCATATTGGTGTTTTGTCTACAGCAAATGAAATATCCATTTCATTTTAAGGCGCAGGTGTCGTTTTCGCTCAGCGGAAAATACGTTTGTTTTTTTCGGAAGCTTTCCATGGCTATTAGTATACCAACAATGACCGGTGTCATTTTAGCGAGTAATCACGAACTTTTGAAAATTATATTATGGGGTTGTATACATGCCAAAACCCCTTTCTGATTATAAGTGACGCCGTAGTAGAGCACTCCAGAAATTTTGACCACCTGGGGTTTTTTAACGTGCACCCAAATCTAAGTACACGGGCGTTTTCGCATTTCGCCCCCATCTAAATGCGGCCGCCATGGCCGAGATTCAATCCCGCTACCTCGTGCTCAGCAGCCCAACACCATAGCCACTGAGCATCCATGGCGGGTTCACGAACTGTTATTTACCATTAAGCCTGGCACTTACAATGAGTCCCCAAAATCAATTCATCTTGGAGTGTACTTCACCAATGAAGGCTTTCCTTCAGAGGTGAAGTCTAGGCGAGCTCTGCCTTCACCTCTGTTGGCAAGAACCTAAGGGCGCTGGTATTCCAGCAGTTTGGATGCGAAAGTGTCAAATGGCCCATTGATGGAAACTTCAGGCGTTTTTCATCTCTAGCAGTGAACCATCTGTTGGGGTATAGCGCGACAGTCACTGTGCGAGGTTAGAGGGCATCGCAGGGTCGCCGCGTCGTTGTCGCTCTGGGAAGCGTGTGGTAACCGCACGTTCCTTGACCGCGCAAGCTCTCGCCTGAGGTCTAACTGCACCTCGATAATGCCAAATATAAACCCGCGAAGCACCTCAACGTGCTCGCTTGTCTGCGAGGAGTTTAATTCGTAGCAACTGGACGTTAATGCTTTCGAATTCACAACTCATAAGAAGTGTTTAGGTGTCTTCGGATTTTCAAGCGAAGCTTTATTTCCGTGCAAGTTTCGGTGGCGGTCTGGTAAAGAAAAAAACCGAGATACTACAAGAACAGAGCAGCTGCGGAAAAGGGTGATTTGATGAGTTGACAGCTTCGCCGGCGCATGAGCGCGAGTCAATAGCAAGGATTCCAGGTACATAGGCACGCGCTCACGCCACTTGCGCAACCAGTCAATACCGTTTCTCTTCCGCAAGAGAGGGAAAGGGCAGGAAACGGTATCACGCGCGCTGCGCTAGCTTCCTTTCCGTTCAGTCCATTATCGGATAACAGATGGGACGGCCCCGCGTTTTGTCTTAACCCGAGGATCTGGCAGCCTTCGGACGAGTGGCGGTGAGAACTCGCATGTGAAAAAGCTGGTCGTCGGCGCGCCGATCCAGGTGTTCCAGCATCCAGCTGTTCTAGACCCAGCTGTTCCAGATGGGCGCTTCGATCCGCGCTGATCAACCCGCCCAAGCAATCCGACTGCACTGAGAAGATACCGAGCTGAGGGAGCGAGGGGCCGAAACAATCCGGCTCCGTTACCTGTGCGTTACATAACCGTGACGAAGGGGAGCTGCAAGCAGGGCAAGCGAATTTTTGTAGGGGAAAGGCAAGTAACTTTTTGTTTAAACCTCTGCGTATACCGGTGTCGACTTCAAAACTGGGCGCAGCGACTTCGATAAGGACACTCAGCTGTGAGAAACCGCCGTTGTCATCGCTGCCACCAGAAATACAAAGAACAAATTGTCCATCGCTGAAGTATAGACAAAAAATACTTAAAATTGTCACGTTGTAGTGGAGGCGCCGCTAATGGGAAGCCGGACTAACGCAATCTTACTGTGGGCGAGAGAGACGGCAAGGACTTGTGAAGTTTCGATCCTACCATTCCCGTCGGAGACAAATGGGGAAGAAAATACAGCACACTCAATTTTGTTCGCGCTGAGGTGCAAGCAGGCCTGGAAGGATATGTCGGGAGGGTCTCCAGGATCCGCCCTCTTTATTCGCCGATACACCCTAGCCTACGGTCCTCGCGTTCGAATATATGGTCGACCCAATAACGAGCCGGAGTGCAGCGTGGTCGTAGTGCGCGTGACCCCTCTCAGCCGAGGAAAGCATGGCTGCAAAAAACCATCGAAATAGGATAAAGTATGATGCTCCAATGCAGATGTGAGAGCATGCGCAGTAGCCAAGGCTAGAGAAGCTGCAGGTGAGGGACGGTCTGCCCAAGGGGATACAAGTCATTTGAACGCCATTGCTACTCGCAAGAACAATACAACATGTACACAGCTACTCTTGTTCTCGGCGGCCTGCCTCGTAAACCATTTCCTTCAACGACCCGAAAACAGCTTCTAGAGATTCAAAACCTGATTCGATTGCACCAGTGCGAGAGACAGCATCACTTCACGACATCAAGTTAAAAAGATGTGCAGGAAAATTTTCGTTGTAGCGTCTACTGAGCTAAGGGCGTCAGCAGTCTTACGGACTTGCACGTCATCTTGCATCCGAGCACGCTGAAACGCGGCAATTCTTTTGGTACGTATTTTAGTGCGTTTGTAAACGGCGGGGTCTCGACCACGTGATTGGATCATTCGTGATTGGTGGCACGGGACACACCATCAAAGCTTTGGGTCGTAGAGCGCACCATAAGCGACGCGGCCTCAGTCATCGAGTGCACCGATTCTACGAAGCACAAGTCCGGCTCGGGACCCTGCCTGGGGCGGTCCTGCGGGCTTCATTGTATTGAAGAAAGAAAAATAGACGAAGTACAACGTTATAGACTCCCTGCAGTGTAAAAAATAATGGAGAAAAACACATTTCACGATGCGATGTCCCGAAATCGATGGAGCTGCGACAAATAGCCACTCATACACGGTATGAGTTAATCAGCTTTTACTTCACATATTGCATCATAATATTTTCGCTATATTCCTTTGTTCTTTTTATTTACCACACACACACACACACACAAAAAGAAACATTTAGCTCTATATCGTACAGTTTCGTATGCCTGTTACTTTATCCCGGCTTAATCGGTGTCTTCCGTGCTTTGTCCTTACGAGTACTCTAAACCTCTCTTGCTTATCTCAACGGCAAACCAGTTAATTATGCCACCTGAAGTTAATTCTCCCACTCGTTTTGTCCCATTAGTTTTCCGAACCATTGCCTCTCGGTGACCCTTTGTTCGCGCTAACTTGCGCGTTACGAGACAGACACCTAACGCCCCTTTTGCGAAGCGACGCAAAACTGCCACATGTAGCTTCTGCTGACACGAGAGACCCGTGGGATATAATCAATCACCAAGTCCAACACCAGGTCGAGCTGCAGAAACTTTCATGTATTTATTACTTTGCATAGTAACCTTTCAGTGTGATGTTGATGTGTATAAACCGTTTTCTGGTGTTTGAGAATGTGTTTAGATTACTTACGGCTTCTTTATGTATAGTGTGTTGAAACAGGCTCTCTTTCCTATGTAACAGTGCTTCATATCGTAGTTACAGCAGTTGTTGCTACAAACGGACTCGCTCTACGACCCTCCAATGTAATATCACCGTTAATTAAAACGTCTGTTGAGACTGGTTACAAAAAGCTTTGTGCATGCAATCGTTCAGTAGTCTATAGGAAGATTCCAACACAATGGGGCTGAGTAAAAAGTGATCATTTGAAAGAATAAATTGCATGAAACTGATCTAAGAAAACCACCACATGTCGAAATAATGCCTGCGCACATCAACGACGGAGTTAAGGATAAGGGTAGTACCCACCGTAACCAGGCACTGCTGCCTAAGCAGGCAGTCTGAAGAAAACCATTGTCACAAATGCTCGCGAGCCTCAGAATAGAACAACGCATCGTAGACTAGGAAATGTTCTCGTTTGAATGTGCGTTCGTAGTACCACTCCATCCACAACAGGTACTTCTAAAATATCTGATCCACTTGACAGAAGAAAAAGAAGGCCTCAATCGACAATCGCGAGACCGCGTGACCGCGTGACCGCGACTCTTAGACAAACAATTTTGTATATTTGTTTGTTGGTTTTTTCGTCGTCAAAACACACCATAAGAATTGGCATTCGTAGACTACAGTATATGCCAAGCGGTCTCCAATGAAGGATGCAGCGATTTTACAAAGCACATGTGTCGCTGTGGTGCCTTGCCTAGCAGCGGTACCGACGCGACCGTCAGATAAATAAAGAAAATATGATCACACATTGATAATTTGTCCATTCCTCTTCAGCGGCAACGTAACGGTAGCGTGTGGTAACCTAAACAGACTGTTGCGGCGACGAAGCAAAGCGCGAGCTCCGACTCGAATTCATTATTTAAGTTGTGCAATGCATGGTATGCTAACCGTTTTTAATCTTATAGAACCCTGTAGAAATGCCACTGTGCCTGCCGGGAAGCGAACCGGCGACATTGTGATCAGCAGGGCATCAACATGGCTGCAGTAAGCCACCGCGAAGGACACTCGTAGGCCAATGTCGTTGACATTTCTAAGTCCCACTGAAAGCAGCAGCTGCACATTGTTGTGCTTACACTGCCTCGCAATTCGGACGTTTACCTCTAACTAGGTTTGGTCCAGCCCTCGTGAGCTGCTTCTCCGCAATGTTCATTGACAGGATTTAGGAACGCCTCGAACTCTCAGCGTAGCAATGGCAGCACCGCGCCTTTTCTCGGGTGGTGATGGTGGGTGAGCACGACGGGCACCAAATAGGTCTCGGTTGTTCGTCGTTCCTAATGGAAAGCATATCGTTTTCCGCTCACGTTATTGTAAGTAGCTGCACAATATTTGCTAAAAGGACAATGATATCTGGATGGCGGAAGCTGGGTGCCTCGTTTTCTTCATCGTGCCATCATTGCCGCAGCAATGATGGCACGATGAATGTTCTCTCCCTCAATACATTGTTGTTGCGGTCGTTGTGCCGTCGTCTTGCGTATGTCGTCAGACACACACTCCGGTTGCAAGCACAATTAGTCGCCTTACAGGGGCAGGTCTCGCCATCTCTGGTAACAGTTCGCGGAGCTACGTGCGAAGCCACTCCTTCACTCAATCTTTTTCGCTCTTTTCCTTCCGTTGTGTAGGGTAATGATGAAGAACAGCAAGCTGGACAAGTTGGTGTCGACGAACCCCGTGGATTACGCATAAGACACTCAGACGAGAAGGAACAACTGGACGAGCAGGATAAAACGCGAGTGCGATGATTGCTCGCGTGTGGGCCATTCCTTCGTTATGGTGGGTGAGTTTTGTGCACAACCTGCGGCGTGCAGAGTAGTCAACCGGACTCAGAGCTGCTTAAGCTGCTTTTCAATGAAAGTTTCGTCTTTTTCTCTCTCTATCTATGCGAGGCTGGATCAACAGCTGCAAATCATATTGGCCGCAAAAAAGACGAGGACATAGGAAGAAAACACATACACAGCACAGGTGGTAACTTTCAACTGTTTTATTCATAGCAGCCAGTGGGCATATATAGGCGAAAGGAACATGCGCAGATCGCAGCAAACAAGAATGCACATCAGCTTATCGTGGCAACCAATTATCAAAAAAGTCTATTTCCGCTTGAAACAACCTAATGGAGGTATCGCTAACACAATCTTCGCCTTTCTTATTTATATGGTAAGCCTCCATCAGTTCACGTGCAGTCTGGTCATGGCTTCTGCCCAGAATCTTTATCTCCTCAAAAAGAGGTGCACAGCGACAGGCATTGCAGTGCGCAGGTAAGTGCGCCAACTCATCTTTCTTTAACTTTTGCTCATGCTCCCTGGCTCGATCATTTAGGCACCGTCCAGTCTGCCCTATGTAGGACTTGCCACAGGCCAGTAAATACCAACTAGGTCAAACTGAAGTTCTTCTGATGGATCAACAGCTACTCGTAGAATTCTTCCCAAAACCTTGATTGCCGCAGTGCGTCGGGTCTGCATGATTGTTGTCGGTTTTGTTAGTACGGCTCCGTGTAAATGTAGCGTTAACAAATAACGGAAAGAGCAAGCGGAGAGGACATTCAGAAGCCCCGAAAAAGGAAGTAAGTGTGCGGGGAAGGAGAGCACTGAAGAAAAATTCGCGCTGCGCGTTGCTGGGGCACTACACTTGGACGTGCCAAATTCAGGATGAGATCGCCATTCCTCATCATCATATATTGGACCGTTAAATGAACGTTAATTGGTCTTCCATTACGTCCTGAGGGTGGGGGGGGGCGTATAAGTAAGAACAGCAGAAAGCATGACCAGCGTGAAGCGAAGTGACAATATGCGTGGAAGCGCTGTCACAGAAAACGTACAGACACAGAACGCTCCAAAAGTAACATACTCACAACCTAAACGCTTAACAAGAAGAATAGTTATAAACATACATAAACGTCACATATCTGAAATGGTGCAGTTGCGTAGACGGAGTTAAACGTGCATTTGAGCAAAAATGGTTTCCCATCAGTAGTTTGAATTTGAGCAGGTCACACTCTGTAATGTTCGATTCGGGTATTTTGTTCCATTCCCCAATGGCTAGAGGAAGAAATGATTTGTTGAATGCGGTGGTTTTATGAAAAAGTCATTGGAGTCTCGCAGAGTTGAACAGGTGACGTGATTAGAGGGCGGCCGGTAGTAGTAAGAAGGCATGCAAATTAGGAAAGCAGTATTACGATTTATGAAATAAGCAGAGTCGAGATAGCTTACGTCGGATGCCTAGATATTTCATTGCGAGCGACTCCCTAAAACTGTGATGTTTGAATGGCAGTTGTAGTTATACGTCGTGAAGCGAGTAGTAAGACGTCGTAAAATGAGGCGCATGATTTTGAATGGATTCCAGTAGCTTAATAAGGTAGCTTTGCTGAGTACTGTAAATGGATGACGCTAATTCCAGTCTAGTGCGAACGAAGGTTGCATATTCTACTTCGCGGACTGAGCGTGGGCACAGAAAAAGACGGTCTTCTCATATAACCAAGTTTGTTTGACGCATTAGTGACACGTTGAGTAATGCGTTCGGACCAGGTTAAAGGGCCCCTCACCATTCCTAATAGCAAATTTCAGTTAAACAATGGAATTGTTGCGTGCCCTGTACAGAGCGTTCTGACGCGAGAATTTTCAAATTGGCTCATTAATAGTCGAGTTACAAATATTTTAGTGCCCGGAACCCATAATTACAGGTGGTGAGAGCCACAGCCGAGAGGGGCACTCGCTCCGCTTGCCCCATCGAGTGTCCGCATGCCAGATTCCATCTCTATGTTCTCCCATACCGTAGCTTGAGGAGGAGGCGGAAGAAGAAACCTTATTTAAGGCCTATACTATGGCCCAGTAGATAAGAGTGCTTGCTCCGCTAAGGCCCCTTGTCGATCCGCCGAGTCTGAGTGAAGCCAAGCACTCCAGGAAGGTGGCCAAGGGTAAGGAAAACAAGTACAGAAGGTGTTCAGAATGTTACACGAGTAAAGATTGTGTTCTGTATCTGCCCTTATCGACAATGGACGACGTGGGAACAAGCAGACAAATCGGAAGTACATGACAAATCGGAAGTACATGTGCAAAGTAAAACAAGAACCCGCAGACATTTGGTTTGCGTATTTTATTATTTCACTACAATTTAATTGGTCGAATGAAGCAACAGACCACACAAATAACAGATGTTGCCTTGAATAATTCTCGAAGTCGCCTGTCGCTACGAGGGACGCCACAATATTCATCGAGACCCTCATCGACCTCATATACATGTAATACGTAAATCGTAGCCAAGACTAGACAAGCTGCACGCGCTGGGCGTTCTGCGCAAGAAGACACAAATCATTCTAATGCCATTGCTAATCGCCAGAACAATACACCAGGTAAACAGCGGCCCACGCTCTCATCGACCTCATATACTTGTATTACGTAAAACGTTTCTTTAAATAACCAGGGAAAAACTTCGATAGACACGGCACCTTATTCGATTGCAACAATGCCAAAGACCGGGCCACTTCGCGACACCAGATTAAAAAGATGTGAAGCCAAATTTCTTTATGACGTGTGCTGACGCAAGCAGAAATGCTGGCAATATTACCGGCCGGTATTTTCGGTCTCTTGAAAACGGCGGGGTCTACACCACGTGACTGAGATCGGTCGCGATTGGTGCCACGATACACACCATCAAATCTTTCGCTCGTAGAACGCACTATAAGGGACGCGGCCTCCACCATCGAGTGCAGGGATTTTACGAAGCACAAGTCCGGCTGAGGACCCTGCCGACTGGCAGCAGTTCTGCGGACTTTATTGCATTAAAGGAAAAAGACAGACACGTTAGAGCGGTATACACTCATTGCAGTGTAGACAATATAGAATAAGTAGTCCAGTAGTCCCTTGTAGTCCATGAAGATGGTCGATCATCGAAGCTGTGCTAGCTACACCCAGTGTTATACCATGCAAGCCATACTTTGCATGCAGTGTACGTTGTAAATCTTTTGTTCCACCATTCTTTCCCCTCATTTTCACTTGTGTGTGGTTCGCGTGGTGGGTGGGCTTTAGGAATGCTTTTTTTTGCTATTCTCCCAGTGTGTATCTTTTTTTTTTTGCGCGTAAGTTTTCTGTTGTGCTTTTTTTTCGTGTGGATGCTGCTCCGACCCCCCCCTTTTTTTTCGCGCGAGTAATGAGGGCAAGATTTGGCGTGAACTACAACTCACCGGAGTGTTTTTATTCATTTCGTGTGCGATGTTCTTTTTGCTAGGTCTTGTGTTGTCTCTTCTACCACTTGATCTTGAGTTGTCTCTTGTGTCTGCACTGCTCGGTGTGCCTCCTGGGCTTGCTGTGCTTTGTCTGGAGACACTGACTCTTGCATTGCTGGCTCTTGAAATGACGGCAGATGACGGCGTTTAGATTTCACAATCACAGCGTCGTGTTTAAATACTAAATGTGTCCGTCACGTAAGACAATGAGTGGTTCAGACCCCCCGTAAACGTGTCCTCCCCATTACGACGACAGATGAGAAGTGAAATTCTACGCTGGAATGACGAGCGGCAACGGAGCCATCTGTGCAAGATGGCGAGGACGCCGATGAACGCGGGAGCAGTGGCACGAGCGCGTTTGCGCGGCAGCACCGATGGATGGGCAACGAGCCAGCTGTGGCAGAAGACGACGAGGCTCGAGCCACTGCTGATGATGATAGCTTTAGCCAACTCCCACAACGACGGCGCAGGGTCCGCATAAACAGCTTTGCCGTAAAACAGATTTCAGGATGCAACGTGTCGAAATGAGGAAGCAAGCGCGCTGGCATCGCATTTGATACGAGGCTGCGCCAAATAGTCACCTCCCTTATAGTTCATGCTTTTGCCATGCATATTGCTGCCTAAATTTTTCTCTATCTATCCTTGATCTTGTCTGTCACCACAAAAAGTTTTATTTCGATATCGTACAGTTCGATATTCTTGTAAATATATTCTTGCTCAATCAATTTCTTCCCTGCTTTTTTTTACGAGTGATCTAAGCTTCTCTTACTTCTCTCGACGGATGACCAGCTAATTCTCTCACTCGCTTTGCCAGCCGCTTTGCTGCCATTACCGTTTCGCTTCCGGTCCCTCTCTCATGCCCTCTCTTCACGCGAAATTGCACGTCACGACAGAGACACTTAACAGCCCCTGAACACAGTGACGTTAAACTGCCTCATGTGACAGCACATAGCAAGGGTGCCGCGTGGGCTATAATTCTCAAGCGCAGTGTCACGTCGAGCCACGGCAACTTTCAGCGCTCGATTACTTTGCATAATAATGTGTCATGAGGATGGTAATGTGTATAAACTTGTTTGCTGTGCTTTAGAATGTGTTTCGACTACTTGCGGCTTCTTTGTGTATTTTGCGCTGAAACAGGCTCTCTTTGCTACCTAAATGTGGCCTATGCCATCATTACTAAATTGAACTGAATATCGGGGTTTTACGTGCCGAAACCACCGTTTAATTATGACGCACGCCGTAAGGAGGGGGGGGGGGAGCTTCAGATTTATTTTGGCCACCGGGAAATCTTTAACGTTTCCCCAATGCACAGGACCACGGGTCTTGCGTTTCACCGCCGTCGAAAACGGGGTAGCCGCTGTCGGGGTTTGATCCCTCGACTTCATGCTTATACAGAAGCGCAACACCGTGGCTCACACCACCGCGGCAGATATACAGTAGTTACTGCGATTTCCTCAAGAAACGGACTCACAGACTCACAATTCGATCCTCCCATGGGCTATCGTCATGAATTAAAACGCGTGTTAAGCCTGTTAAGCCGCAATACATAAAAACTTCAGCGTGTAATCTTTCTGATGTTAGTTTTTTAAGGATGCATTAATCCAAAATGTACATCTCGGAGTAAAAATAAAGCTATTGTTACAAGTTGTAGTGAGCCGCAACAGAAAAAAAGTCGCAAAAGAAAAACGCATCGGTATTGATTCGGAAAATGATCGCGATTGAATATACGTTGTCAGTACGACACGTCAACTCGAGATGCATCCACGCCAGATACTTCAACAAAAATCAGGTGCACTTTACAGAAGAAAAAGAAGGCCTTGTTTAACACAAGTCGCGAGAGCGCGTGACTGCGATTCCGAGCCGATTCATATTTTTATTTATTTATTGCTTTGTTTGACGTAAGAACACACCATAAGAATTTGCATTCGTAGCCTATAGTAAAAGCGAAGCGGCCTCCACTGAAGGGTGCAGCGATTTTACAAAGCACACTTGTCGCTATGGTACCTTGCATAGCAGCGGTACCGGTGCGACCGTCACAGAAATAAAAAAAAAGATAATCACTCGTTGATGATTTGGCCATTCCCATTTAGCAGCAACGTAACGTGAGCGTGTGGCAGCGTAAATATACTGTTGCGGCCACGAAGCAAATCGAAGCCGCGACGTCGTGATTAGCAGCGCAGCGCCATGACTGCACGAAGCCACCGCGAAGTACACACGCAGGCAAGTTGAGTTGATGTTTCTAAGTCACACTTAAAGCAGCAGCTGGAAATTGTTGTGCTTGTACTGGCCTCGCAAGGCCACCGTATACGTCGAAGTCTCGGCGTAGCAATGGGAGCACCGTGCACTTTCTCGGGTGCATGTGATCAGCGAGCACACTGATACACATGGCCTCCTGGATCGCGTGGCGGACACCTGATTTCTGAAGGCATGTCCTTCGGCACTAATGTCGAGGGATCGCCATCGGGTTTTTGCGATGTCGACACAGGTGCGACTGCTCGGCGGGCACCAAATAAGTCTTACTTGCTCGTCGTTCCTAATGCAAAACCTGTCGTTTTGCGGTAACTTTGCAGTAAGTTGGTGTACCATATCTGCGAAAAAGACCGCGATATCTAGGTTGCTTTATTGCCTCGTGTTTTGCATCAAGAAGCAAGAGGCCAAGCCCGGGCGGCCAGTCATGCCACTTTCGTCGCCATCGTTGTCATGTCATCGGTGGAATGCTTTCTTCACCATGCAATCGTCGTCGCAGTCAAGCAGCTTTCTTCGTCGTCGACCTATAATCGTGGACGCCATGCCGTCGTCTTACGTTTGTCGTCACACACACGCTGTTTTCGGAAGCACAGTCGGTCGTCTTACAGGGACAGGTCTCATAATCTCTGGCGAAGAGAATTCGCTGCAAATACTCTGTCGTGCGTGGTGCCGAAAATGGGGCACCTATGGAGCCGCTCGTCCAGCTTACACAGTGACTGTGCTGTGTATGCCGGGCAGCCTGTTTTTCTTTTTTTCTTTTTGCGGTCCTGCTTCACTACGACATGGCACTACTGACGTATTTCACCCCGGCAAAGTGAGAAAGTTTGTTTTATATTTTGCGCTGCATTTCAAGGAATTTAGGCTGAGCGCTGAGTGGCCGCAGCTGTTGCTGTGAAGTAGTTAGCAGAAAACAGCTGGGCCGCTGTGGCGCAATTAGTTTGATGCGTACTGAATTTTAGTGCGACATGCTTGTGAGGCTTTGTAAGACCCCCGGCAACATTATAGCTTATTTTGGTACTATCAAGGCACGCTGGGCGTAGTGGCGCCTGTGAAGCAGTTGACGAACGACAGGTAGACGACTGTGATGCAGTTAATTTTGCGTCTAACATATCTTACTGGGCCATGTTAGTGAATCTTCCTATGACCCCAACACTATTGCAACTTATTTCGGTACTTTGTGGGCACGCTGGTGGCAGCGTCCACTGTGACTCTGTTAGCAAAAGACATGTCGGAGCGAAAGACAGATCAGCTGGTGTGGCGAAGCTAGCTTCTCTTTGAATGAACCTTAGGGGGACAAGCTTGTGACACTCGTCCGCCTCCCTCCACAACACTCGACTTCCTTCGGTGCTGACGCTTGTCGAAAACTCGACGAGTGATTGGCAGGAGTGACAACACGGGAGTTTGTTGCTTGCGCCGGCATGATGCGCGGAAGATAACGCCGACGAGCTAAAAAAACTCGAGGAACTTGTACCTCGAAAACTCAGTGTTCTGGACGACTGAAAACATGCGTCGCACCCACGCATTTGTTTTGAGTGCGCGTAGAAAGCATTCCGAGAGCATCTGGCTGGGAGCCTGTGTTGCGGCCACCTCTGTATACTTGGCGTCCCATCGCGTCGGCTGAGGCCAAGTTGCGTCGAAAACGCCCAGTCGCCCGTGTATTTGTGCTGCTAATGAGCAGGAAATAAGGGGCGGAAATGGGGCAATGCTTGAAAATCCCACGTCTGGGTCAAATTTTATGTGTGGCATTGTTTGGCATGCATCAGGTGTTTTCTACGCAATGTTTGTATAAAAGCGAAGTGCATTTGTTCTTATTGTCTCCCACTGACCAGTTTCGCAGATTTCGCATCTCTACGCAGAGACCTATATTGTTTAAATTGCCAAAAGTGACACATGCTTGCAATTTAATTTTAACAGCTCTTTCCGTCTGCAGGAACTTCGTACGAGAACTACTGCTGCTTACCGTGCGCTACAACAATGGAAGAACGCACAGAAATCACGGAAGGAGCAATTTTTATAGAGCAATATAAGCATTTGCTCATTTCACAAGTAGTCTTGTGCTGTGAAATTGCGCAATGCACAGATGACATCTTCGATGAAGTCCAGTAAAGATATCTCGCAATCGTATTTATTATATTACGTAAATAATAACGATTCCGCATCGAGTCAGCGCGCGGTTGAGCAGTGGAAACAAAAGGTGGTAGGCGACCCTAAGCTTTGACTTGGGTTTCTCTTAGTGGCACTCGCACTTCGGCGTTGGCGTTATTTAGTTTAGGCGAATGCAACGCACGAACCGAACTCGGAGGCAACTGTTGTTCATTAGTTCGCCGCTCAAATATCATGCCACCTTCATGTGTGGGACGTCTTTATCGACGTTATTACTTCCGCTTTCTAATTACGGGTTTCCAGGAATTTCCCCAAAGTCGTGTTCACGTGGTGGATCTCGAATGTCTACAATTCTGTGCTCTCGTGTGCGGTAATAAGTGATTTCTAATTAATTATAACTATTCCAGCACTTCGTTAACTCAAATTGTAACTAAACTTATGCTCTGATATCGTATCTCTAATAAAACCCATGAATGGTGTATTCTACTATTTTTTCTGACTTATTTGAACCGAAAGGTGAACCGGAAGTGCTGCGCAGGAAACAAGAGCGTCACTCGATGCTCCTGCCACTAAAAACCAATACCGCGCCTATCAGCGCAGCCAGCGTTAGACATGCCAGCCAGCGTTCAAACAACGCGCGCCCATAACCGAAACCGGAAGTGTGGTTCAGTTGTTCACATCGGCCGCGTGGTGCGTTGCAGTCAATTCGACCGCTGGGATTATGGGAGGGTCCGCTCTGGTTAAATTTGTTTCTCTATTGTCTGACGGCGCTTCGCGCTGGAGAAGGCCAAGCTCCTATCAAGCGTCCCCTGGGTCTCTCACGCGAGAAAGCGGCCGCTGGAATTCAGGCCGAAGCCCACGAGAGAGAAGATGAAGCGATTCCACGATTCGGCAAGCAGATGCAGCTGCAATTGACGGGAAGTGCACGATCTCAGGATGGGCCGGATCTATTCCAGCGAAGATGAATGAGCGGGCTGGGCTCAGCAATGGCTGGCTGCTGAGACTAAAGTACATGGTGTGATATAGAAATTAGAAGATTGCTTTTAGCATGGCTTGCTGTTTCCCTCATGATCGTCTAAATAAACCTTTCTCAGGAACTGACTCCAAAAATTTTCTCGTACATGTTTCATCTGCTTATCATTCCAAAGCAAATGTTACCAAGCATTTTCTCGAACATTAAAAAAAATAAGCGAGTTTATTCTTCCTGTGATTGATTCGAAAAGCAAGATTCATAACGCTTCCATAGGGCTTCGTCGTGGATGCTATCACAAGTCACGAGGAATGTCAATACTCGCTTAGGTGACAATTTATTGATGGTTTGAATGGTACAATGGCTAGTATCCTAAAATGTATTACCCAGAATAACGCGCGCGATTGACAACAGCAGGTGACTGTCATTAACGTAAACTAATCATCTCTGTGATAGGCGGTAATTGTGCAAATCTATGAACATTTCCGGCTCCTTGTTTATAGAAGCGATTCCATTTTGCAAGATTTAAGCCCTTGCTACACTGTCTTTAAATACACTTAATTATTCTCATGTATAATACAATAAAGCGACCTCCGTAATGCTTACGAAGGCATTCTCTTGCCTGTTGGCACATGTTAAAAAAATGACTGCTTGCCCGGGGGATTTCTCGGTATATGATTGATTGAAAAATACAACCGCTTATATCAATAAATTGACAAATAAAACAATTTGAGTTATATGCAAGAAAAGAGACTGTAGTTAATGCAAGCTGATTGACTCCTTCTTAGGTTGTATTAATTTCACCTTTCTCAGCCTACTTGTCCTTGAAGATATCGCAATGCTCAAGCTGTACCTCAGCCATCTGCAAGATGTCAAAACACATCTTTTGACGAACGCAGAAGCGTTCGCCTAAATCATTCTCCCAGAATCTCTGTTCCGACTGCCTTCAAACTCACATCTGCGGCTACATCTCTAAGGGGGCTGAATTCTGGCAACGAATAAATGTAACACTGATTATTTCATTAAAAAGTACATAAAATAAAAAACGTGATTTAAAACACTTGAGGGCACCATTTCATTTAGATGAATGGCTTTCATGATAGCTTTTTTTATATACTCGCTTTGTGGAGCCTTCCTAGACGTTCTGTTTGTTGAATATTTTGCAACATCCGAGATGTTGCATTACTAACATCAAACTAGTTATCTTTTTCATGACCAGAGTTCGACGTAATTGCTCCTTGCAGCCTTCTGCAGAACTGAGTAGTAGTCAATAAAGGGAAAATGTCACATCCACCCAAAGGTAGCAAATTTCTAAAAAGGAAACTCATTATTTTTCTTAAGCTGCGAGGCTTTTCTTTCAAAGAACCCCTCTCGGTTTCCTTTGTAGCGATTTTGAACGCTTGGGTGGATGTCTCATATTCCCTTTAATAACTACTTCTCTCCACTTTGCGGGCTTAAGCACAACTATTACGTCAAACTCTTGTCTTTGCTTCAAGGTGACAAATGGGACTTCGCCCTGCCATCTGCTAGCCGGCTGTTTAGCTCAGATGGTAGAGCAGCTGCCCTGGAAAGGCGGTAGTTCCGGGTTGAAGTCCCCGATCAAGACGAATTCTACAATGAATGGTCTAGAATGGAAAATGTTTCTTCGTAAGATTTGTTGTTCGCTGAAAGTAACAGCCGTGCTTTTTCATGCGATGCAGTTTTGTGTCCAAAAATGCCGTAAGCGTGAACCGGCAGGATTCTGTTGGCTTCTTTGGTCGCGTCTCAATGTCTCGTTTAGAATTAATGCAGCAGTATGCGCCCGTGTCTTACCTGCACGTGATTGCTTTAATATGAACCGTCGCATTCTAGTCGTCTGTTATTGTGGTATGCACCGTTAAAGTTTCCAAGAAATAATCCTCGTCTGCTTCTTCACGCAGCTCACGCAAATCTCTGCGTCTCTGAACCGCGTCTCGTGATGGCGGCGGCGTCTTGCATACTTGGGGCAAAATGGTTCCGCCTGCCACACTTTTTGCAAGTCTTCCCGCTTGCATGACATATTGCGCTGCGATGTGTCAGGTAACCGCATTTACTGCAGACCGTTTCTGTTACTTGCTACTCTATGAATTCTCGTTTCCTGATCGCTTGCGGCTGCTTCGCTTATCTCGCGAAACTGCTCTTTCCCTTGCTCATGGGCGCGACAGATATTGACAGTCTTATGATACGAAGGGTTTTCAGCGATCAACTTTTGCTGCAAATTCTTGTCCCGAGTGCCCAGAATAACGCGGCTGCGCAGCATGCGGTCTTCTAGCGCTCCAAATTCGTTGTTTTCAGCTAGTATACGCCATTCTGTTAACCATTCACGGAAGCTATCGCCTTCCTTTTGGTTTGTTGATCCGAAACGGAATTCCTGAAAGGTTAGATTCGGTTCAGGCTTGTAGAAATCCTGAACTTTTGGTAACAAGATGTTGACATCGTTTTTGACTTCTCCTGCTTCAACCTTGAACTTGTTGTACGCCTTTCTAGCCTCCTCACCAATCGTTACTAGCAACGCGGCTGCCTCCACATCTTTGCACTGCTTGCTCACCTGGGTGGCAGTAGAAAACAAAACAAACTCACTCTTCCAAGATTGCCATCCAAGCCAAGCGTTGCCTGATGTGTCCAAGGGCTTCGGCGGTGGAAGAAGGGACGCTGGCATCGACATGCCTACTAGAGACCGCTGCCACCATGCAAGCAGGTAGGATGTCGGTGAAGAATAACTTTATTGCCGATGGGACGCTGGCATATATTGGAACAGGAGCATGACGTCACAGGTCACGATGCCGCGTTGATGGCAGCTCTGGTACAATCATATGCTTGGGTACTTACGGCGCAGCTTTTCCAAAGCATTGTCTACGTTAAGAGCACAGCTTTACAAAACTGTAATGTGTTGGAAACTTGAATATGTACCTGCAGTATGGGATCCCAGTCACGTTGATCTGATTACTTCACCTGAACTAATAAAAATTACTAATTTCATTCATTTTAATTATAACTGTACTGCAAGTATAACCTCAATGAAAACTAACCTTGCATTATTCAACTACCTAACCGCCGTAATGTCGCCCGTCTTTCGCTATTTGATAAAATTTTTGATCACACCACACTTCACAGGGACTTCATACTGCGGCCTCAGCACATTTCAAAATGCATCAATCATCGCAGTAAGGCAGGAGTTCATTCATGTTACATGAAGTCTTTCTTTCAACCTTTCATCCCTCGTACATCTCAGGAATAGAACTACCTTCCCTCAAGTATTGTACCCATCACCGATAACAAACTTTTTCGCAAAACATTAGCTAAAACTGTACAATGAGGATAATTATTAAATTACCAGAACTGACCACACTTGTTTGTTCTTAGCTACTTTGTAACCACTCCCCTCTCTAATGCCATATGGCCCTGAGGGTATCTTAAATAAAAAATAAAATAATAAAATGAACAGTGACTGCCAGAGTTTCAGTCATCATGAGGTATCACTTCCTCAAGATTGCATTGACCGCATTTGACCGTTTCAAAATTCTTTGCATTTTAATGTAACACATTATTGTTGTGAGGCAGCATGTGATAATTGGTGGTAACACCCATCAAGCTGATTTGCAAAGAGCAGATTACAGAGTTTGTGCATTAGCAAGTAGGAGCTTGCTATATTCTTTGTGTTCCGGTCGTCATGACTATAATGACTTGAAAAGAAACAACTTGGGATTCAACATGTTACTTCTCCATTTGTCTTTAAAAACGCCCTTGAAAGCAAGTAAGCTTGTATGCGAAATTGCTTGTACGGCAGAAAGGCAAGCCAGCGGCATGTGCCAGGAGACAGAAACAGCTTAGGCTACAGAACGGCATCATATCAGAGCTGCTAGCCTTCTTTTTTGTGTGAACTGCAAAGGCGAGCACCATGACGATGTCCTATGCCATAATTTTGACAAAGCGTCTTACAACAGAAAAAAGTACCTTGTTTGGGTTTGCCAGCGTCGTCGATTCTAGAGTTCGGTCAACTAACGGTAGGTGTCAGGTCATGAGGACTACGAACAGGGCACCTCGATACCGAGCACGGCACTGCTGTCGGGACACCCTAACTACGAATAGTCCTGGCCAACCACAAAGTCATAATTTCGCGTTCCATTCAAACATCTTTCGAGCGAAAAAGAATGCGAAGTCGATCAGTAACTCGCCGAGAGTGAGTGAAATTTGTATTGTATTGTTTTGTCAAAGTTCTGGAGCAAGCTTTTCACAGTTTAACCTCAGAAGCAACATGACATGTGCAAAGCGCCGGGAGCTTGATTCAGTAATTAACTAAGGAATATGAACGATCGAAGCCTCAACGGTTTATGATGACTATGTATATGTAAACGCTGCGGCTCATTTGAATCCGTCAAGTTGTGAACAAAGCTATGTCGTATTTTTTTTTTGCCAAAGAACTAACAAATTAGCCCCCCCCACCCTTTAAAAAAAGAAAATTAAGAAAAACAAAACTGTTTTGGACAGCTGCTCACAGCTGCGTTTTTCTTTCTCGCCGAAATATACTGTTTCCCCATCCCCTACCCCCCAAAATTCTCTATGTGTGGGATAACTAATGCGTCTTAAAAAAACGTTTGCTCTTCCAGCAGGAATGTGTCCTTACTGCTCAACGACGTGTTGTACATTTGCCCTTGTCCCACCGCCATTCTAGTAGAAGTCGTCAGGATGAGCAGCTGGAACCGTCCCTTTCACGCTGTGATATAATCGAATTTCCTGTTTTTAGTGGTCAATATAAATAGAGAACGCCAAGCCGTGACTAGTTGCTGAAACTCATTGTGTAGACTACTCTGATGCGCTAGTAGAATTATACTTTCTCGCAAATATCGCCAGGAAAGATGGCAATTTCATGTGTTTATTTGAAAAAAAAATACACACTTGATTTCTGCAAGTCCAAGTGGCTACAAAGAAGTATACTGAAGTAGAATTTCAAGTTTGCTCTAGAAAACTCTTCCAAGGAGTAAAGACACAAATGTATGTCTAATAAGCTAGAGTGCATGCAGCAAGAAATTGTCTTCATTCCTCATGGAAAAATCAATACTTGAATTATCGCTACAGGCTAATTGTGGGATTATTGCATTTGTTTGTCGGTGTCGTATATATCGAAAAGATGCGGCTGTTAGCTACAGGTAGAAGTGATACTACATTTATTCTTAATAGCCATTAATAACTTTGTTATTAAAAATAATTTGTTTGGAAATCTTTTAAATCACCTTAAACGAAATCGGTAACATTTGGTAATTGGCAATTGCCTGCACTTTTTGCGTTCTGCTCACGAGTCACAGAGGTTTGTGGTATTTTGCTGTTGACCTCAGCATTTGTACGTTGCGCACATTAGAAGCCCCATCCCATAACAGACTTTGCAATGCTGGCAGTGAATAAATCAGCGAAAAAGAAGTTGCCTATATAGATTGTACTTTAGTGTAGATCGCCATACACTTACCAAACAATACCTTGTTTGCAGCACGCTTCTTGGAACTGCACAGGTCTTCTGAATTCATTATTCACCATTTGTTCTCAATAAGAAAAAAAAATGTAAGAAAGAAACGTCGAAAAGACAATGCTTCTTTATTCAAGCAATAAGAGTTCTCCGTGTATCGTGGCTGCTGCCACTGTCCATGTGGTCGGTTGTTCCACGTTTTTTCATATCTGTTATTCGAGAGCCAACAGAGGCTCCCCTATAAGACCTTGTTTTTCTTTCAGCCATCTTACTGTTACATAGAGCCTGTTACTCACGCTTTATTTTCATTTACATTTAGTTCTTTCTTTTTAGACTCCAGTATCTTGCAAAATTGGCTTACGTTTTTAGACCGCATTGTGTCCAGGATCGGCGCGAATTTTTCATTAAATAAAGCCACACTTTCGGCTCAGCTTTCAAGCACGCCCAGTTTGAACGAGAGCATCAGTGTTAAATATTGATCTTGTTTCCGTAATCGCTCAACATTACGGCGCCATACCTAGCCCTACAATAACTTGGTGAGTATGTTTCGTTCCCAGTTTCATTTTATAGCCTTTTCCTTTCCTACATGCAATATAGAAAGCCTCAAATTGCCTCAAGATATTTCGCCAGAGAAGATCTTGTCTTCAAAAAGCAAAAAAGAGAATGATGATGTGCAGGACCAAGGACCCACTCACTTTGGGTATCGATGTTATGCTAACTAGTTTGCAGATAGGTGGCTACCTGGTATTGTTTGAGGTTACGCAGAGTGCTGCCAGGTAGAGCAACGTGTTTGTGTAAGGCGAGTCGCTATTCGGCGTAGGCGAGCCTGTCTGCGACGACAGCAGTGAGACGACAGTGACAACTATCGTGGAACCGTGACGGCACCATTTCGACGACAGCCACTGGACGCGAACTTACGGCATGCCGATTGTTGGGTTCTACATAGATACTGAAAGTGCGGAAGCAAGATAAGCAAATAATTGTGACGTCATTAATGAATACGTGTTATACAATCGTACACTGCTCTGTCTATGTCATGCAGTCTATAGTAAAATGGCAATGCCACTTTCACTACGGTAATGAAACGTTAAATCTTTTTGACCTTGGGCGATCATAAAGGCAAAAGAAGGTTACATAGCTTCTGCGTAGTTTTAGCTGCAAAGAGCTTAGATTATGGTGCTTGATGATTTGGTCATATTGAAGAAAGTGTATTTCTGCTGTGTGAGCGAAAGACAGGTTGACTCGTTTTCACCGTTACACTCGGTTTTGTTTTCTCTAAACCACCAATAAAGAACACAAAAACAACGATCGTGGTTTCATGGGTAGAGCATCTAGATGCTCTTCTAGAGGTCAGACATTGCACCATCGGCTACGCATGTCTTTGTTTTTGCAGCGATCTCAAAGGAAGCGTGGAAGGAACCTACCTAGCGCAAAGTGCCTGTAGAACAAAAAACTAAGAAACAAAAGAATGTATCTATCAAAGCCTTATATTATTTATAGAAGAACACGAGAAAAGTTACTTTCCCTGCGTGGCCGCATTTCCTGAGTTTGTTGACCTTCGAGGGCTTCTGTGAACGAACCGGAGGAGGTTAGAAGCAGTCATTTTGCTTTGAACTAACGGCACACATGTTTTTATTTTACCAAATGCGAATATTTCAATATTAGATCCGCTTTGGAATGATAACACAGGCTAATGACGAGACGATATTGATTATTATTGCTTGAACATACAGAGAGCAATCGGAGTGAAGCTGCGGGTTTCACATGAAGAAGCGCATGCGGACCCTGGCGCCTGGCGCTGGTCGGGGCATGTAGTGCAGCCGCTGCACCTCGGCGGTCACGACGGCGCAAAGAACGAAAGCGGCCGCTCCGTAGCTGGCGGGTGGCACGACGTCCTCGGGCAGGAACGTCCACGTGAGAGCGCACGCCAGGAGCACGTCCATGGCGTACTTGTACATGTTCGCCAGTCCCTGGTCCATCTCGCGCGCCTTGGACACGAAGAAGACGTACGCGAACGCCGTCTGGCTGGCCATGCTCATCTCACCCATGTCGACCTGGGCGCACAGTTCGCACCAGTGTTGTCCACTATGCCACGACGTGGCTCCCTAAATCTCAATTTTCGCAGGTGCTGATGACCTCGGTGGCCAAAGCACAGGAAGCGCCGACCTAGTTCGCGAGAGTAGTGATGGAAAATTGTCGATAGTACTATCGATATTTGAGCTACTGTCGAACTACCCATGGTGAAAAAAAGCCATCGACTGTACTTTTGACTATAGAATTATAATCGTCTTACCGCACGTGGTCACTATAAGGTAATCACGGCGACGTTTCATTGTACGTTTCGAACTTAGAATGAAAATAAGTAATGTTTTTGGCCTGGTGCAACAGAGGCTACTTTTAGCCATGAATAAGCGATAGTCATATGTGGAATTTAGACGTTGGAGACAATTTTATTTCAGTCGACAAACAATTGCAGCTAGAATGCATGGACTGTGTTAGTTGTAGTAAGTTATAATATCTTGGTTTCACTGCGATAGCAATTATATGGCCACTCCAAGCGCATTTCTGCCGTCACCGTCGGCGCCACCGTGGGGTTTCGTATCGAGTCCAAGGGCGATAAAATCGTCTCCGCGCACCGTATGCTGTATGTGCGAGTGAAAGCGCGTGAGGTTGAGCCAGCGATCGCCCCAATCTCGCGCACGCAGCGGACGAAAGCGAGGAGTAAGCGCGCCAGATTCCGTCGCGCGCAAGGCTTCGAGGAGTCCAGAGAGTGGGGGCGAGTTCTACTCTGGGCGGCCCAGGCCGCCGCGCGCACCCGGTGGGTCCGCTGTACCTTGAAAGTCATCTGCGAGGTGTACAGCGTTCAGGCTGCACTATGTTTTCGCGGTGTTGTTCGCGTTAATGCGAGCGGCAGCATGAAGGTTAAATCGCTCTCTGCAGCTGCCGCGTTTCCTCAATGCAGCGTTTTGACAGAGTTTACGCGGTCATTTAGTCAGACGTTTTCATGTTTGCTTATGCGGGCTTGATACAATGTTTGCTAATTTAGTTAGTATGTCCATGTTTACCACTTTACAAGGCCAATAAAACTAATATGTTCGCTTCGTATGGCTCTCCACTAATTTGGTTTTACAGTAGATGCTTTGAATTTCGGGCGAAGCTGCAAATTTTTCATTCCCAGAATTCCAAAACTCTCTATAGCTATGAAAATAGCAAAGATTAGTGAAATAGCATAATATTATCGATACCATCACATAGAGCTAAAAATACTAATGCTATCAAGAGCCAAGTAAATGATAATGTCAAAGGAAAGGTCATGAGTTTTCCAGAACGGCGATCCTTTGTCTATATGCACAGCTGCATGCAAAACCACGCCAGTCATCACGCTATTCCCTAATGGCAAAGTGGTAAGGCGGGATTAATTTTGACAGGTTGAGGTAGAAGCGAAAATGTGCAGAAATGAAAATATGCAACAATACAGGACGCCACATGCCACTACACACAACTATAGACTCCAAAACCTAGTTGCTCACGGTGGATGCTCATGGCCTTCATGCTGTAGGTTGAACGGTAGCGCGCTTGCGCTCTCCTTAGTTTTCTCGTGAAACTCGCGATGTTGAACGCCAGCACGCGTCCTCTTCCTCGTAGCTAGCGGCCCTGGCGCTGTATGTTGAACGGCAGTGCACCTGCTCTCCCGCTCTCTCTAGTTGCTCATGGCGCTTGCGCTATTGTTTGTTGGTTGTGGCGCTCGCCCTGTTAAACGGTAGCACAGTTCTCCCTTGCGTTGCTCGTGGTCGTTGCTTGTGACTTTCGCGTTCTATGCCGAACGTGAGCGTGCTTGCTCTCTTTTTCTAGCTGATTGTAGCCCTTGTATTGCATGTTGAGTTGTGGCACACCGGCCCTCTCTCTCTCTCTCTAGTTGATCGTGGCCTCGTGGCCTTCGTGCAGCATGTTGAGCGGCAGCGCACCTGCTCACTGTATACTTAATCGTGGCCCTCGTATTGCATGTTCAGCGGTAGCGCACCTGCTCTCTTCATAGTTGATCGTGGCCCTCGAGTTGCATGTTGAGAGGTAGCGCACCTGCTCTCTCTCTATAGTTGAGCGTGGCCCTCGTGTTCCATGTTGAGCGGTGGCGCAATTCGTCTTTTTCTAGTTGATCGTGGCCCTCCTGTTGCATGCCGAGCGTTAGCGCGCCCGCTCTCTTTCTCTCTAGTTGATCGTGACCCACGCGTTGCACGTTGAGCAGTAGCGCGCCTGCTCTCTCCCTAGTTGATCATGGCCCTCGTTTTCCATGTTGAGTGGTAGCGCACCTGTTCTCTCTCACTAATTGATCGTGGCCCTCGTGTGCATGTTGAGTGAGTGGTAGCGCTCCTTCTCTCTCTCTAGTTGCTCGTTGCGCTCGTGTTGCATGTTGAGCGCTAGCGCACCTGCTCTTTCTCTATTTGATCGTGGCCCTCGCGTGGCATATTGAGGGGTGGCGCACCTGCTCTCTGTCTAGTTGATCGTGGTCCTCGTGTTCCATATTGAGCGGTAAGCGAACCTGCCCTCTCTCTCTATCTCTAGGTATTCATGGCGGTCGCGTGGCATGTTAAGCGGGGGCGCATCTTCTTTCTCTAGTTGATCGTGACCCTCGTGTTCCATGTTGAGCGGTAGCGCACCTGTTCTCTCTCTCTCATTGATCGTGACCCTCGTGTTCCATGTTGAGCTGTAGCGCACCTGCTCTCTCTCTCTCTCTCTCCCCTGATTGACCGCGACACTCGCGTTGTACGTTGAGCGGTGGCGTACCTGCTCTCTCTGTAGTCGATCATGGCCCTTGTCTTCCATGTTGAGCCCTAGCGCACCTGTTCTCTCTCACTAGTTGATCGTGGTCCTCGTGTGCATGTTGAGCGGTAGCGTGCCTTCTCTCCCTCTAGTTGCTCGTGGCACGCGTGTTGCATGTTGGGTGGTAGCGCACATGGGAAGGTATTCTTGGTAGCGCACTTGGGAAGGTAGTCCACCTAGTGGACATGTCCATTTCGTCTGCAGTTTAAGTTCTGATTGGCTGGGCTGGGCTGCGCGTCCGCAGCAACCAGGCGCCACAGCCAATCAGCACTTTAGTAGCAGACGAAATGGACATGTCCCCTATGTGGACTCTTACAGTATACCTCCCCTGCTCCCTCTCTAGTTGATCATAATACCTGCACTGCTATTTAACTGTAGCGCGCGTACCCTGTTCTTGCTCGTGGCCCTTGCGCTGTATTTTAAACAGCAGCGCGCCTGCAGTCTCCATTGTTGATCGACGCGTTCGCGATGTTAAACGGCAATGCGTGCGTTGTGTTGTCCCATGTTTCTCTTTCAGTCTAGTTGCTCGCGCCGCAGTTGAACGGCAGGGCACATATTCCCTCTCATTCCTTCGGATTGTTGCTTGTGGCCCTTGTGCTGTATGTTGAACCGCAGCGCCGCTGCTTTCCCTGAAGTTGCTTGCGCTGCTTGCGCTATATGTTTAACGGCAGGGTCCCTGCTCTTTCTCTAGTTGTTCGCCCTCGTTGCTCTCTGTTTAGTTACTCGTGGCGCTCGCGCTGTTCAACAGCAGCGCACCTGCGGTGTCTCGTTGCTCGAGCTCATTGCTCGTGGCCCTCGCTCTGTGCTGAACAGCCATGAGCCTACTCTCTCTCTTGTTGCCGATGCCGCTCACGCTGTTGTTGAACGGTGGCATGCGTGCTGTCTCTGGATGCTCGTGATTATTGCTCGTGGCCGCCGCACTGTATGCTGAACCGCAGGATGCCTGCTTTCTCTCAAGTTGCTAGTGGCACTCGCGGTGTTGTGGAATGGCAGCGCGTGCACATGTTCTGTCGTTCATTGCTGGTGGCCCTCGTTCTGCATGTTGGACGGCAGCACCCCTGCTCTCTCTCTCTATGCTCTGTTTAACACATCAGATACAACACTGTGGAGACTAGACAGACTTGTTCCAGTTGTCGCGTCGGCACTTAGAAATAGTTTTAGGTTTTTGACCGCAGTTGTGGCAAACTGTTCTTTATATAGCCTCAGTATCGAATGGATAATTTTTTTGTCCTAAATGTGGAATACCGCTGGTAATCCGTTGTAATAGATCAATTAGCTTTCCGTAGGTTTTTTTCATCTGTGTTTACATCCGGTCGGGGCAGCCTTAGGAGAACACTCGCGCGAGCGAGTGCCGGTGGCGCGCAACGAAGCATTAGAGAGGTTTAATTTGTCCGGTATTCCGGTAAAATGCAGGCGTAATCGTGTTGCTGCCAAAAATTTACACCCGCAACAAAGTAAAATACACTTGGTTACTGCAATATTAGCTGTTTCTGCCTGTTTGAGCACTGCGCCACCAGGTGGCCATGCAGACCGCTCACGTTTACGCCTCCGCTCCAACGCCCCCGTCCGTCTGCGTTTTACCGGAATACCGGACAAGCCAAACCTCGCTATTTACGGAACGCGCGGAGCAATACATTTTCGTAATGGCAGCGCGTCAACTGGTTTGGAAACGGCAATATGTGCACGGCAGTGCCATTCTCCAGAAGCTGTCCCTCGAAGAATACCTTTTCTCTATTTTGGCCGGCGAAAGGCGTAGGGGGCGCAATATCAATAAAGCTGAGCGTCGGTTGTACCTGTCATTTAGAGCGTGAAACTAAATGTTGACCTAAAACGCCTTTTCAAACGCCAAATATGTTTCACACATAATCCGCAAGACATTTTGAAACAATGAGTTTTAGGGATGCGCCAGTTCAATGTAACAGAAGCCACCGTACTTAGAGATGCGTGAATGAAAAAGGTCTACTGTTTGTCTTTCCAATAGAAATTAAAAGGAAGCCACTGCGCTTAGAAAATTGCGAAACAAAAGCAAGGACTGTTTGTTTCTTTAGGATGTGAAGCCTGCTATTGAAGTCCTGTGGCGCTGAGTGCCATTCAGTTTCCGGTAGGAGCGTTTGTATACAAATTATATCCTTTTTTTTTCTGCTAGTTTTCTTCAAGACATACGCGCCATGTTTTGTGCAACCGATTTCAATGGCTTGGTATAGTAGTGATCACACGTTTCACCGCGCAAAAGTAGTATAAAAAGGAATGTGCATCACAGACATTTCTGTTTACGATTATGACATCATTGCGCGTTTTAGAAAGAGCAAACGTTACGCAGCTCGTACTTGGAGTCTTGCGCATATCTCGAAAAGACTTAACATCACACAGATGAAGGCCGTATTTAAAAGAAAGAGAAATTATCCTTGTTTTGGCGAGAGTTACCGTCAAATGCCTGAGCAAAATCTCGCACAGGCTTATAAAAATAGATTAATTAAAGTGTTTAATGAAAACAGTGCATAAATACCAATTGTGATAGGTAGTACTACTGTCGGTTCGACGCGCGCCCGCCTCAGAGGCTTGCTGACTGCGGGTGGAATTCCCGGAGAACGTCCTTGAGATTTGCCCTTTTGATCGCTGCCACAACACGCTATTGCACGCAGCGTTTCCAAATGTCCATATTGTGCACTCAATCATGACAATGTTTCTCATCAGCAAGATCGGCAGCAGGCTTCTTCCTGAAAGCGGCCAGCATAGAGCGAGTGCGCCCGCAAGTAGAAACCTTACTAAGGTTTATCGCTGTATATGTAATGGCCACTCAATTTAACGCACCACATAGATAAAAATCAGGCGTGCGAACAGAAAGGAGCTCGATTTTACTGTTGCACAGCTGGCAGCGTCTGCCTCAATCGCCTCTGAGTTTCCCCTGAAACACGTAGTTCAGCTTGACGAGTTTGACTCAGTGGCTCGTGTTTGAGAGGCTGTTGTGGCACTTAACAACACAAAAGTACTGTGTACGAATTGCGGCATAACGAGGCCATTCTTGCCATTGTGGCAAAGCAACCGCCGGTATAACACGCGCTGCAATGCAAGCGAGTGCGTGGTCGGACCGATGGGAGAAGAGGCGATCATCGACATTCTAATGTGCGTGCTGGGGAAGCAGTCGGCGCAGGTGTAACGGGCGAAACTTGTTTTATTTGTAAATTTTCATGTACTTTCTTTCCATCCGTTGCAGCCTCATTACCGTCTCTGTTTATATGACTTTCCTTTTTCTGACTGCGTGATTTTATCATATTTCCATTAGCCTGTACTTGTTTGCCAACATTCTTCACCTCTTCCACCATTTCCATGCACAATATTGTGGTGCAAATGAAGCCGCACCACAGCCACCGCAGTCTTTTCATGTGTATTCTTTCTATTTCATCGAACTTAATTTCGCTCTGTACTTCTCTGACTTCAAATCAGGTCTTACTTAGAGAACGCTGCAGTGCTACATTTGTGGTGTTACCATTGGCCTCCAATACCACCGTCCTTTCCTTATATTCAACCCCCCGATAAGTTATTTGATTTTAGGAATACATTCTGTGAATTTTAGCGCTGGCACCATTGCTTCTTTCCCCACTTGCTCGCATCACCTCATGATTATAACAGCTTCAAAGTGCTTTACGTTTTACGGTAGCTGCATGCAGTTATCGGTGCGTCGCAGCTGCATTCCTTACTCCTGCGTTTAGTGGTGCCGAGCAGTATTCGAACACCGCAAACAGCGCATCGTAATTGGTAGAGTACGGGAAAGGATTAGAATTGGACTTATTTCTGTGGAGCCCCAAGGCTGGACGAGTTCCCAGTAATGGGTAGATATATATAAGCCTCGGGGATCGGTTCACTGTTCTGTGACGGAAGATCTAACCGCCTTATGCCTAGCTCACAACACACAAACTCTGTCAATGTGTTTGATGACGCAAAAATAACGCCGACGAAAGGTCTAAGCTTCGTTTGTATATATCTTCTTCCGCTCAGAAGTCGTGGTCAGAGATTTTCGTCATATGCACTAAGCAACAGGGGCACGATGACCTACGTAATTCATACATAAAGGCGGGCGATAGGAAAACTGCAGAATTACCAGCCCTACAACCTTGTCAAGGTTGCCTAAATAATTTCTACTAGTAATTAACTCGAAGTACAGGTTTTTTGCAGTTAGCCTCTAACGTGCAAAGCATAGGAAGGTGCATGAGCGTTCTTGCATTACGCAGTCGTTGGGATGCCGACGTCATGAATGCCACATTTGCACACGCTACCTCGTGTTCCACGCCAGAACGCCATGTATGCTCAGCCAGAGCTGCGGGTGGGTTGAGCTTCCAAGCGAATGAAAGCGATACGAGTGGGAGTCGACGCAAGGGCCCGGTTACCTTGGTCAGCAGCGCCTTGGGGCTTTCGAGCACGTTGCCGGCGAGCAGGGTTGCGAAGAGGAGCGATGTGAAGGACGAGTGGAGCAGCAGCACCCCCTGGGGGATGTCTTTGGTGGTGTGGACGAAAACCTCTTGGCCAGCGACCAGGCAGGCTGACAGGAAGGCCCACCCAAAGCTCTGCAGTCTCTGCGAACCCATCCCTTCGTCCTGGTACAACAATAGCCCCATGGCCGTTACCAGGCACGTCTGCAGGGGTTAAGAGTAGCCAAGCTTAGTCAGCCGTTCGTGGTATTTTGCTCTGCTATAAGTGCGGCAGCAGGACAACAGAAAGTACGGCAATAGACAAGAATAAACGAAGTACACGTAACGTGAGCTAAATATTGTCATGCGTAATAGAGTCCCCGCTATTAGAAAGAACAGATAATCCCCTATTATTTGTCCATGTCTATGTCTCAGTGCCATTTTTATAATAATCGTTCACGAACTAGATATAGGTCTCCCTATCGAAACGGTGGCCACGCTTTTTGAAGCACTTTAGACCTGATGATATGACTTCTATAGCGCAGCCTGATTAACAGTCACTTCAATATTTTGTCGTTAAAAGTACTTATATCCTATTTGAGATCATAAGAAAACAATATGGCATAATAAGGGGCCAAGTTGACCAAACGATCTTACCAGCAAGTTTTAGTGCTAGAAAAATACGAAAAAAGGGTATTCGCGACGCTAAAGCCGTTAGTAAAGATCAAAAAGCTTGCGATGCGCACCGTTGCAAGGAATTTGAGCTGTAGTCGACAAGAACCGTGTATGTGATGGTAGCACGGGTGCGAACTTCAATGCTTACCCCAATAGTAACAGTAAGTCGATTGACAAAACTAAGCAGCCGTCGCAGTTGCCGACGTAAGAAGGAATTCCTACGATAGGTGGGCAGCAGTGTTACGAACAGAATTATGTTTGTATGGGCCACTTGAGGTGACGCGGTTAAGCGGTTGCTGTTGCAGCTGATCGGCCAGAGGCCACAATTGATAGCCGGGGATTGCGCGTGCTTTCATTTTTGTAGCGCGCTCTCATTTGTCATATCAAAGTCCATTGAGTAGTTTTAGTGCATAAGTGTATGTCTCAGTGCGGCATTATTCTATTCGGTGAAGCACCGATCAACGGGTGCCAAAAGGTCATGGAAATGAGGACCGGCAATCAAGAAGGATATTGCCGGCCACTCGGGCCACTCGGGCCGAAAGAAATCGAAAGCAGGTTTAGAGATTATTATCTTTTTGTCGTGGTAGCGACGTGGCGCCCCGACAGGTTTTTGTAGGAACACCTGTGTATTCTCTGCCCCGCACTGAGAAGCTTACTAAGACGGCGGGGGTGCAAATACTCCGAAATATGTGGTGTGTCTGTGCGATCCTGTGTCCACGCAGTGCTGACAGTGTGTGTGTGCCGACAGCGCCGTATGGCCGGACGCTGTCGTTTCTCCTGTGTTGTGAACGAACAATAGAGGCCCGCCATAGACTCAAGGTTGTGCGCGTGTGGTGCAATAGGAGTGCGGGATCTCTAAATGCCCCGGGGAATCACCCGTTCCCTTACCCCTAATTAAAAGGGGCGCGGCGAGACCTTGGGAGGAGCCGGGATCCAACTGGGTGAACTTTATTGGATCGTCACCAATATCTGCCGTTCCCCAACACAGGGAACTAGGGAAAGGAGAAGTTATTTAATCGCAGGTTTTAGACTGAGGTAAGCAGTCTAGAAGCTGAGCCTACAATATGTTGAATAGCGTCAAGGAGCTGGTGCCGTCGAGTATTGCCGGGGCCGCCTAGCCGCGTCTTAAGTGCGAGAGTTGACGTGGGAGACGACAAACCAACGTCTGCATCCAAGCTCACCGTAGTTCCCCTCAAGTTAGCTCAACCTGCTTGGGGGAAGACTTCAGACCTAGACTCCCGGGAAACCCAGCCCAGCAATCGCATCCACCGTAACGAGATCGGCTTGCCAGCGTTCTTCGGGAAAGCCCTGCCGTCGACTCCACGCTTGATAGACATGCTGCTGCTGCCCGGCCGTGCGAATGCCATCATTTCTTTTCTTTTGAACTCTGTTTAGTTGACCACCGTTAAGTGTGTTTTGTGGAGTGTTAATTTCTATATTTACTGTTAACTGTTCGTTCTGTTTCTTTTGTATTCATCATTGATCTAGATTAGGTGCATGTGTGTTAGTGTTCTTGTGTTTTTTTGTGTTTCCTTTAATCTTTGCGTGATTGCGTCGATAAATATTTTTTCTCTTTCTCGCGACTTTGACATCTTCGCTGTGTTCGCTTGTACACAGAGTGACCAACCGGCTTGTGTACCCTGTCGACGACTTCTCGCCGACAGCGAACGGAGGACAAGTGTATTAGGCGTGCGCTGCTGCTGAAGCCAGTAACATTAAGGGTGTGCGCCGAAGTTCTGCTTAATCTCTGATGTTCTGTAGCTGTTGCTGTATTTGCGCAATAGCCGAATTTTTCGCGCTCTTCATGACACTGTACGGGGTAGCAGTGCGGCCTCCGTCACTGACAAACATGAAGTTTTTCATTGATGTGTTTTCAGCTTTTTCATCATTTTTTTCTACTTTAGGCTTTCCTCGGTCATATGACGACGAATCATTATTTTTCGAAACGCTTTCGAGGCTACACTTTTCCATGCGACACGAATAAACGCAGAAACGCCTAAACATTGCTAATTATCAAATACTTTTGCTGTTGGGCAATCCGTTAATGTACTGCTTGCTGTGAGTCTCAGCGTTTTATTATCTTAATCATAGTTTCAATTAGGCACTAAGTTGAAGTGACGCAGCGTTTAGGCTCCTGGCTTTGCTGATCCTGGAGCTTACGGTGTGGACAAAGGTATGCGTAGGACGGGCGGCAACGTGTCTATGATACGGAGTCTGATGTTAATACAAGGACCTAGCAAAAATGGCTCACAAATAAAATCATGTACCACAATTAATACGCAAATCATGTGAACTCATCGAACAAGCGTGATGCTACGACGAAAATACACCTTGGGAGCGGAGCGAATAATCCTAGCATAAGCCCTCTTGTAGCTAACTGCGGTAAAGGAAAGCGTGCGAATATTCTTTTGTGTGGGTGACATCGTTTGAGCGGACAACACCTGTCAATTCTAATGGAGTACGAAAATTCATGGCGCCACGAAAGGCTATGTGAAGTGTCACCAGGTTGTTGGCTCAGCAGGTTGTCATACGGCGGCCTGTGTTCCAATATGTAGAATGTGACATAACTGCAGCACTTGGCGGTACGCTTACGCATACTTAGGAAACTCTAGTAGAGATTGTGCATTTTTTTCCTCATTCCATCCTTGATGTCTGCACACAGCGGTCAGCTTGAATGGAGGTGTAGTCGTGAGATCGGCCATCTTGTGTAGGGCAACCTAAACGGTTAGGAAGGCTTCCTATCAGTGCTTGATATACATGTAGAATGCAGAATTGCTCTGATGTGCTCATCCTGGAATCAATTTGGATCAAATTTGGTGAACTTAAAATAATTCAAGCATGAAATTGCGACTCTTAGGAGCAGACTCTTCTTTAGGCCTTCAGAGCATTCACAAAATATGACACGAATAAAAAAAAAGACAGGAAGTGAACTTTAAAGACTTGTGTCTGCACATAAAAACCCGAAGTCTCAATTTGTTAAACCACGTCTACTGTGACGTCTATAGTGGAAAATATTGACAAATTTTGCCGCCAGTAAGTTTTATAATATAATTCGTGAATGTCACTTTTTCAAAAGTATTGTAGAAAGCAATGACGTTACGTAATCTGAATATATTGAATTCGTACGTTTAAACGCTTTCATAGAGGATTTAATGAAGTTGGAACGGTTGTTTTCGTACAGGCGTGCCGTGTTGGTAGGCGTGGCAATTAAAATTTGTTTGTGCTCAATTTCCACTGAGTATGTGGAAATAATAAAGGAACAATATAGAATGTATACTCTGACCGCTGACTGCTTTCCTTTTAAATGTAATAAGTTCCATTGAAATCGGTTCAGCGGATGTCCAATAGCACTGCTATGCAACAACCAAAATTGACGAGAGGAACGTTGGCTGTCACAAAGGTAACCATGAGCACGTAGTCACTGCATGTGCGAACAAGCGTGCAGTGACTTGTCCATATACTCGACCTTTAAGTGTACATACATTATGTAAGTAGTCATAGCTTGTGTAGGTCACGCAACAATTTAATGAAGGCGCTAAGATTTACACGTTTTGCATGCGCTTCAATAAGAAAACCAGAGTTAACACACAACATCGCAAGCATGTGTGACTCACCATCGAGAAGACGAACCATACAGGTCTCTGTGTCGTTGACCCTGCCATGGTGGGTAGGCCTGCCAGAACGGGTGCCATGCTTGTCAGCGCCGCAGAGTCTACGATGCGGAGATGTATCAAGGACATGAATCTGCGAGAATGAACGCAACAATTGGGTTTAAGTGGAAATAGCTGCTTTTCATATGGCGAACAGATGCTTGGAAGGCTGTGTTTTCAACCACAAATAAGATTGTTTCTCTTAAAAAAATATTGAGCTACAACGCACATGTCGAAATGCGCATGTGAAGCTGGAGCCTTAGTGAGGCGGTAAATAAATGCTATGCAAATAAATGCGACGCGCACATTGCTTTCATCCTATGCAACCTGTAATATCATGCAGTGTGATCTCATGCAATGCTTACATTTATGCAGTGCAGAGGCCACAAAGCTCACACTAATACTGTGCAAGCTTGGGTTTAGGCACCGCACCACTCTCAATCTGTGGCGGAAAGCGAGCCCCAAATCAGGACTGCGCACAATGTGAGACTTAGACGCAGCGAGGCCACGAGAATAAAGGCAATGAGTGATGCTCGTCGGTGGAAAGAGTGTCAATTATAGATGTATGCAGAGGATGAAGATTGATATCTAAACAAATTTAGGCATTTCATGCACCTTGAGTCACAGTGGCATGCGTATATACCAATAGTGGGGAATCGGACATGAAGTGGAAACATACCTAGTGGCACGTACCCCAATGGCCGAAGTATGGGGTAACTCAAATGTAAGAAAATTATGAAAATCAAATGAGCTGTTGATCATCATAATATTTCTTTTTCAATGAGATAGACACTTAGCTTGATAAACACATTAGCTGAATGGTGTCGCGTATGGAAGATGGAAATTAATGCAGATAAAACTAAGGTCATGACATTTTCTTCCAAGCTAACCTTTCCATCTAACGTATACACTCTACGCAATTGCATACTCGAACGAACCACTTCCTTTAAATATCTGGGCGTTATTCTTACATCTGACTTAGCTGGGCCATGCATGTTGAGCATATTACTAACAAGGCAATAAAAAAACTTGGCTGTGTAAAACGCCGTCTGTACCTTGCAAACAGTGACACAAGACTTCGTGCATACATCTCCCTTATCAGAACAAACCTCGATTACGCCTCAATTATTTGGAACCCTCACACAGCTAACCTTTCTGATTTCATCGAATCAAGTCAAAATAAGGCTGCCCGCTTTATTTTGCGCTCCTACTCTCCATATCAAAGTGTGTCGGCATTAAAGCCGACCCTTAATCTTCCGGATCTTGACACACGACGGAAATATTTCCGTCTGTCTTTTTTTCACTCCCTTTACTATTGTGGTTCATCTTTTTCATCTGCTCCCATCTTATCCGCCCATTATCTGTCCACCCGCAATGACCATGTATGCAAAGTGGCTCCCATATTTGCTAGGACCAAAAAATTCCAAAATTCCCCTTTCGTGTTATGAGTCAACGAATGGAACGCCCTACCTCAAGATATTGTAACAATCACTGACCCGTCTGCCTTCCAATCAGCCCTGCGCACATTTCTAAATGTATAAAATGTTCAGCTGCCACTTCTTGACTGGCCTGCGTTACATATCAGTATAATTTCTAAATTTCTATTTACCCGCACCCACCTGGCACTTGTGCCTTGTTGAAAAGTGCCATGTACAGCAAATATGAATTGTACCATGTACTCTCGCCCAAATTACTTTTCGTTTTTTTTCCCTCTTTTTTTCATCTTTCTTTTACAAAGTGTTTCTTCTACGGAAATCTGTGCTTGTTGCCTTCAGTCATTTTTATTACAATATCATGTGCCAATTGTATCCCCCCCCTATGTAATGCCTCTCGGGGCCTTTAGGGTATTGAAAATAAATAAATAAATAAATAAATAAATAAATAAATAAATAAATAAATAAACAAATACATAAATAAATATAAATAACAAAGACACCGTTCTCTAGAGGCACCTGTGAGTCCATGATATGCACAGTATTTATGCGGGGTAGTCATATTGAAGCTTTACGGATTTTTTAAAAACCGCCCGTGTCAGAAAGCTGAATTCTTGTCGTAAGAAGGATTATTTGAAGAGGCGGACATTGCTGGAGTGAGAAATCAAAACACGTACTCTACTAATTAACAAGGATTTACTAATTTACTTCTTAACTAATTACTTCACGACGACACATGTCGCTATTTACGAATTGTAGCCGGTGAGCTTGCAAGATTCATCCACTTCAAATGAATATCTAGGATGAAACCAGTTTTGTCACATTATTTCCCAAAGTATGGGACCAAATACATGGGATTTCCAGTTAATTTTGTACTTCAATGCATAACAGAGCGTTTTGTTTAAAAAAAGTAAATGGAACAACAGCCCATTTTACAGAGAGTTTGATGGCGCATTTCTGCAAACTGGTGTCATTTTGGAATTTAATTCCAAGTTGATACACCTCGCAAACACACCAGCTACTATTCGCAAATTGCAATATGTGCCATAAATTAATTAATTGGAAGTTAATGAGACAACTTTTAGTAATTAGTACAGTATGTGTTTAGATTTACCGTACCAGTAATGTCAGCCTCTCTGAATAATCCAGCTTAAGGACTAGAATTATGCTATCTGCAACAAGCTATTTTCTTTAATCCACAAAAATGAGAAATTATTACCCTGTACCGCAATTCATTTCTTAATTGTGTATCATAGGTACACTCATTGCCACTACTTTGTCCGTCAAAATTCTGTGTCGAACGAGAATTCCAGGGAAAGAGGCAAATGAATCTCCGGGTCAACAATACCTGTTGCCACTGCGTTCTGAATTCACGAGGTTGAGAACGGGTTGATTTTCGACCCCTGCATGACGGCGGTCACGCTGCAGTTACAGAGCAGTGAGAACACGTGATGCACCACAGCACATGTGAGCTGATGCAATGGGGCGCGCCACTATAAGTATGCAGCGTATACGCCTGCATGCTTCGCCATAAACTGCAGTAAGGCGTTTCAAGAGTTGGAACTATTCTGTGTGCTGTAGGGTTCGTCGTGCAGCGCATAATAAACGTAACATACATGTTACAGGATATTTCAGGGAATGAGCTAGCGGTTGTTTGGCCCCTTCTGCTTTGGTTCTATATGTTAAAAGGCATCTGGATAAGTGGTTCATTTACAACGAAAGCAAGTAGCAGCCTTTATCCACACATCTTAGTACGGTGACATGAACGAGTTAAGAGCTGCGAAACGGAATCAATGAAAATGCGGGTTCCCCGTGGCCATCGCTACATCTCGTCATTACTTAAATGCAAAAACACCTGTTTATCCAGGACTTATTTTACTGTCAAGTAACGTTACATACTGTCTGAATCACACTTTTCAAGAGTGGTCAAACGGTACAGTTGTCCGCCACCTTTGGAAAAAAAAGAAGCACTGGCCGAAGCTGCGATGAGGCCATGCACGGTTGTGCCGCAAGCTGTAGCCATGGGCTATGGGTAAATCATATGTGGAAACAAGCCACTACAGTGAGATAGCAGCTACGGACGCTGGCGCAGCCCGTAGCCGGCCGCTCGACCACTCTAGAAAAGTGTGGTTCAGACTGTCTCGTGCATCAAAGAAAGGGGATCTTTCGCATAAATGGCGTCAATAAAGTACTCCTTGCTGAAAGTCGTTTTTGATTAACCAGCCCGCCTGCTTTTTATTATATTGCCATAGCAATTATATGGACACTCCAACCCAATGTTTGCCACTGTTGTTGCCGTGAGCTTGAGTATATATTTGCGTATATGCATGCTATACGCGAGGCCATGCTACATGACATGCGGTATATGCGGCTTATACTGCCCCACCATTCTATCACTAATGTTGCCCATGATAGATCTTACGTTCCCGACGAAATAATTCCTCAGAACTTTGAGAATAGCAGCTGACAAACAAATGTCATGAAACAAAACACCGACAGCGTGTGTCTTTTATCGTCTCACACTTCAATAATAAAAGCGCAAACAATAACAGAAGTGAAACCTGAAAATGACATCATTTTATTAGCGCGGCTGTGCACAACCTCCGCGATCGGCCCAGCAGAGGTTTGAAACATACACAATATGGAAAAGTGGTGGTAAAGTCGCTAAGAAAGACTTTGGCTTTTATTAATAAGTACATGAAGTTGTCCGATGCCAGGATTCAAGCAGAGTAGCCCTAGCTCAACAGCTCGTTTTTACTTAGTCAGCCTACGTTTACTTAAATTCATGCTACTTAGTCAGCTTACGTTTACCTAAATTCATACTACTTAATCAGCCTACGTTTACTTAAATTAATACTACTTAGTCAGCCTACGTTTACTTAAATTCATACTACTTAGTCAGCCTACATTTACTTAAATTCATACTACTTAGTCAGCCTACGTTTACATATATTCACGCTACTTAGACAGCCTACGTTTATTTTAATTCATACTACTTAGTCAGCCTACGTTTACTTAAATACCTACTACCTAGTCAGCCTACGTTTACTTAAATTCAAATTACTTAGTCAGCCTACGTTTACTTCAATTCATATTACTTAGTCAGCCTACGTTTATTAAATTCATACTACTTAGTCAGCCTACGTTTACTTAAATTCATACTGTTTAGTCAGCCTACGTTTACTTAAATTCATACTACTTAGTCAGCCTACGTATACTAAAATTCATACTGCCACCAGCTCTACGAGTCCCACACGTCGTTTAATATACTAAAATGTTTGCTATCGCGTTCATTGCTTCGCCCTTCTGGCGAAACAGTTACATTTGTTAGAGGTTAGAATCTTTCAAATGATGCCGACATCCCGGTAGCAGTGTCTTTCAGGACGTCTACAAGCGCTAAGATTGTTGCTGCTGTGCGTAGGCATGAAAATTCAATTTCTCAGTTAAGAAGACCACCTCCTGTTGGCTAATCTTATGCGTCATCACCACCTTTACAGATTGCTAAAAATTCATCTTCCAACAAATTTCGCTAATCAGTTTTACTTCAAGCTCCAGACCTTTTGCAAAAAGTAATGGAAGGCGACAAAAGTGGTCTCTTTTTAAAGCCAATAACGAGATTATTGCAACGATATGTTAAAATTACTTACTGTTGAACAGAGAAGTACAACAGTTATCATCCAAGTGTGTTAACTTACTGCTGAATGAGCGCTTTGTATAAATTTCTACGGCATAACGAAAGTTGGCCCAAAGCTAACTCCATGCTGTGAGAGGAAGCTTTAGCTCAAAGGCCTTTATCTAAATATTAGGGAACGGATAAATTGTTTTTCTTAACAGCCGCTGCACTTATAGCGATGAAGCCCTATGTAATGAAAATAAAAATGAAGTTAGAATGTAGTGACTGTTGAAAGCAGAATTGTTATTTAGGCCATGACATTCTGTCAAAACCTCAGCAGTCATGGAGGCATTACGGAATCAGGGTGTAGACGAGTCATATGTAAAAATACTGAAAGATATCTATAGCGGCTCCACAGCCACCCTTGTCCTCCATAAATAAAGCAACAAAATCCCAATAAAGAAAGGCGTCAGGCAGGGAGATAAGATCTCTCCAACGCTATTCACAGCGTGTTTAGAGGAGGTATTCAGAGACCTGGATTGGGACGAATTGGGGATACGAGTTAATGGAGAATATCTTGGTAACTTGCGATTCACTGATGATAGTGCCTTGCTTAGTAACCCAGGGGACCGATTGCAATGCATGGTCAATGATCTGGAGAGCCAAAGAAGAAGAGTGGGTCTAAAAATTAATCTCCAGAAAACTAAAGTAATGTTTAACAGTCTCGGAAGAGAACAGCAACTTACAATTGGTAGCGAGGCACTGGAAGTGGTAAGAGAATGCATTTACTAAGGACAGCTAGTGACCGCGGATCCGGATCATGAGACGGAAATAATCAGAAGAATAAGAATGGGTTGGGGTGCGTTTCGCAGGCATTCTCAGATCATGAACAGCAGGTTGCCGTTATACCTCAAGAGACAAGCGTATAATAGCTGCGTATTACCAGTACTCACCAACGGGGCACAAACGTGGAGGCTTAAGAAAAGGGTTTTACTTAAATTGAGGACGACGCAACGAGCTATGGAAAGAAGAATGATGGGTGTAATGTTAAGGGATAAAAAAAGAGCAGATTGGGTGACGGAACAAACGCGAGTTAATGACATCTTAGTTGAAATCACGAAAAAGTAATGGGCATGGGCAGGACATGTAATGAAGAGGGAAGATAACCGATGGTGATTAAGGGTTAGGGACTGGATCCCAAGGCAAGGGAAGCGTAGCAGGGGGCGGCAGAAAGTTAGGTGGGCAAGTAGATTAAGAAGTTTGCAGGGACGACATGGCCACAATTAGTACATGACCGGGGTAGTTGGAGAAGTATTGGAGAGGCCTTTGCCCTGCAGTGGGCGTAACCAGGCTGATGATGATAAGGCCGTAAACTTGTTGAATAAAGTTTGTTGAAAACCACAAACACCGAAAAACGAAACTCAGTTTCACAACTCCATACTGAGGAATGAAAAATAATACCACAATTCTGTAGACTACCTAGCAATGCATATAAAGAGAACAAAGCTTTTGTAATATATATCGCTTTGATATACAATACAGAGGACCAACTAATAGGTGGGCAAACATAGGTAACATGTGAAGAACTCTCGTACACATTGACGTAATAGTTCTGGGGAAACCCGCAAGGTGGAGAGAAGTAATTAATAAAGCAAAAATCAGACCTCCACCCGTTCGTAGCGATTGCTACAAAGGAAACCCATACGGGTTCCTTGAAAGAAAAGCCTCACAGCTGAAGAAAAATTCGTGCTGGAGAAATTCCGGTATTCTAAACTGCGTATTTTATAGTAGCTCAACCGGAGAAAGTTGACAATAATTTACAGCTTACGTCACTTGGTTACAATGTGTACGACTAATAAAAGAAAAATCAGACGTGATCCACCCGTTCGTAGCGATTGCTTAAAAGGAAACCCATACCGGTTCTTTGAAAGAAAAGCCTCACAGCTGAAGAAAAATTCGTCCTGGTCCGGCACTAATTTTTGGTCCGGCACGAAAATTCGTCCTGGTCCGGACCAGGATGAATTTTTCTTCAGCTGTGATGCTTTTCTTTCAAGGAACCCGTATGAGTTTCCTTTGTAGCAATCGCTACGAACGGGTGGATGTCTGATTTTTCCTTTATTAGTCGTACACATTGTAACCAATTTCCGTAAGCTGTAAATTATTGTGAACTTTCTCCGCTTGAGCTACTATAATATATGCAATTTAGAATACTGGAATTTGTTTCTTTTAGTGTGTAGTTACGCATTTGATATCTGCAGGCTGACATACTCACTCCTTAATATTCGCTGTCCATTTTTGCAAAGATAAAGGGGTCTCAGTGAAAACATTACTTGCTACAATAAGTAGTATTTAACTTTATCTCCCAATGGAGAACATTTCATCCAAGTCAGTCATGAAGTTGTGCAATAAAGCGTTTCTGCGCATTACGTTCACCAAATTCCGAACAGGCAGCATGGGCCTCGGCGGCGAGCTATACCTTTCTTTTAAAAACCGTGCTCAGAAGAATGAATGCACAAGCGTACCTGGCAGCGAACGCGAAGGCGGTGGTGAAGCCGCGCACGACCACGAAAGCGTTGACGGCGATGGATCCGTGGGGGCGCGTCATACGCAACGTGCAGCTGAGCACGCCCACGAAGGCGCCCAGGCTTACGAAGAAGAGAAGGCGAGCCGTGTGCTCCACCGAGTGCCGGCGCCGGCCCAGCACCGCCAGCATGGTCCACATGAGGCTGGAGCCCAGCATCAGCATGATGCGCTGCATTGCATCAGCATGACAGGGCGTGTGGCGATTCAATTTGAGTTGATGATCACCGCAATCGTAATACACTGCCCTGACACACGCACACACGCATTCGTGTGAGGACGCAAGCTGCAGTGAAGAAAACAGCAATTCAAATGCGTTTGTTTCTTTTCGAACGATATGTCCACAACAAGAATGTGAACCGCCTACACTCCGCATCATTATAAAATGCCACAGGTAAACGGTAATCAAACAGAGATACTCACATTCGGAACCTTATTCATTATTATTTGCTATGAAGCATAGAGTTTCTAAATAAATACCCAAGAGAGAAATGTGGCGCTAGTGCCTACGGGGGCTCTCCTGAGCGTGCCTCAACCTTCATGGGAATGATGGGAAGTAGATGATTCGGAGTCGGCTTCGAATTGACTTCGACCTTTAGACCGGCTGCGTTTGATTAAGGCGCAGTAAACGAAGCTATACTCAAATATTATCTCGTAAAATTGAATTTTATTTCTGCAGTGTACTATATGACGCGCAACACGGTACGTAAACTTTGTATGACTGAGATTGAAGCACGTTTTGCTATGGTTTACACCAGGACACACCAGGGTATGCATTCTTGTGCAATTCTGTTCCAGATTTTGTGCCAGAGTATAGTTATTTATTTGTTTTTACAACAGCAATAACAACCGTGCATGTACTTATATATAAATACTCATCAAGTATTTATGGGAATAAAAATTTTGTATTATGAGAAAGTGTTGCGCCCTTGAGAGGAATGCTACAAGTGCCGTCTGCTACGACGCCTGCTCGCTGCGAACGCGAGATTTTTCTCTCGGACGACAGGCACTGAATTGTGAACTCTCTCGCTCTTTCGAAAGGCTACGTAGGCTTTCACCATTGCTGAACGTCTTCAAGTACTTTTAAACACATCTGCTGCACTGATAGTAGGGATGCTTGAGGCCTCCTACGAGTATACTTCATTTCATTTTATGTTTACGCACGGCTTCCGAAGCTTTACGGCATGGCTTTGCACTTGCCCATTTTGCGACACCAGATTACAGCCAGGAAGCAGCAACCTTTCCTACCACAAGTAAGTTTGTGTTCTCAAAGGCCTAAAACACGCATTTCATTCAGCACATAGACAAGTAATGCATAATGACACCCTCAATAAAATTTGATTGTCAAGTGACTAGAAGTACAACTGTCTATGTCTTACATCAGTAGTGCTTTTTTTTCCTATTCTGAAGTTTCATAAAGCACGTAACGCTACAGCGCCAGCCTAACACACGTAACGAACCAAGGTCCAAACGGTCAAAACCTGTTCTTTCAACGTTTACGACGCCATTGCTTTCTCGTCTCGACTCCGACACCACATCGCGACACAAACATCGTCCCAGCCGCTGGCCCAGCGCGCTATCGCCACTTCGAGCAACAGAACAAAGGCAGAGAGCTTTCATTTGCACTGTCCCACTACAGGTTATACCAATTGCGCTTGGAGCGAAACCAAAGCTGCCAACAAATACTTGTAGACTCGTTCGCCAGTCAACAGAATGCCAATCCGTAGCCTGAACTTCCCATCATTCCCATGATGGTTGAACGATCTCAGCGCCAGATTTTACCTCTAGTTATACTGATATGAAACTCTATGCTATGAAGTTTGCTATGTGCTACGAGTTTTAGTTTGCTATGTGCTATTTGCTGTAATCATAAGTGCACAAAGAGGCGCGAGGGAATGAGATTGACAACGTCAGCGGCGCTGGCCATTGTTTATGCGGACTTCATATTATTCGCCTATGTTCTATGTCTATTGCAAAAAAAGACAGAAAATAGGTCGAGCTTTTTGCCGACTCTGCCCTGAACCTCTTGTTTAGCATATAGCAACAAACAGCAGTGGGAGCCTGCTGTGCTGTGGGAGCAGTGGGAGCCAGGAGTGGGAGCATGCGTTTCATCACTTCAATATGCATTTTCAGTTGATTAGTTATCAGTAGACAGCATTTTCGGGATCTCTAGACTTTCAGGTAGATATTTTTTTGCCTGCTTAGGGAATATGAACCATTGCTTAAGAGGGCATGAGTAATCCATTGTCTTAAGCGAGGGAAAAATTTCTCTTTGGGTAGGCATCGACATGCTTACGCGTTTAATAACAGAGGTGGTACGAAAATGTGTGTGCGAACATATCGTCGCGATGACCACCGATCAGGAGAAGAAATGTGTTCGTACCTTTGTTCGAAATTCTGCGTCACCCCTGTGTCGAGTGCTGAACAACTTCACTGGGAATTCATCTGGCTCACGGTGTTTCTTAATTTCATCACACCACCTAATTTTCTGTGGTATTTGACTACCCTTCCCTTCCCTTGGCACCAACTCTGCAACTCCAGTGGTCCACCGGCCGTCTGCCCTTTCATGGCCTGCCCAACTCCACATCTTTTCTGTTAATGTGAACAAGCATGTCGGCTATACCGGTTTGCTCCCTGATCCCCACCGCTCTCTTCCTGTCTCTTAACGACACGCCTGGCATTTCTCGTTCCATCGCTATTTGCGTGGTCCTTAACTTGGCTTCGAGCTTCTTTATTAACCTCCAAGGATCTGCCCCGTACGTTAGCGCTAGTAGAATGCAATGATTGTGCACTTTTGTTTTTTCAATGGGAGAGGTCAGCTACCAGTCAGGATAATATCCTCAAGTTTTCCTTAACAGGCATGACACATCTGAACCTATTTATCGGCAAGCAAGCGGAGGGATTCATTTTATTCAACCAGCGGCCACAACTCAAAGCTCACGCTCGTGAACAAAACGTAGTACGCCACCCAGTGAAAGCATGACAGTACGCAAACAATACGTGGGAATAGACAACTGCCGGTTTGCAAAGACCGCGACGTCACTACGAATACCCCCCCCCCCCCCCCCCCACTCGTTGCCCCACCCTCGAAATGGGCACTGGTTGACAAAAAACGTTATGCGGCATGGTCTTGCTGCTCAAGAGATCGTATATCCAGTGCCACAATTGTAATTTCGGTATGTTGCTAGTTTTTAAAGTGATGGCATCTGTGAACTGTGCTTCGAAAGTATAATCGTCCCTACTTTACCGGCACAGCCACGTAGCGTTGTTGTTCAGTGCACGGTTGCCTTAAGTTGGCATGTAGTGATTTCGTAAGCATGCGCCTCTTATTTCGGTAGAACAAACAGCCGCAACAAAGTTTTACTCTTCGAAAGGGAACATTTCATCACAGAAGATGCACATTTTGATTGTGCCGAAGTGATACCGCGCTCAATTGGCCATCATTGGCCTTCGGCCAAAAACCTTTATTGTATTGTCATAAATGTACTAATTTGCGCCCCATTTACACTGTAGTGTTAAACGAGTTACATGATTAACTGCTTCTAAACTACGAGCCATACCCATCACGGCGGCGCCTGGATTCAGACGAGGCAGGAATGCAAAAACACTTGTTACCGTGCTTTAGGAGCATGGTAAGAAACCCCACGTGGTCAGAATCCATCCGGAGCCTTTCCTTACAGTGTCGAAATAAGCCGCTGTGCAACTTAGGGATGTTAAACACTATACTTTAGTTTTATTTGTTAGCCATGGTCATGTGAGCGTACAAAGTAAAATTGCACACAATCCGCTGCGCAGCACCTTCGCTGGAGCTGATACCTCTAGAGCGTCAGGTGCCTCCTTTTGCTGCTTTCAACTTTGAAAGACCCAATTTTTGTATGTTTAGTGCATCCTCTCAGCATAAAGTTCGTGCCGTAGAGGTAAGTATAACAAGAAAGGCAAAGAGAAAGAAAGTTCGTATTGACTTAAGACCAATCGGATTTGCGTTAAAACGCGCTAATCACAACTGTTTGTAATTTGCGCATTCCCCGTGGTGGAGGGTATACAGGGAGCTTCGGCAGTGATCAGAACATGCTACGGGCTCATTCGTAATCTTAACTTTCAGTCGATAGATTATGCTCAAATAAATCTTTTTTCTTTTTTTTTTCCCAGCACACAGCACAGATGGCACCGACATAGATGCGCTCACTAATCATCGCGTCTCATTCATTCTTGCCTGTTCAAACATTACGTGTCCTGAAGTTTTGTCGGTGCCTGATGACTACGAGTGGCCTCTTACACGCAACAGGCGTCCACAGTCTCTTTCTTTTCTCTCTCTCTCTCTCAAACACGCACACACACACATGTACACACACACAAACGCACGCACAACGTCCGCTTCCCTACGCAAAGATGAGCCGTCATCGCCATTGTTTTTCGTCGCACACTTTCCCTCACCACAACAAACGTGGTACACTGCCATGGATAAGGCGATATTCTTCATTGCACAATCAATCACAGACCACCACGTGGCTCAAGTTCACAAGCAAAAAAATTACAGCGTCACCAGATTTCCATCACGCAGTTTACCACACACCGATGTTCTCCGACACAAAATACTGCTAATCTGGCTAACAAAAGAATTGTGGAGGTTCACGTAAAAGGAAAGAAGAAAAAAAAGGCGCCTTCACGTGGCGCCCACCTACCCCACATAATGTGCTACTGCACCACGCAGAAAGCCGGCGGCGGCTTTGATTTGCCAATCAGGATCACTGCACGTGTGCCGGCCCACAGTACGCTGTGACGTCGTTGCGGCAGCGTGACGTACCCCAGGAGGGGTCAACTGATGTATCAGCACTCTTGCAACTTTCAATTGAAATATACGAAATATACGAGAACGTCGCACACCGAATAATGCAATTGGAAAGAGTCACGATTGAGAGTAAACTATCCTCGCACTATTTGCGTACTTTCGCAGTTACTTGAGATGAAAAGAACTATCCTCGCACTATTTGCGTACTTCCGCAGTTACTTGAGATGAAAAGAATTACTAATCCCGAGATTTTTGAGTGACACCTTCTCGCGTATGACGTCAATGGCAGGACTCCGCTGCCGCACCGCGCGCGCGCTCGCTACTTGGAGGCGACTTGAAGCTGACTGCCGACCTCTTCTGCTCGAGTTTTCAAAATGCCAATCTACAGGTTTGCTCGACCAACATGTCCGAAGTGTACCAGGACACTATTCCCGGCAAAATTATAATAATAATAATATAATATTTGGGGTTTTACGTGCCAAAACCACTTTCTGATTATGAGGCACGCCGTAGTGGAGGACACCGGAAATTTTGACCACCTGGGGTTCTTTAACGTGCGCCTAAATCTCCCGGCAAAATCAGCGGAGTAGTCATCGACACCACGCTCAATGTGGCTTGCTCGTGGTGTCGTCTGCTAGTTATCAGTGTGTACACGCGCTCAACGTTGGTTTCTCGCCGTTGCTGTTTGTGCAGGATTTTGTATCAGCGCATCTCTGATCAGCGCATGCTGCGTACTCGGTCGCCCACCCTGTCACAGACATTCCGTTTTTGTTGCTGCTCAACGAGTTAAGCATATGATGAAATAAGTTTGACGCAATTACAAGAAACTCTGTGGTCACTGCGGTACGTGAATGCATGCACTGCTTTAACGGCATTGCAGTAAAATGTCGTCTGGAACGTCTGATGGAAGCGCGGAAAAAATTAGTTGCAAAACAAAATTATATCGTCTTGTGCTGCAGTATTGACCTACGGATCATATTTATTCAAAATGAATTACTTCCAACGTGACACAGCTAGCCCCTGTATGTAAGTCGGCTTAGGGTAAGCCTTTCTTTCCTTGCTCCTGCCGTGGTTAACGCGCACATCCCCTTGGCTAAATTCGTCCAGCGATGATAGTTAGTGCTATGGCGTAACAAAATCAGGTAAAGAACATGCGCGGATCTGTTATCGCAAACACCAGAGACCAGTGGAGCTGGGGGAAGGCCAGTAAAGCAGTGCCAATCCGCACACAAGACCCAGGAGCGCCGGCAGTGCGTCGATACGGGGGTCCGCTAAAGGCGTCTACTACGGCGTCCGCGATTCGCGTGGCGAACGCTGTAGTAGACGCGACGGTTCTCTCCACTCTACGGGGTAGCGGGAGAGGACATCGAGGTATCCTAGCAGCCGCCGGGGAAGAATGCCCCTCCTCCCTCGCCGGACCCCTTGCCTCGCGCGCCACCAGAGAGGGCATGCACCCACGCAGCATTCTTCGCTCGCGTGCGCGACGCTCCGTCTCCCCCGCTAGGCTGCACCCACCCTCGCCGCGTCGCTATCCTGCGCCATGGTATTTTCATGCTCTGCTTTCACTCTCTCTCCGCGTTCTCCCCCCGCTCGGCAAAGCTGCGCACGTCAAGAGAAACCCAGGGAACTTCTAACATCTTCACTGTACAAGTGACTACCCCCCTCTTTGGCATGGAACTCTGCACTGCTACCGCGGAGCGCGTTACTCCTGCAGGTGTATGCATCACCCGCGTAGTCATAGAAGACGTTTCCTGCATCATCGAGTTTATGTGTTGCAATCCTGTTCTCGCGATCCCATCCTCGGGTGAGACTTCCCGTCATGTCATAGTGCAATCATCGATTGTTCTCACACGCAAGTGGCCTTTTCGACGTTATGCGACTCACCAGCGGACGGAGGCGATCTCGGTGTTTGCAGAGTCTTCGTTGATTCTGATACTGATTTACCTCTGGAGATGTCTGCTTTTCACATTATTGTGTACTGCCGTGCCAGACTCCACCATGGCTTCTTGTGTTTCCTGTTCGCCATCCTCACTGTTATGGCAGAATCCGCTTTAATACCCACATCTAATCCGCAGCTGTGCCCAGTGACCATCCTGCGAGGTGAGACCTTATAATATGTGTAAGCTGTCACGTGTATTAAAGATCTTAATGTTCACGATGGCACCACCCGTTTACATCTTTGCGCCATAAATTCTGTCTTAACAACGCCTTCAGCCGTTTTCGACTGCGGCGATGCCACCTTACGCAATCTCATCGCACCCAACTTCTTACCATCCTTAACGAGTTCGTATCTTCGTTCGACTGCCACCCACCATCCTTGGGTCGCACGATAAGTGCCTCTCATATCATTGACACTGGTTGACATGCCCCTTGCAATAGCGTGCGTATTGCGTTTCACCAGGGGAGCGCCGAGTTATCACGGAAGAAGTGGACGGCATGCTGCAGAGTGGCGTCATGCAGCCTTTTGAAAGTCCTCGGTCATTACCTGTCGTTCTAGTGCTCAAGAAAGGGGGCTCCATTCGATTATGTATTGATTAACGCCACCTGAACAAATATACAAGAAAAAGCGTTTACCCACTGCCTTGGACCAACGACGCTCTTGATTGTCTGCAAGGTCCACAACAATTATCATCTTTATATCTCCGTTCTGGCTATTAGCAGGTTCCCATGGCTGAGGCTGACCGCCCAAAGACAGCTTCCATCTCTCCAGATAGCCTTCACGAGTTTATTGTTACGCCATTCGTGCTCTGCAATGTACCCGCTGCGGTGTAGCGCAATACTGATACCACCCTTCGCGACCACAAGTGGAACACTTGTTTATAGTACTTGGATGACATAGTTGTTTTCGCAAGGAATTTGCGACACATCTCGTCAATCGGCGTGACATCGTAACAACTCTCACTTCAGCTGGCCTACAGCTCAACCTGAAGAAGTGCCATTCCGTTGCCCGAAAATTAACTCTCTTGGTTCACGTTGTCTCGAAAGGCGGCATCCTTCCCGATCCCGACAAGCTTAGCGCAGTCGCCGATTTTCTAAAGCCCACACTTATCAAGACCCTCCGAAGTTTCATAGACCTGTTCTGATTTTCGTCGCTGTGTCCCGAAATACGTCTTTATCACCGCACCATATTCTGCCGAGCTGACGCATCTAAGTGCACTACAATTCCAGATGTTGCCCGATAGGCTGAAGATTCACGCCAGCTGGCTTACTCGCTGACTAGCTAAGATACAGGGCATCAGAAAACACGATGTGACAGTCATCAGGCGACACCCAGCTTCCCTGCCGGTCCGATTGTTTGACTTTGGATACCCCCTCAAAGCCCTAGCCTTCCTTCTAAACGACTTGCACGGTACTACGGTCCGTACCGTATCGACGCCACCTTACCTGTAAACTATATCGTTGAGCCAGTCACCCCATCGCCGGAACTTCGTTGTCGGGGTCGCGAGACAGTAAATGTTAACCGCCTACAGCCATATTACGAGCCCTTCGCCTTGTCCGCTCTCCGAGTCGCCAGGATGGCTCCGTTTTCAAACCGGCGCCAACGTAATGAAGCAGACGCGCTTCGGGGTTCCAGTTGCATCGCAAAGACGATGACGACGACCCATGCGATGATTAGGACAGAGCTCGCACTGTTCGGTGCTGCTAGTTTGCTGTTAGACTGATTGCCGCTTGTGTAAGTAAACTTCATTACAGATGGAAGAAAGTAAAAGTCTTGTCCACGTGTGGGGATAGAGCAAGAAGCTACGTATGAATCGAAGATGCAGAGGAAGGAAAGGTTCTGTTTTGAGCTTAGCGCTCTGTGCTCTGAAGTGGATATTTCGTTTTCTGTTTTCGTGGAAACGGGCGTTTAGTGCATCCAGGCCCTGATGAAACCCGCTGTTAAGAGTAAAGGGCGCACCTGTATGGACGAGCTGTCCATGATGGCGGCCACCGTGGCCGGCAAGGTGAACGTCGTAGCGGTGGGCTCGTGGGTGCGCGGCCGAAATGAGGCGAGCAGCCGCACCCAGCGACGCCACGTAGTCTGCGACGCCGAAGTCGTGGCAGACGGAGCCACCGCGGGTCCCCGTGGCGAGGCAGACCATGGGCTGAGTACTAGGGGCTCACCGTCCTCGGTTTTCATGGCGAAGTCTGCTGTTCTTCTTGATGTTAATGATGATGATTCCTTGTACATTAACACGAATTTGCTGTAGGGGTTACGTCATGAATCGGGTGGTAATTTAATAAGTGAAGAGAGAGAGCGAAAGAAATAAAAGTTTATTAGTGAACCAGAGAGAGACACAGACTTTCCGTCTTCGTTTTCAGGTGGGCGGCTTGCTAATTCCAGGATTCCGTGAGCTGCAATGCATGAGCGAACCAAAACGAGATGTCAACGAAGGTATGAAAGAAACTGATAATAAATGAAATTACGCAGTGTATAATAGGATAGTCGGCATTGCATAAACAGATAAATGTAAACAGAACGTTAGTTGTCATACGAGTAAAGAAAATGGTTGATGTGAGCAATAACGCAAATTTTGAATACCCAGACTCTACTATTACGATTTGTCTTTCGCATTTCAATTTTTTATTTCAAAAAAAGACAAATAAGCGAATCCTGCAAACGAGAACTACCACTTGGGTAATCTTTTTGTGTCACGTATATAGCTTCGCAAAGTTTCTCAGATTACTGACCTAACCAAGATCTCAACACCGACGCTTCAAGTCAGAAATGATTATGATGATGATGATGATGATGATGATTTTCCTATATTATGGCGCATGCCCACTAAGGGCGATAGGCTACGTATCGGGCGTCAGGAGGTAGCTTCAGAAAATTCTTATTTCAAGAGGAAAAATGTAACTAAAGTCAAAAAGAACAGTAGTCCTTCCTGTATTTCACGATCTAAAAAACAGTTCACTCCATATGTGCCATCATAATGATGATGCCCCTATAGGTTGTGGGGCCTACCAAATATGTGGGATTCGCCAGGATCCGTGCGGCACCGGATGGTTCTACTTTATGGTGTCTTTGCTTTACTATTGTCCATTGCACTCTGAGCATCGGGAATTACGGATAGGAATGGTTGTTGAGACATTACTTCCTGTGTGAAACAAAATGGCTACTGTGGTAGTTTGTTTGATTGAGGATTTCGCCATTTCTATTCAATGTTTTCTTTACATGGATTTCTTTAAAGTCCTAATTCTTTACTATAGCAGTCCTTTATCAAGGAATCCTTAACGTCTAATTGATAGAGTGCGCTAGTTTCTATTCCCAATCACGCATAATTTTTACTTGTTGGCAAATCTCTTATTGCATGTTTTTTTGTTTGTTCCCATGACGCAGTTTTTATTTTCACAGTTTGTTCGGGCCACCCGCTTCTAAGCCTCTACCACAGCGGAACCATGGCTGCGCACCACATTTCAATGCCATATTATTTATTAAAGCAAGGACATAAAGAGCTTTCTTTTAAACATTGATGAAACACTCTGGTTTAACACGTAACTGTCTGCGTGCGCTCTTTATAGATGAACGTAAAACCTATAGCAGTCGCAGCCATGCTATTTTGCTAAAGAAGGCTTGTGGGCTGGGTGGGCGCATTTTTTACAGCTTCTGGACAACAGGAAATAGCCAATATTAACCTTTGCTGTTCCACGTCTACGACACCATGCATCTTACTTAGTCTATTCCCAAGTGCACCAAGGCACGAATGGCACAGTTCTTGTATTCAGTGCATCGCGGTTATGAAGTTTGTTTGTGAACTTCATTCCGAAATTTGAAAATGTCACCACTAAGTGAATAACTTGGTCTACATTAAAATAATTGACGTTAAAGTAAGGAATGACTGATTAGCTTCGTGATTGGCCTGAGAAAAGTTCTGCCACATCAGTACAGGAATCAACAGCTTGTGATAATTGAGTAATTTGAGCATATTGAGTGGCGTATTTTGTCTCCGTCACCACCCGCTCAAGTGATGACGTCATGGCCCGAAAAAAATTCGGCGTAGCACCTCGTTCTCCGCACAAGTACCTTGTGCGCTTACAACCCTGCTCCCCATGCGACTTTTGTTAAATACCTCGGACTTCATACTGATAGCACTCATGGGGGAGGTTCATCTTACTCTACGACGCCGATTTCTTCGCGAGGTTTTCGACAGCGCTTGTATAGCTGATAAGATTAGTCACTGATAAACTTAACGACCTGGTCGGCTATGGTAGCTGTCGCAGTCCCCTAGCCAGTGTTATAGGACGCGCTACCTGAGTGATTCGCCTCTGGGAACGCTGGTTTAAGGAAACCAATCTCGAAGATCATGCGTTTGCGTAGTGCTGACGTCAGAAGCCATTGCAGGCTCCGTAAGAACGTCATTCATCGGTGATCGAGTGAAAGAGAAGGAAAACTCAAACCAAAACTTATTTTAAGAACCCGACGTTCCGGAGTCCGACCAGCTCCTGCTTCAAAGTAGAGGTGGCGTAAGGCGTAGCAGTGCCTATATGCGTTTTTAGCGCTTTGACAGGCACGCAGACACTATTCGTAGACTGTGTGCGTAAACGGTAGGAAGTGCCCCTGGCGAACGATTGATGTTACCCGGCGCCTTCTGGATCTGCCGGGATTCCACAATGAGCCGCCGCCGGTGGTTCTTTGCGCTTTTCAAGAAGGCAGCACCGTGGAGGCTAAACCGGTGATCAAAAAGCTCGCAGTGTTCTGCCGTAGCACTGCGTTGTCTGTTTAGATTGCGAAGGTCATTCTTGTGTTGGCGACCACATAAGGATTACCTTCGCCAAAAAAGTATGATGCATAAGATTTTGAAGCCTTTTTATCTACTGCAGCCCGATTCATGGCCAATCTCCCGCAGTGGGTTGAGCCATGCCCATAGGCATCAAACCAAACCTGTATCTTTGTAAGGGCAAGAGAAACGCTTTTCACAATAATATAGGTCGCATCTACTTGGAAATTTCAAGCAGATAAAATTGACCTATTAAAAACGCCTCCTTACTGTACCAATAACTCGTGAAAATAAAATTTCAGCAGGAGCTCACGTAAACAACGTAGCGATTGCACACTACCACGGTGTTTGTGTTTGTGTGTGGCTTCGCGAAATTATTCCTATGTTTGCTCACACTAGGCGCGAACGCAGGAATATACTATATGTTCGCTATTTGAAAACTCTGCACACTATAGCGGCGCCTTCATGCGCCAGTGTCTAACACGGACACTTCACAATTGACATGTTGGTCAGTTTTAAGTCAGCTCTTAATACAAAGTGTTGCATTGAACTCAAACATCACCATAGGCGTGAACTACGGAAGAGTTACAAATTTGCTGGAAAAGTCACAGAAGCGAAAGCAGAAGCATTGGCGACCTCGGAAATCAGGAGCAGATAATGACAGCAGAGGCGGCGGTGATGTCCATGCTTAGATTGGTCTACTCGCTAGGCGCGCTGGGTGAGGGCGCTGCTAAGACCGGCACTCATCGACGTTTCGCTTATGGTGTTTTTGTGAGACGCCTCCCCGTACTATTAAGAAGCAGTCATTAAAGACCAGATGCAAATTACAAGTGAAACTTTGCAGGAAAGATGAAACGACGCTTGCAACACATGCACAAGTACAGGCACAACGTGCAAGGGATGCATTGGGATTACTTTGCGCTCGGCAGAGGTAACAATAAAACACATAAAACATCTACTTTCGGTGTACTGCATAAGACAGGCAGGGGGACAGCCCAAGCTGATTTTTCTTGTACGTTGAATGGTGTATAATGAGCACATAAAGGGTCTAAGAAAAAGTGGCCAACACAAGTAGCATGCTGCTTCACCTACTTTCAACCCTGTAAAGAGACAAAGTTACCAAATTGCTTTATGTTTTTGATATACTGCGCATGAATACAATGTCAGCTTTCGCTCATTTGACGCAGAACTATTTACCTCATCCTCTTTGAACCAACCTACTAGCGGACGAACGTGATTTAATAAATCGGCTCTCTTTCTTACCTTGACTTCTCCATTCACAACCTCAGTGCCACGTTGAACGTCAGTATGAAATGTAGTTCGTGCAGAACTGATGATCTATCGAAAGCCTTGTACAACTGTATTTGTATTGCACACATTAGAGAGGTTTAGCTTGTCCGGTATTCGGATAAACGCAGGTGGACAACCATCATTGTCATACCCTGCTGCAGGCGTAAATTTTTGGCAGCAACATGATTATGCCAGTACCGAAAACACACTTGGTCAACGCAATATTAGCTGTTTTTGTCTGCTTGAGATCTGCGCCACCAGGTGGCTGCAGCATGGAGGCCACTTACATTAACACCTCGGCCCCAACGTTTACCCGAATACTGGACAAGCTAAGCTTCTCTCTTAAAGAACACTGCTTGGGTACAGGGTGCATGTACACTTTCATTATTATTGGAAGCAGAAAAACACACAAAAAGACAAAATGATTGATGGAAAAGTTATTTTCACAAGTATGCTATATAACGCTCAGGAAACTTGAAACGTGAAAGAACAAAGGGAAGCCAAGCATCACGACCGAGCGAATTATGTTGCATGATGAAGCTTCAAGTAGTGCATTACTCCTCTTCTACTTTTGGTCCCCTGCTTTTATTGTTACACAAGACAATGAAGCCGTGTCAGCGCATAGAACTTGTTTGAGTCGGTTAGTCGCATCTGTACTACGTTTGTTGCAACCAGCTGTACTCATCCTATTCCTAATCCCTTTAGGGTGCATAGAAATTGTTCTAAGCAAACTGACACGACGGAAGACGCAAAGAAAACAGAAGATTCTTTGTCGCAACAGCTAGCTACTGCGGTGTTATTCGAAAACAGGCATTGATCATCATGATGATAATGGACACGATGAATTGTAGCTGAGGGTTCGGTTAACGGGCGGGGTGTTTTTAAGTGCCGTAGGCAGAGATAAAAATTCATGCATAGCGATAAAAAAAGAAGAGCAGAGAGGGGAAGGGGGTGCCCCCACCCTTCCGCTAGTATGTTCGCCACCCGACCTACTCAGCAGATACTGATTGACGTAGAGCCACTGGAGTTCACCTCTTTCCTACGTAGTTCTTAATTTTGCGCTGTTGCCAAGTCACACACCCACTGCTGTGCCAATCTCTCTTTGGTTGCTCCCAATGCGTTGAACACGGCAGCAAGCCCTTTTCCCTCGCTTCGTTCTCGCGCGCGAATCCCAGTGCTAGCCACATGCCCAACACATGGGGTCAGCGTACGGGTCGAAGCAGAGATGTTACCCAAGCGTGTGCAGTGTTTGCGATTCAAAAAGTAACACACTGCCACCGCTGTTCTCGTAAAACTTCTGCATAGTAATGTGGCTTTAGTGACTGTGGTACATCAGTAAGGTAGATTTTGCCACAATCGCATTCCGCCACCTCATGGTCTCCTCCTTGCACGCCTGTGTTTTTACAGCCCCTGTACGCTAGAACTCCCGGTCGTCGCACACTTCTTTCCCAAGAAACATGAGTTTTCGTCGCAGAAAGTACAGCCACTTGCATCACTGCGTTTGTTTGTCAGGCACATGCATCTGAACAGCCGCGTCGACCACCGTATGTCGTGCGCAGTCGTCGTTAGTAAGAGAGCTTGCTCCTTGCTTCCCGCGCCTCGTACTTGCCGAACCCAGGTCACCTTGAATGGCCTCGATGGCATCGCGCCCATGACAGCCAAGTGACCCTTGGCCTCCTCGTGGTTCTCACGCCAACCACTCTGTTTTTTGTGGTGAAACAGGAGATTAAATTTGCAAATGTAAGGCTAGGAATATGAACAGATTTCCATGTGTTGCGGATAGGCAGGAAACGGTGATTTGTACATAAGCTTTTCCGACGTAGCACCTCTACTGCTCTCTGTGATAATTTGAGTAGGTTTTCTTCCTGAGTCACCAACAGGTCTCTTGACGTCATTAACACCACACCGTGGTACCGGTATTGAGTGGTCCACTCCATTCGTTCACGTCTGTGCAGGGACATGTCGGCACTGGACTGCTGGCCTGAGAGCTGGAACACGACAGGTTTTTTGGCAATAAGGCCCAGGACAAGGTGGATTTAGCACGTCACAGATAGTGCGGCTAGCTGCTGAAGGCCACTTGCGCTCTTTGCTAGCAGTACTACATCGCAAATGTCAGGCAAAGCAGACAACGTCCAAGTCACGGAGGGTTCATCGTACATGTGCCCGAAGCAATAGCCAGCTCGAGCTGCTGTAAGTGTTCACTCCAGTACGCAAACGCATGTTAAATGGATCATTGGTGACATGACACGACACAGCCCTGCTTGAGTCTCCGCATTAATACAGGGACAAAAGGATAAAAGTGCATTGAAAAGCCAAGAAGAAGCGAGGAGACCAACAGAGGCTGAGATCACCGCGCCTTTAACACTGGGATATTAGCTGGCCCCACCAAATGCACTGGAACATAGGAGAATCGGCACTACTGTCTATTTTCCAGCGTGATAGGCTTTGTAGAAAATTACCTCTATGGAGGTTCATGAGCTTTACAAATACCTCACGAACCACACAGGAAGTTTAGCCACTGTTCTCAGAGACCTCAATGTGCCAGAAAGTTGCAATTTTGAGGGACTAGACGGAATATTGTGCGTAACGCGTGGAGAAAGTAGAAAGGCCGTCAGGTAATAGCGGTTTGCGCCAAAAATAACCTTAATCAGGTACTCAAGAGCGTTATATGGCCGTCGTCAGCAACATTTCTTAGTGTTTTGAGAGAACCCCAAGTCACCTCCAGTTTACAGTTTGTGAAAATGGAGTCTTGTTAGGTGCAGTAAAGGCGAAAATGCAGCGTGGCAGGCATTAATCGGGAGGTTTAGGAATAACTACTTAAACGTCGTTTTTGCCTTAGTTATGCTTTTATACAATGTTTCTAGTCAGGTGGTGAGGTGTCATTGGTGAATTAGACGAAGTACTTAAGTTCTGTTTAGTGAAAATAGGCTAACTGTTATGCGTAATGCATATGCGAGCTACCGTGGGTTAGGGTTAGTTAGAGCTTTTGCATTAAATAATGTATTCAAGCGCTCGCTATGATGGGGCGCTTCGTATGTATTGTATACTTATACGTGTGCATCCGCATGCTCTTGTTTTCTGTCATTTCATTTCTGGTGGTATAGTTTACCTGGAGTATATAAATGCTAAGCATGCTGGGGTAAGCTCTATAGTTATTCTGAAGATTTTTTTTCTCTGTATTTCTCTCGCCCACGGATTCTGTGGAACACGCGTGGATTTCTTTTGTGACATCACGTGGTGGTTATTGTGGAATCACTAAACCTCTGTAGCGTTTTACTTGGTTTGTCTTTGAGAATATCTTAGAATGAAGAGCACTGATGACTTCCGTTCTGCCGCAATGTATTTGTGCTGCATTCATTCTGTCAGGGAACGCGGCAATAAAACATTGCAAACAAAATTGAGGAGCTTCGATGGGTTGTGGGAGCAGCCACGAGCTTTTTCAATGAGCGGGGAAGGCTCCTGGGAATTATAAACCTGTCCTGCTTTGGTGTGAACTCCGCGTGAAGGGAGCACAAAGATTTTCAGCATTGTATAAGCAGTGCCTGACTAGACCTGCAAACGTGGTCTTCCTTACTACGAATTCCAGCGTCTAGCCTCAGTCCGACCGAAACAAAGCGAGAACTTGTGCCGGACATTAATATTATTATTATCACATTAAGGCCACTATAAAGCATGTAACGCATGCCACGCAGCAGCTATTGACTAGTTTGACCATACCTTCGGCTGAAAGAGAGTTCAAGTAATGGAGGATCGGAAGACAAAGCTGGCTATCTATCTATCTATCTATCTATCTATCTATCTATCTATCTATCTATCTATCTATCTATCTATCTATCTATCTATCTATCTATCTATCTATCTATCTATCTATCTATCTATCTATCTATCTATCTATCTATCTATCTATCTATCTATCTATCTATCTATCTATCTATCTATCTATCTATCTATCTATCTATCTATCTATCTATCTATCTATCTATCTATCTATCTATCTATCTATCTATCTATCTATCTATCTATCTATCTATCTATCTATCTATCTATCTATCTATCTATCTATCTATCTATCTATCTATCTGCTTTCTCCGCTACCTACCCTAAGTAACAGGGTTCGAAACCAACCACCGGACCACCCTGTGTCAATGAGTATGCGGCTATGTGTACATAGGCCTCTCTTCACGAAGCTCTTTCACGCCGACATGGGTGACTGTAGATGCAGGACTGGGCACGGACCGCTGTCGGAAGAAACTCTTTGAAGCCGAGTTAGAGCGCTTGGTATGTGCCTCAAGGTATGTGCTAGTCTGCAATCAGCCTCTTTTTATGCCGTGTTGGGTCAATGGCTATGTGCCAGTAGATGTGTGCCGCTCTTCCATGAACGCCTTTGACGCCAACTTGGGTAACTAGGTATATGCTACTGGGAATGTTCCGCTCCACAATCACGAAAAAGATCGCTTAAATATATGCAATGCTATGCGAAACCAAAGCAACATCATAAGAAATCCTCATGGACAGCAACTCGACGCATCAGCAGGCTGCGCCGCAAATACACTGGGTATGTCCCGCTTTTTAGGGGATGGCCTTTCACGCCAGCGCTTTAGCGAGCTGAGCCATGAACGCACTGGCCATGTGTCACTCTTCAATTACCTTCGCGACAATTTGGGTCACTAGGTATGTATCGCTGAGTGTTCGGCTAATCGAGAGAACAATTGCATTCGCTTGTCGTCACTGGCGCGCCAAGCTTTTCGCACGGCACGCCGCGCGTGACGTCTCAGAGGCCAGGCGCGGACTTCTAGGCCGTGCCACAAAATGGCACAGCGTGTAAAAACTGAAGTTCGAGGGAGCATTCCGGTTGCTAACGACTCGTTTCTCAGCATTCGCACGCATCCGTGAGCCACGTGTTTCCGATGCCACCACAGGCTTCGCGGTGGCGGCGCTCGATGGAGCAGAGTATTCATAGGGAAGCCCTCAGTAGTACATGTCTCACAGATAACTAGGCTTGACGGTCCCAATACGTTGTGTGGCTATATTAATTGAATGGTAACGCATTACCGTCGGCAGTCATCGTGAGATGTGTTCCGCCGACTTTCTGGTGCGAGAAGCATCGAATGGACCATTGAGATAAAAAGCCTGCGTCTGTAGCATGGAAGCGGCACCTGAATTCCCATTGGCTGCAATGCCAGGTCACGAGCGTGCGTCGACGGAGTGGGCGAATCGGAACACATGCGCCCGCCGGGGTTGCTTAGTGGCTATGATGTTGGACTGCTATGCACCAGGTCGCGGGATCGAATCCCGGCCACGGCGGCCGCATTTCGATGGGAGCGAAATGCGAAGACACCCGTGTACTTAGATTTAGGTGCACGTCAGAGAACCCCAGGTGGTCGAAATTTCCGGAGTCCTCCACTACGGCGTGCCTCATAATCGGAAAGTGGTTTTGGCGCGTAAACCCCCTTAATTTAAATAATTTAACACATGCGGCAACACTAGTGCGCCAGGTGTTGCGCGGGAGGCGGGAGCATTTTCACGACGCTCCGTCGCCAGCGCTCCGCGATGGAGCGCATATGGCGACGCGACGCAGCGGGGCAATCCAGGTTTTCATCGGCGAGACAATCACGTGACGCACGCGTGCAGGTGGCACCGTCTCCTTCTCCGAAGCAGGCGCGCAGATCGTATCTCTGCCTCTCTCTCTCATCCTCTCTGAGCTTAGCTGCAGCGCGTGCCTGTCGGATTTGGTGGCCGCTGCTGCTTCTTTGGTCTCTCGCCAGCATTCGGAAAGGCCAACTCGCTTGGCCTTTCCGTGCTGGCACCGCAGGCTTCTGCTGCCTGGTGGCTCGGGCAGCATGTACCGCTATGCAGATTACTGGCAGCCCAGCTGTTTCAAGGACAGCTCAGCGGCGTTCACTTGGCCATTAATGCTTTGGCATTCACAATTCATAAGAAATGCTTGGGTGTCGTCTGGTTTTTTTGAACAAAGCTTATTCTAGAATGATATGCAATTAAAACTACCCTTTCAAGCATGTCTACACGAGATCAGTATTAAGCTGAGGAAAGCTTATAATTTTTCACGTCGTTTTTTTTCTTGATCGGGCACAAATCAAATGAAATATTCAAAACTTACTGCTACAAAAAGTTTTAACCGTAATGGCAAGTATCTAAACAATTTTTGTGAAGTTATTGAAAAAAGTCGAAAACAGAAGCAAAGTTTTCATAGACTCCGTTTCCTTTTTTTTTCTATTCCCGATTCCTGTTTACGGGTTGGTGTTCATACTTGCAAGAGGTGTGCTGACGCTTTAGCTGACCGACGTCAAAGGACCTTAACCTGGGTCAGTGCAAGGGATCTCTTGCTAAAGCCGCACGTAACGAAAACATGTTAGAACACTATTGCTTATCACTTTGCAACCGTACCACCTACGCTCCTACCTTCGTATTGTAGTGCAGGCAAAGGAAACCATTACTCACTCATGCTTTGCTCGCGTGAGCAGATGGCACCGTTTTCGTTCCCCCCTGTAACGGATTTGGAGCGAAATTAAGCCTCTGGCTTGTCGTTCAGAGACATAGCTGGGCAGTACATTTGTCCATTTCAGCGGGCGTGGCAGCGTTTGAGCTCGCTCGCTATTCCAATCTAAATCATGGAAAACAAACCTGTGCTCATACTAGTCCTACCAATTTGGAATGTTGTGCAGAAATTTCACGCTTGCTCCGATATGGCGACCTCTGCGTTCGGCCACCTAGGGTATAGAAATCACGTGAAGAAGAGACTCGAGAAGCAATACACAGGGATAGCTAACCCCCTTAGACCTTGTCGCAACGTGTAATTCACCATGGGAGGCGCAATCGGACTGAGATTGAGTTAAGCGCAGGAACCCCAGCTGTATACGACTGAGGTGGGCTCGAGCAGCGCAGGACAGTCGCGAGCGTCACCTGTAGGCGAGTCATTTCAGTGACCTTGTGACCAAGCACACACTGCGAGAAAACGGATCCACTGATAATAGTGAACGAGGGCGGTTGGAAAATAAGACAGCGAGACCCCCATTATAGCTGTAACGTCATTTAAGCATGCACGATTTTTAATGCACGAATAAATGTTAGCTTGTGTACTTGCTTACGTCATTTCTGTACCTTAGTACGTACACTCACTCCGCAGTACTGCGGCTGCGTCCCTGGTACAGCCTACGCAACTTTTTTTCTAACGTGCATATTACGACCTAACGCAACGGCGCTGTAGAAGGACAACATTTGAGCTAATTGTCACTATGCAATGCTTCCGAGAAGCTTGTAAGTATTCCAGGCTAAATATTTTATCTTGACTGAACAACTGCAGCTCCACTGAAGAAACACAAATGCACTTTTCAGAGAAAGCTCGTTTATCCGACCTGGACGTACAAACGGAAAGCGGATCCATGCAACCTGGTTTCCCATCTATATAGTACAATTTGAAATCATCTATGTCAGGTTTAGCAAGTTAAATAAAGACAAGGAGGGCGTGACAAACGATTTGAACCACAAACACTGAGCATGCGTATCCACTCAAAGGAAAGCAGGCAAATAGTCAATGCGTGAGCCACTGTATCGGATCTTATTTTGCGACAGTTCCCTCTGCATTACTCTTCACCGCAAGCGTTGCATATTAAGGTGAGAGACAGCGCTCCTAACAAGGTATATTGAACGTGATGCTTCCCTTCAGAAAACTTCAGCACATACAAAGCACCACTCGGCGGACAACTGCAGTGCGTTTATGATAGTGCACGAAGGTCTGTCTGTCAGGGCCGCTGTCACTAGGCAATTAAACGTGTTTACGCATGCACGCACGAGCGATATCGGTGTGAAACAGTGATATTGAACTCAAGTGACGACCGCAGAAAGGACAAAAACGTTACGTCCTGCTCAGCAAGACTTCGGAAAAGCACAGTGACCTGACTACAAATAAAAAAGAAAACAAAAGTACTTCGCAAGTAAGGACGCAAAATTACATACGGGCCGAGTTCTCCATGCTTGCATTACCAAAAGACATGCGCTGCGTACAGTCATGAACAGAACACAAACACGGCACGTAGCGATAAAATAAAGGATCGCTTATTCAAGGCGCAAAAGAAAGCGACACAATAGCTTCAACTACACCAAAAAGCTCCAAGCCATGTACTAATGTTTCCTAGCGACTACCAATGGCCCAGAAAAAGTATCACCCTAATTGTTGCCCCTTCACTCGCGTGCACGTCCCTAGATCAAGTGAAAAAGGTGCACCTCCTCCTTGGGTTCATCGGCGACCCCAGGGGGCAGCGGAATGCCCGAGCAAAGGCCTCGGAACTGCGCACGGCCTTGTTGCAGTCCACAGTTTGCGGGCCGACGGCTCCGGGCAACGTGCACGTCATGTAGCACAAGGTCATGAAGAACACGTGATCGCCCGAGAGACCACCAGGAGTGCCCCGCGGCACTTCGTCGCCACCATCGATCAACGAGTGGCGGTAAGCCGCATAGGCCACCTCGACAGCGGGGATCTCGGGGAAGACGCTGGTTATTTTTCCGGTTCCGCTCTGGTTGTGCTCGGCGTTTCCACCGACGTACGTCTGGCTCTTGGCCAGGCAGCCGTCCCGTTCTTCGAAACCCTTCGCCGAATCGCTGAAAGTGATTCGAGGGGTCAACGTCACGGCCACGCACAAGAATTCGTTGGTGGACAGAACGCTGTCACAGCATGGAACGCCCAGGTGAAATAGAATGGTCCCTGTCATCCCAAAGATTTCGATATTTTCTTGGGCTGTACGGATTGCTTGCTTTATGCTTGCTATGATTTAAGGTTCGTGCAAAGGCAAGCGCACTGCGACACATTAAGGCCCAGGCAACACTGCAAATCTTAGATTAGAGGGGCCATCAAACACTTTTCTAACTAGCCATAAGATGACCTATTATAGTGCGTCGTCGCACAAATCTCATGACCCAAAATTTTTTTGAATCCTTTACGTATAAGCGCAGGTATCTCACCGATGCCTGGCTTTCTCTCTCTTTTTGTCTCCGCTAGCGCGCTGCCAGCTAACAAGCGGAGTAGGCAAGATAGCAAAAAGCACCGACAAAAGAAAGCTAAGTGTCGCGGCGGCGAAAGGGCTGGTCGCGGCAAACTCTGGCGGCCGCGCAGGATTACGCTATGCAGCACACCGCTGCCACCTGCGAGGCCACGCGCAGCAGACGCAGCTACGCGTAGTGCAAAGACGAAATAATTTTTTATGCGAAGCATATTAACGTAGGTTTCGGGCCTTCGCGCGACACCCAGCGGTGGCCACCATTGACCCTGAAGTGGGGTCACGTGACATGACGTCACGTGATGACGTCACACAGGCTGCAGATGGGGCCTCATATCGCGCCGTCGGTCGCCTCCCGGCGGTGGCCACCATTGACCTTCAAGTGACCTTCAAGTAGGTCACGTGACATGACGTCACGTGATGACGTCACATCGGCTGCAGATGGGGCCTCATATCGCGCCGTCGGTCGCCTCCCGGTGGTGGCCACCATTGACCCTGAAGTGAGATCACATGATGTGACGTCACGTGATGACGTCACACCGGGTGCAGATGGGGCCTCATATCGCGCCGTCGGACGTCGCCTGGCGGAGGCCTCCACGCTTCGGTTCGCGCCGTCGCGCGCGACGCCGCGGCGGCGCCACCATCGCTGCATCACGTGATATGTGATGTCACGCCAGGGATGAAGCGGCGCGCGCCCGCCGTCGCGTCAGTCTCTGTGCCCGCAACCGCGCCAGCGTCTTTGCGCCGGGCGTGTATGTGTTCAAGATGCCTCCAAACGCTAAGGATACGCCAAGGTTAAGCCCAGTAGATGCTTCGCATCCACTGGGCTTAACTTTGATAAGCCTCCAATTTTTTTCTGCGCCTCTTTTGAAATAGCAGACGTATGTATTTTTCATTGATTTAACTAAAGATTAGAAGTTATGTATTACTCGGAATGTTATTGCAGTCCATAAGTCAGCACAAATAGCGTTGGTGGACCAACTGCGTTCGATGACGATGATTGCGGATGCGAGAGCAAGGGACTGCTCAATGTTTTTGACACGACGTTGCAAATTCCCCTGCTGCATGCAGTCAAATAATATTTGGCTCAGATGTCTACAGGAAGCTCGTTAACAGATCAGCAATGTTTTTTTACTATTTTCAATAAGTGTTTCAAAGCCGCTTAAGTATTGTTACGACGGTAATTTTATGCACTTCGTATTCTTCCCTACGCCTGTAGAGAAGTCGTGGCGACCGGCTGAGCAAACACGCCTGGAATTTGTTGCGTACTATTTCGGACAAGAATCCGTCAATAGAGCAGCGCAAGGGTCGTCCGCTCCTCAAAGTCATGTCACAGGTTCAATACCCGACCTCGGGAGCCGCGGTTTGTTGGACGCACGTTACAAAACCACTGCTTTACACCTACACTGATTACCTGCCTTTGGGAGCCAATTTCAGACGATTCATTAAAAATATAATCATTGAATCATTGATTACCTACGTGGACGTCGACATGTTTATGCAGACCATTCGCGCATGTTGTAGGAATCCGCCTAGAACTGCAATACCGCACAATCTTTCTCAGGCAATGTATAAAATGTTTTTGGAAACGGTAATAAATCAAACGGACAAATGGCCTAAATGTATTATATTTCTTATAAGCATTCACTAAAAAAAACAGAGCTTGTGCTACCCTTATATTCTTAGCACACGGAATATGCTGTGCCGCTGTATTTTGCTCACAACATGCGTAATTACCACGAGAGTGCGCGCTTCCTAAAGCTATATCGTGACAGAGTATCTGGCGTCCTCGACTTGCGTGAATTTCTGTCGATGAACATATATTTGCCCTGGAATACCATTAAATAACGATTAATATTCATTTAAAAGGGTTGATTGAAATATGAAGTGTTGTCTTGGTTCTATGTGATGCAGATTTAGACGGGGGTTAAAAACTCGGGTCAAAAATTCTCTAGAACTCTGCATTACGGTGGCCCCCCAGGCCCAGATGCACCTTGCGGAGATAAAGCAGTCGCGCATTGGAGGCCACCAATCTCTTGGCTTTCTGACTATTACGTTGGAACACTGAAAACACAGGCTCAACTAGCTAGTCTGTCACATACAATCATCAAATGGGAAGCGCAATAGAAATGGAATATTAAAGGCAACAATTATTCTGTCAGGTATGCAATTCTCCCGAAAAGCTACTTACAGTCGTTATCGAAAGTTTGAAGGCAACGGCATCAGCCAAAATAAAATTTTCTTCTATTGGAGCTCTGCTACGTAGAAATGATTTAACGCAGTGCATTGGCACAGCGCGCGCACTTAGGCTTTACATTTTGATTTCAGCGGGCATGCACGTACAGGCTGCGAATAAATAATTTTTTGAGGCACCTTTGATTTCCAAACTTGTCCACGGGAGGGTATGGTAAACCGAGCACCACGATGTTGACATTTTCATTTGCGTATTCTGTGACAGGAGGTGCCCTGAAGGCTTGTGCTAGGGGACCTCCTTCTGAATACTCACATATCCATGTATATGTACATATTGTATGAATGAATGAATAAATAAATAAATAAATAAATAAATAAATAAATAAATAAATAAATAAATAAATAAATAAATAAATAAGTAAGTAAATAAATAAATAAATAAATAAATCATTGATTGATCTCAAGAGCACACAGACCACCCATTGAAATTTCGCATTATATTCAACAGATACTTTGCTTTTTTTCCAGGCCTATTCGATAATCACGGCACTGGGTAAGCGGTTATCTCTGGCGCGGCCCGCAGAATGGGTACGATGCGAACTAGGGTGGTTGCTTGGGCTAGTTGGTAATTCATGAGCAAAAAATAACGTACAGCACGAGGGACAAGGACTGCGATATACGACATACACAGCGCTGTATTTCCAACAATATTTTATTGCATTGCCGCATCGTGTGTATATAGTCAAGAAAGGGCATGCACAGAAAATGTAAGACAGTCACATGGGGTGTTCTAACAGCAAGTCAATGAACTAAGAGCATGGTCACCTGAAAAAAAAATAAAAAAAATAAAGCATTACGATTTCTATCTGTTTAGATACGTGACTTCACCAGGTGTCAGCATGATAGAGGGGGCACTAACGCAATTACTACCAAGTTTTCAGATGAAATCAGCTTCCACAATTTCCCGGGTGAGCTGTGTCTCGCTAAAACTTCAGTATCTTCAAAGAATGGCACGCAGCCGCAGTCCCGGCAATGGATGCCCAAGTGGCCTTGTACAGTGCTGTGGACGTTGTTACAGTGCTCTCTTAGTCGATCGTTTAAGCAGCTGCCTGTCTCTCCAACGTATTTACTGCCGCAAGACACAGGAATTTGGTGGACTACATTCGTTGCGCACGTCACAAAATGTTTTCTGTGCCCGACAGAACAACAACTCTGATGCGATTTAGGCGCGTTTACACGCTCACAGAGCCTTGCCAATTCTTCCGGGGCGGAGAAAACAACTGTGATTCTTGCACGCTGCCCAATTGTCTTTAGCCTAAGGGGGTTATCATGCACATACGGTAGCACTGCAAACCTTAGTCTTTCAGCCCGCTGGTGACTTGCTCAGTGACTTGCTGTTAGAACACCCCATGTGACTGTCTTACATTTTCTGCGCATGCCCTTTCTTGTATATATACACACGATGTGGCAACGCAATAAAATATTGTTGGAAGCAGCGCTGTGTATGTCGTATATCGCAGTCCTTGTCCTTCGCGCTGTACGTCATTTTTGGGTATGATGCCTTTGTTATTTGCATCTTTGTTGCATTTCAGTGCTTAAACTGTCTGATTTTGCTCCATTATTTATTAAGTAATTTGTTTACATAAGTTCATACTAACAGTTTAGATTGATTTATCAAGGTATTTTTGTGTGAAATCCCCTATTTTATTTGTCTAAAATATTGAAGCATTCTTAAACTTGTAATCTAATGTTGTCATTGTCATTACTTGGCTCTTGTTGATAAATTTCCACAGCATAGCCTATAATATTATGAATTTATAATTTTCACACTTCAGAAGTGTTTATCGCATGTGTTCGCATGATGCCATCTAGCTATGCCTTTATTGTCCTTTTTTATTATTAGTCTTTTTTTCCCATTGGCTGTGTATGTTTGCTGCCCTCTATCGCTCTCATATTTCGCCAAGCGGTTAAGGGTTCTCAATCCGTCTCTTTGTGGCTTCTTCTTCACCATCCTTCATTGTTCAACGGAAAATAAAAATTCATTCATTCATTCATTCATTCATTCATTCATTCATTCATTCATTCATTCATTCATTCATTCATTCATTCATTCGTTCATTCATTCATTCTAACTTTATCATAAGCAAAGAAAACTAGCTTATCGCACTAAAATTTTACCCAGAGCCGGTCACTCTTTTAACATTACGGCCTTAATAAACATAAAGTTACATAAATCATTGTATCACGACATGGGGCAACACTTAACTAATTCATTTATCCCCCATACAGCACATACAAAACAAAGCCGTTATAATACTAACGTTAAGTTCATATAGCAGCAGTGGCTCTTCATTGCTTCGTAGTTCTGATATAATCGCAATTTCTATTTTATTTAAATGTCGCCTCGTCATTATCGTGTTCAAGTCATTGAATCATCTTATACCATCAAGCGCATTTTGTAGTAGCTGATCTTCTTAACACTAATCCTACTAGATTTGCGTCACATGGAAATTTGCTACTATCTGTAACACGGAATAATCGTGGTCGACTTACCGCATATTTTTCTGCTATATCTAATTGGAACGCTCAACCAAGATATCCGAAGCACCATGCATTCATCACTTGGTTTGGTACTTTAAAAAAATGATGGTGTTTTTACGTACTAAATCATTCATCTCTTTAGAATAATGTTCATTGTATGACGTTTCCCTGGCATATTTTTTGTACATTTATCTGTGGTGATCTTCCTCTTGTAATGAAACTACGTTTACTGCTGTCATAATGCTGTTTTAGTTGAGTCACCCCACTGTTTGTAACCTTGGACAGAAGTCAAATAGCCTAGTGCTCTGAGACGTCCTTTTGTAAATTTATCTGCACGCAGTTTTTCTTCTACGAACTTAATAAAGTTCATTTTAATTCTCACGTCACCACGTTTTTTCAACTTTTTCGTCATCAAACATCGTTTTAGTTCTGGTGCCATCGCAAAGCCGGAAGCTTACAGTGTGCTTATAGATGAAATGTTTGGATTGTGGTATCACTTGCGAACAACGTAGTGCATAACGATAAACACTACATGAGACTAAAGTTTTAACTAGTGCGGTGCACAACGTCGCAAGAGAAAAATATTGTGCAACTCGAACTCATCGATTCTGTCACACAAGTGGCTGAAGCTTGTGTGAAAGTAAATAATTTGTTATATATAACCAGAGCGTGCTATCAGGCTACATTGTTGCGATCACGAATGGACCGAAAAAATGGCCCTAAATTTTTTCAACGCACTCACTTCGATAGAAAGGAGTCGCCAAACGTGCCGCTGGGATGCCATCTGATCCCTTGACTGTCCAAGGAGGCGACCAGTTGCAGTGCCATAGAAAAACCCAGCCCGCCGTACGACATTGCTTTTGTGCCGCCAGCGTAGTAAAGAGGCTTGGTCACAGCGCCGACGGCCACCTTCACTGAGTTGCTTGCCGCGTCGTAGATTAGATACGGCAATGCGTAGTTTACTGTATAGCCCAAGACATCGATGCCGGGGCGCGGACGGTAGATGTCAGCGGCGCAGCGGATGGACTTGACCCAGTACTCCGCGAAGGACGACTCGGCGCTGGGAAAATCTTTGTACAAGCTGTCGAGCGCATCGCTTTCCAGGTACTTCGCTGGGGGCCACAGCTTGAGGCGCGTGGATGACAGCTTCTCGGCGGCGAGCTGCCGGCTCTCGGCGTCCAGCCATTCCGAAGCGTTCACCATGTCCACTGCGACCGAGACGAGGCTGTCGAAGTAGGCGCTGACGGTCGAACGCTCCTCTCGCGAGAAGAGCGCCACAGAGCCGAGCGCTATCACCAGGAAGCGGTAAGGGGTCTCCACGAATCGCTCGCAAAAGTACGGCCGATATATCGTGACGCCCTGGTCGTAGCGGTTCTCCAGGAGCCTGTAGTCCACCGCGGGAGAAAACAGCTGCACGAAAGACCAGGCTATCAGAGACAACAGTTCGGAGTCTTTGTACGATGCCATCACGTCTGCGAATGCCCGAAAAAAGCCCGCGTCGCTTAAGAGAACCTGGTCGCTATGTTCCACCTCAGGCTCGAGCTTGGACTGCCTGAAGGCGCGAAGCCACTGCTCGGAGTCCACCGACGGCGTGTGCGCTCCTATGTCGGCGATTGTCGCCAGCACTGGATGCACGACGGCCGGCCGCATGTTTGTCAGGAGTCTCCTATAGACATCACCTTCCATCGTTAGTGCTGAGTCTATGAGTGTCTTGTTTACCGCAGAACCGTAGTGCTTGCCGCTCAAGATGAAGTAGAACGTGGCCCAGTACTTATCGTATCCCCCGGAATGTTTAACCGTGAGGTGATGTTGGTACATCAGGGGTATAAGGGAACCAGGATCCATAGTGATCCGCCAGTTTGGCGCAGATTCTAAGCGCAGTGCCCTCACTTGAAAAAAGAGCGGAACCTGCCACTTGAGTGCCAGTGTCATCAGTACTTCGAGAGCAGAGGCGCTACCTGGCTCTGATTTTTCGGGCCAAGTGAGCTTGCATTCGTTGAAAAAGTTCCAGAATATCTCCACGTTAGAGCCGTACTCTGAGCGGTCACCCATGCAAGACGAGTACATGGCTAGTGGCTTGAGGCCGGCGCGAATTATCTTCGACCCCTGACGTAGCACGTCATTGAATCTTGGGAACCACGACTTTCGTACGTCATCCATAGCCGAGTTGGAGTGTTCGAGGTAGGCCTGGGGAGGCGACCACGCAGAGCAGACGTAGGCGCTGAAGTTCTCGCATGGATCGAGACTGCGGTTTAAATTGGCGAAAAGACGATAGCTGTGACGCAAACAGTCTTCAGTCTCGCACAGCGGCTCGGAAGGCAGAGACCGGCTTTTTCGCATGAACATGATCGCAACGATAATTGACGCGACTGTGATGAAAAATACGAAGACGATGGTAACGACGACTTGTCGTGTGGTTATCGGCACCCCTGCTACCATGGCCAAGAGACCGGAAACACGCCTTGCCTGCAGCAAGAACAATAGAAAAGAGAAGTAACAGTAGTTCATCTGGGTAGTCTAATTACTGAACAAGAAAAACCTCCATGGCTGTTTTGTTATTTGTGTTAAAATTCATCGTCGCTCGGTGTGTATGACTGGTCGTATATAGTCTTACTTCACAGTAGTGCAATAACAATTCGAAACCTGATCTTGAACGCTCTGTATTAGCCACCGCGGTAGCTTAGCGGATGTAAGGTCGCGCTGCTAAAGACTAGGTCGTGGGATCGAATCGCGGCGTTGCGGCCACATTTTGATGGAGGCGAAATGCAAACACGTACGTGTCCCGTGCGTTGGGAGCACGTTAGAGATTCTCTGGATGTCTAAATGATTCCCGAGTCTCTACTACACGTGCTCCTTAATCGAATCATGGTTTTAGCGCGTAAAACCCCAGAATTCAATCCTAGATACAGCTGTCTACATTAGGAAAAGCACCTACAAGGCATATGACACCGGCATGGCGAGACATACCAGAAATAAGTTACACCATACATAGTTACATAAAGTCGCAGTTGCACTGTGTCACCTGATGGCATAGGCATTGCGATATCGTTGTACGGCGAGGAAAAAAAAAAACTAGATTTTGAAAAAATATCTACACCCTTCTTCTGGCAATCTGGGGCAATTACTCAATGCCCGTAGATGTGTTTTTACCCTAAGTTTCACAGTACAGCTGCAGGTGACTGTTTGGGTCGGTGATCCTTGATCTATGTTAATGTTAGTTAATAATAATTATTATTGGGTTTTACATGCCAAAACCACTTTCTGATTATGAGGCACGCCGTAGTGGGGGACTCCGGAAATTTCGACCACCTGGGGTTCTTTAACGTGCACCTAAATCTAAGCACACGGGTGTTTTCCCATTTCGCCGCCATCGAAATGCAGCCGCCGTAGCTGGGATCTATGTTAGTTGTCAGCGCGGAAATGAAGGCGCCATTCGAGTAATCATCTTGGACCTTGTAGTTTTAATACACAGCTTTGTCGCATCCAAGTGGCAAAATAACCACAAATTCCGCTTAATTGTGCAGCCCAAGCTATGCACAGGATAAGTAAGAACCGTTGCTGGGAAACAAAACGCAAATAAAGTTGAAAGCGAAGCGCGACAGCCTGATCGAGTATCAGTGATTCTTCACATGCGTCGTATTCCTTGCTAAATAAAGGAGGCAGGTACTCGTGCATGAGTGGAAAAACATTTTCATATATCTCGAGAAAAACGTGTTACATTACAAAAGAAATAAACATGAGGGTTCGAGTGACGCACGCTGGAAGTTGGAAGGGGAGAGAGCGAGAAAACTTATCAAACGAAAGGGTATTGGGGCATCCTCGAACAGGTCCCCGCACGGCCCCAATGCGCTCAAACGAGACGAAGGGGAGAAGTGGGCGAGTGGCGCGTCATCTGTCCGGGCAGCGCCGTACATTGCGAGGAGGCGGTCATCTGTGTTTGCCGCAAGATGGCTCGGCATGTGCGCCAAGCGCAGAAGAAATGTAGTGAAAACGTACTTCGCTTCTCGTTTAACTGCGAGTTCTGTGATTTACAAGCTCATAATTACCGATATACACCGCAGTATAACTTTGTACAGCACGTTTATAAGGCAACACCGCATTCACCAGAGGCGCTTTTGTCCCGCTTTGAACCATCGAACTCATGGCTGAGTGGTGGCGTCTCTGTCTACACTCCGGAGACCCTGGTTCGATTCCCACCCAGCCCAGCTTGAAAGTTGTTTTCATTTATGAATTGCCTTCTGGGATTTTTCGCTCACGGACAACGTCATCGACGCTGCCGACACCGGCTTTTCTGTGACATGAGCTCCTTAACGCTGTCGCGTTAAAACCGTATCATGCTCTATCAGCCATAGGCTTCGTTACTCGAAATGTGCAAGGCAACTTGGATATTAGATCCCGTTTCGATGTTGTAGCTGTTACGAGTAAGGCCGCATGGGAATGTGTATAAAGATATAAATGACTGCCTAGGCGAGCAAAATTACCATTTGTACGATCGTAAATAAGCGTTATCTATGCATTTCACGTTGTTTCTTGCTCATCCTTGTTTAAACAAATGAATCTTATAAGCAAACATCATGATCAACTCCATTGTGATATCATTAAAGCAGCCCATATAGTGCGGAAAGGCAAACCATGTGCAAGCAAACCATGTAGTAATTTATCTGTGAAAGACCTGTCGTTTCGGAGGGAGCATGCGAATACAATTTAGGCAACAGAATGCAATGCTTTATATAGCTTTGGATCTGTGCAGCAATTCTTTCGGATCCCTTCCTTATTTGTTTGCATTACGCAATCCGAATTCCCAGGTTTAAAGTCGGGGCTTGACCATGTGTACCCTTCAGTTTGTCTTTGTCCAATGTAGCACTCTATGATATTGACCAATGACTAATGGTGTCTCCTCCTGGTAATGGATTAATATTTGCATTACCAGATGCGAATTCCTTGCAAAGAGAGAGAGAGAGAGAGAAACAGATGTCTATAAATTAAAAAGCGAAAAATGCGCATTTAGTAAAAGGCAATCCCCGTGGTTTAACCAGCTAAGTTTAACCAACACGTCAGTGGGGCGACATTAAATGTGAAGGAAAAAAAAAAGAATAAACTAACTAGGTTTTCTTTGCTTACTCACAGGTCTTAAACGCTGAGCGCTCATTGATGTCGGAGGCAAAAAATGCTTTTTGAAGCTGAGAATCTGATTTTTTTTTCGTTACGTCAATTCAAACATTACGCACAAGGACTTCTGTATGTTGATATACTTGCCGGTCGAGAAATGCTCCAGTTAAAAAGCTCTGTCTGCACAAGGCGTAAGCCATCTCGTCACTCTGTTGGTGCAGCAGGGTCTGCGTGGAGCTTAGTGCAGGAGGATACTTTTATTGAGGTACGAATGGCGCACTGGGGTACATAGGCGCCATACGCTGTCATGCCATGCCGACTGTAGCGTCAGGAGCCCACTGCCTGCTTGTGGCGCCTCAGCTGAGGCATTCAACTGCAATCAGAAGGCGAGCAACGGCCACTGATGTGGCGGTGCATTCTCATTTATACTCGGGAAACTAGAAACGTAAAGGACCAATTAGAGGGGCGCAATTTCCTTGTACGCCTATGTCCCACGTACTAAGGTATGCCTACTTGTCTGACGCGCGCTTCCGTTTCGCCTGTCTAGCGTCAGCCGACATAGTAACGAGGTCAAATGTCCGGCGGGCGTCTTGTGCCTTGTGACTGTAGGACGCCGGTGTGTGACGCTTAGAGATTTTGCAGCTCGAGGTTTGAGGCCATGATTATTAGGGTCATCATCATCATCATCATCATAATCATCATAATCATCATCATCATCATCAGCCTGGTTACGCCCACTGCAGGGCAAAGGCCTCTCCCATATTTCTCCAACAACCCCGGTCACGTACTAATTGTGGCCATGCCGTCCCTGCAAACTTCTTAATCTCATCCGCCCACCTAACTTTCTGCCGCCCCCTGCTACGCTCCCCTTCCCTTGGGATCCAGTCCGTAACCCTTAATGACCATCGGTTATCCTCTCTCCTCATTACATGTCCTGCCCATGCCCATTTCTTTTTCTTGATTTCAACTAAGATGTCATTAACTCGCGTTTGTTCCCTCACCCAATCTGTTATTTTCTTATCCCTTAACGTTACACCTATCATTCTTCTTTCCATAGCTCGTTGTGTCGTCCTCAATTTGAGTAGAACCCTTTTCGTAAGCCTCCAGGTTTCTGCCCCGTAGGCGAGTACTGGTAAGACACAGCTATTATATACTTTTCTCTTGAGGGATAATGGCAATCTGCTGTTCATGATTTGGGAATGCCTGCCAAACGCACCCCAGCCCATTCTTATTCTTCTGATTATTTCCGTCTCATGATCCGGATCCGCCGTCACTACCTGCCGTAAGTAGATGTATTCCCTTACGACTTCCAGTGCCTCGCTGCCTATTGTAAATTGCTGTTCTCTTCCGAGACTGTTAAGCATTACTTTAGTTTTCTGCAGATTAATTTTTAGACCCACTCTTCTGCTTTGCCTTTCCAGGTCAGTGAGCATGCATTGCAATTGGTCCCCTGAGTTACTAAGCAAGGCAATATCATCAGCGAATCGCAAGTTACTTAGGTATTCTCCATTAACTGTTATCCCCAATTCTTCCCAATCCAGGTCTCTGAACACGTCCTGTAAACATGTCGTGAATAGCATTGGAGAGATCGTATCTCCTTGCCTGACGCCTTTCTTTATCGGGATTTTGTTGCTTACTTTATGGAGGACTACGGTGGCTGTGGAGCCGCTATAGATATCTTTCAGTATTTTTACATACGGCTCGTCTATACCCTGATTCCGTAATGCCTCCATGACTGCTGGGGTTTCGACAGAATCAAACGCTTTCTCGTAATCAATGAAAGCTATATATAAGGGTTGGTTATATTCCGCACATTTCTCTATCACCTGATTGATAGTGTGAATATGATCTATTGTTGAGTAGCCTTTACGGAATCCTGCCTGGTCCTTTGCTTGACAGAAGTCTAAGGTGTTCCTGATTCTATTTGAGATTACCTTAGTAAATACTTTGTAGGCAACGGACAGTAAGCTGATCGGTCTATAATTTTTCAAGTCTTTGGCGTCTCCTTTCTTATGAATTAGGATTATGTTAGCGTTCCTCCAAGATTCCGGTACCCTCGAGGTCATGAGGCATTGCGTATACAGGGTGGCCAGTTTCTCTAGAACAATCTGTCCACCATCCTTCAACAGATCTGCTGTTATCTGATCCTCCCCAGCTGCCTTCCCCCTTTGCATATCTCCCAAGGCTTTCTTTACTTCTTCCGACGTTACCTTTGGGATTTCGAATTCCTCTAGACTATTTTCTCTTCCATTATCATCTTGGGTGCCACTGGTACTGTATAAATCTCTATAGAACTCCTCAGCCACTTGAACTATCTCATCCATATTAGTAATGATATTGCCGGCTTTGTCTCTTAACGCATACATCTGATTCTTGCCAATTCCTAGTTTCTTCTTCACTGTTTTCAGGCTTCCTCCGTTCCTGAGAGCATGTTCAATTCTATCCATATTATGCTTCCTTATGTCAGCTGTCTTACGCTTGTTGATTAACTTCGAAAGTTCTGCCAGTTCTATTCTAGCTGTAGGGTTAGAGGCTTAGGGTCACAATAAACTAAACCTTGTATTCACCCAGATATGATTGACAAAATTGGCCAATCCCTCCTAAAGACTGCGTGAGCACGTTGCACATAATGCTGCATATTTTATAAGCGAAATTGTTGTTTGGATACTTGCGCGTCCGCATCTAGTGCGCGCGTAATATACACCAATGTAGGCTCCGCTGGCACATTGTGGGCGCAATATAAATCTAGTCAACAGAAGAACTTACCGCTTTTATAGAAATGCCAAGAGGGACAAGCCCCCGCATTTCAACGTTAATCAGGCGATGAAACATATCAGTAACACCTTTTCACATTAACGTGTGACAAAACGGACAGGCGATTACGATAGTTTCGCAGAAGTCCGCTACGGTAATGAAAAAAGAGCAAAACATTACGCAGATACTATTTACTGTGGAAATCAAAGTTTTGCGAAGCATTTCGCGGATACCTGACTATGGCAGTGCCCTGAGAAGGCACGCCTCGACCGGCTCTGTGACTCTCTCGAAGAATTCGAGCAGGCGCCTATAATGCACCTCGGGCATATGCTAAGGTTTAGAAATAAACTGGGCTCGCTTAGCTGCTCGATCATTGCGGACACCTGCCTCTTTCTCTGCGCTCCGCAGTGCATCAAACTCGAGATGCCCAAGTAAACCTCCCATGAACACAATTTCCGGGGTGCGTTCATGAGTTTGCGCGGTTGGCGAAGAATTCTTCGCATTAAAAGCATACAGAGTGGAAGCAAAGTAGGTAACGCCAACCTTTCCGCGAGCGCGTAAGGCAGACCGCTCAATGATCGTGCAAAAGACAGCAAGGTAAAAACACACACACACACACACACACACACACGCATACGCGCACACGCGCGTGCACGCGCACGCTCACGCACAAACGGATGAATATTTATGCGTGTTTGCGTCTTATTTACGCCTGCGAACTGTTATGTCGTAGTCGGCATGGGCAGTCGAGACGCTCCGGAAGAGCATACTAGCGAGTGCAGGCTCTTAAGAACGAAGTAGAACTCCTCTTTACCCGCCGTGGTCGCTCAGTGGCTACGGTGTTGGGCTGCCGAGCACGAGGTCGTGGGATCGAATCCCGCCCATGGCGGCCGCATTTCGATGGAGGCGAAATGCGAAAGCCCCCGTGTGCTTAGATTTAGGTGCACGTTAAATAACCCCAGGTCGTCGAAATTTCCGGAGTCCTCCACTACGGCGTGCCTCATAATCAGGAAGTGGTTTTGGCATGTAAAAACCCCATAATTTAATTTAGAACTCCTCTCTATTGCATACTGAGCAGGCATATATAGGGAGGGACCAGGTGTGCCCGCAGCGTTTTCCGGTAGCTTCATTGCCGCTTCGGGCGTTGTAGTCGGTGCATAACAGTAGTGACACTGAATTCACTATACCACACGATATAATCATCACGTTGTCAACCCTCGAATACAAGAGCCGAAGGGTATGTGCTTGCGGTAATTACTAGTACTGGCAGCTCTTCTGGCTAGATAAAGGTAAATAATGGGAAGAGGTTATATAATTTCATTCCTTATTAAAGATGGTGTTTATAAAGACAGTTTACTTTATAGCAATATATTCGGTTTGAGTGACTTAAGAGAGGGCCTTTTTTGCATCTTTCTAGCAAGACGTTAACGGTGATCTGTTTAACGTGGTTCAGTTTCGCCACCCGTAAAGGTTTCTCGCGCGTGAATTTCCCGGCACGCAGTGACTTGCACTCTTGTGTTTCCTTTATAACGGCTACGCTTTCTCACTACCCTGAATAATGAATAAAGGGAAAATCAGAAATCCACCCGTTCGTAGCAATTCCTACAAAGGGCTACGAACGGGTGGATGTCTGATTTTCCCTTTATTCATTACTTCTCTCCACCTTGCGGGTTTCCGCAGAACTACTACGTCAAACGTCTCACTACCCTGTAACTATCATCGTATTTAGTATCGCGCGCGTGTAGAGGGATTCACGCTGAGAAACAGAAACGGCCACGTTAATACGACTGAACCAAGCGAAGCTACTCACGTCGCATTCGAAACCCTTGGACGAAAACCCCCTGGCCTGCTGTTCTTTGAGCTGGTGAAGGAAAGACGAGAGGGAAGCTCGGTGCTCAAGCGTCGGATCACGTGGCCCCGACAAGCTTGGCGAGTAAGGTGATTTAGAATACTCCCCGTGCTCCGCTGTGTCAGGAGCGACCAGCTTGGCGGTGGCGCCTGAGCTAGTACTTGAAGGCGTAGCGACAGACATTGTCGCCTTGCTGCCGGTGTCAGGTAAATTCGGGCGGCACTCCGTAAGATTCGCGTCGCTGGCCTGACGCACTGGAGATCTAGTGGACTGTGCAGAAAGAAGCTGCGAAGGACTCCCGTCTTGTTCCTTGACCCAAGTCCGATGCGAAGCGTGGGGAGTAGTCTCGGCAGCGGCGGCGGCTGCGGGCTGCGATGAAGACTCGAGCTGCGATGAGTCGCGCTCTCGTGCAAGCGAATGGTGGTCACCTTGGACGGCTGGCGACCCTGGTGACAGGCCATCGGTCTTCCCGGGTTGTTCCGAGAAAGGCGGTGCCGCTGACGCGGTGGTAGTGGGATCTGGCGGACCGCCGTTAGTGGAACCGTCACGATGTGCAGCGGCGTCAGACGCTTTCCGCTGCTCGTCACCGAAGAACGGTAACCTTCGCTTGCCTTTCGTAGGTTCGCTCGTGCCAGCGACTGCTGCCGGGTTAGCCGCGGTGGTGAGCGTGCCTGCGAGTGGAACCGATTCCTGGGTGGAAGTCTCAATCCCATCTTGAATGTCGCCGCTGCGGAACTTCCGTTTTGCTTTGCTCTTGCCCGAGCAAGTCGAGGAACGAGATATGTCGCTTGTGATCGAAGCCGATGAATGCTTTCGAGAAGTGCGCCGCTTCTTGCTCCTTTCTTCTGTGGTGCGAGGAAGCATATTTTTCGTACGTATTCTTGCTCCAGCGGATTGTGGGAGTGCGCTCTTTGAGTGAGTTCTTCTTCTTCTACTGCAGCCACGTAGTTCAAACGGCGCGTGCAATAGATGACCGATTGAGACGAAGATGATATCAGTGTAACTGAAAAAAATTCTGCTGAGTAATTGCGGCAATTTAATGCGAATTAAATTAATAATTTTTAGAGGAAATCCAAGAAACGCGTAAATATTCGTCGGGATCACAAGTTTGATTTCAATATCGATTTCATCCTGATTGATTCATTGATTGAAAACTTTATCATTCCACCGAGCTGCGGTGCCCGCCTCTTAACCTATACATAGGTAGGGGGGGAGGATGAAGCAGACCCCGCGCGTTGAGCAGGGTGAGTCTTCACGGCCTCAACGGTCAGGCGGATTGCTCGACGCTGGTCGTATTTAGCGTCGCTCTGGAGCAAGGCCTCCCAGGCTTCTCTACTGTCAGTGTTTTCCTTGGCCTCTGGAGCCAGCACACTCCCTTATTATTATTATTATTATTATTACTATTATTATTATTATTATTATTATTATTATTATTATTATTATTATTATTATTATTATTATTATTTCATGGTGAGAGCTTGCTCTCCGCCATCGCTACGTAGGCCAAACATTAGGAGATATTTTCTAGTGACCTATGTGACAGCGAGATTTGCAGAGTCGACGGCACTCCCTCTCTTCGGGAAAGCGTTAAACCATGCTTGTCAATGTGTCGCTTGAGTGCGAATGACCGCGTTTACCGAGGTCGGCACACCCTTAAGTGGTAAAGCTTTGTTGTACTAGTAAGAACCTTTCCACTGCCCGTCATACCATGCAGGTCACCAAGAACTTCCACTATGAAGTGAGTATTCGCGGCGAGGAGTTACGGAGTCGCCATCTATCGGAAGCGCCTCGCTGGCGTAGTATGAGGGATCACGCGGCGCGTTCCTCATAGGTTTTGCTGTCAGCGCCCACTGAAAACACCACACGTGAGCTCTCCCGGACATTTCTGTAAGTACTTTCGAAATTAGAGAAGTTTTTTACTGTCCAAATAATAATCTTGGGCAAACTGAAAGCACAGAATCGTTTACAGACGCTATCTCTTTACCAAATACGTACAGTGAACGCAACGCCACACCCGCCGTGGTTGCTCAGTTGCTATGGTGTTAGGCTGCTGAGCACAAGGTCGCGGGATCGAATCCCGGCCATGGCGGCCGCATTTCGATGGGGGCGAAATGCGAAAACACCCGTGTACATAGATTTAGGTGCACGTTACAGAACCCCAGGTGGTCGAAATTTCCGGAGTCCTCCACAACGGCGTGCCTCATAATCAGAAAGTGGTTTTGGCACGTTAGACACCATAATTTAATTTTTTTAACGCAATGCCACTGCGCGCGGTCGCCGCGATGGAGTCTCCGAACCGGCTTCTTGCGTGAAAGGTAGGCAAACGTTGAGAGCAAATTATGTGAAATATGTTCTTATATTGTTTGTATAACTAAACGGAGCGTAATAGAATTAAGCCTCAATACAGCGATCGCACAGATTCGCAGCGACCGGCTGCGCGTCTGCATGCTTGTACGCGCACTGCTTCGCTTTCGCCGCGTGCAGGTTTTCGCACCGTGCCATCAGCTTTAGGCTGCAGAATATGAGCATTTGACAGTATATAAGCAACCATTGTTGCGTGGTAGCTATCAGAGCTGTTCAAAAATAATTTTATTGTAGAGACTTCGACGCCTACGGAGACTGTGATGTGCCATTGCGACGATTCAATCTTTTTTTCTTTCTTATAAATTCTGGGACGTTTCAATATCATTCCTCGAGTTGCGTCGCACTGTATGTTTATCGGTGTTCTCAGCGTGCGATTTCCCGCTGCTTCTGTTTTGTAATCCAGTGCATTAATTCATAACACAAACATGACCATATGCCATGTTTTTTTAATGTGCTTCTTACCGCTCCCTTTCCGCTCCAGTGAACTTGCCAGTATCTATAGCATGGACAAGTTCATAGACCAAACCGCCATGACATAAGATGGGCAGCGGACTCGGGCGAGCGTCTCAGTGCGCGTTTTCCGAACATGCAGACCAGGCGCCGTAGCAGAAATCTTCCCCGCGTCTGTGCTTGCTGCATACCCGAGTTGTAGCCGATGGCTGTTTGCCGATTTTATGTTTCGCGAGCCAAGCTTCACCCAGCTTCTTGTCCTGCGGCTACGTGCGAATAAGGCCGACACCGGGCTCCGTTGCGTACGTCCGGCACTGCGGCACCGAGCAGTAGCCTACCATGTTGCGCGCCTTCAAAGGCAGCCACTACCTATTGTAGTGCTTTCGAGCGTTGTAAAAGAGGCACTCGAAGCGGGAAAATCTCGCCACAAATGAGGACCGCAGCGTACGACGGAATTTGAACTCTCGTTTTCAGCTCGCTCCGGCGCTCCTGAAGCAGCCGACGCGGCCGCTATGTCCACGTTCATTTTTCTTTCCATAGCTTTCCTGCCACCCTCTCGTTAATGCTATAGAGTTCCTGTATGTTACCAGCTATATTCTTATTAATCAGGAATCCGACTTCTAGTTCTCTTCTCTCCGCTAAAGCCCGGTAGCACAGGACGTGCCCGCTATTTAGCACTGTATATGCTTCTTTTGGCCTCCTAACTTCACTGAGGCCTAGTATATCCCATTTACTGCCCTCTAATTCCTCGAATAGCACTGCTAGACTCGCCTCACTCGATAACGTTCTAGCGTTAAACGTTGCCAGGTTCGTATTCCAATGGCGGCCTGTCCGGAGCCAGTGATTCTTAGCACCCTCTGCTGCGTCGCAGGTCTGACCGCCACCGTGGTCAGTTGCTTCGCACCTGCTGGGGACTGAGGGCCGGGGTTTGATTGTTGTGTTCATATAGGAGGTTGTGGCCAAGTACTGCACCAGGGTGGCCAATCCTGCTCTGGTGAGGAAGTGCGTTACCGGTTCTGGTCACCGGGATCAGGCCACACTCCAGGCCTGTTTGTGCAATTTTATCAACACGCGGATTTTTTTTATACCGGTGGAAAATTGCCGGCACCGGGATTCGAACCACGGACCTCTTGCACGCGAGGCGGGTGTTCTACCTCTACGCCACCGCTGCACCTTATTGGCGGCATTCCTCAAAGCGTGGCACTACTTTACGAAGTTTAAGGGGATTTAGCTTATGCTGCCGCATTTCTCCGATCAGCCGCTATTCCCTGAAGCCTATAAGCCAAAGCTAAAGGTTTAAGCTTCTCTGTAAACGTTTTGCACATTACGCAATGCCGGTTTACTGGATTTGCATCGGCAGGACGGATGGATGGATGTTATGAGCGTCCCCTTTAGAACGGGGTGGTGGGTTGCGCCACCAAGCTCTTGCTATTATACTGCCTAATGTCCTACCGAGGTTAAACAATAAAACAAGAGCAAAAGCACTATGAACTCCCACAACCAATTTTTCTCACCCCCCATTGCGAACTATGCTTTTGTATGTCTCCATTTTCAGTCGTTTCCCTACTTTCCCTACCAATGCTCCGATCGCCTAATCCCTATTGCGGACATGTTTACTTTGCCACTGCTCTCGCTGAAGCCAAGGGCTTCAACGAGGCCGGTGGTGCCTAAATCGACCACTGGGTAGACGTCTTCGCATTCTAATAAAACATACTCCATAGCTTCCATAGATGCGTGTTCTAAGGCATCCTGATCTCTCTTAGAAAAGTAATGAGCTTCCCTTTGAGTTATACATCGTTTTAATTTATGATAACTAACACCACTAATAGTAGCACCACTAATAGCGACATCTTGCGACCACTCCCCAGACCACAAGGTGTTGAAACGTTTTTACGCGAGTGTTCTAATGAAGTGTGAAGCTGTCCAAAGCTATCCACCGGGGAAATTTTTGGCAGCGAACTGAAAATACCTTGCGGCAAAGCCAACTTGTGAACTCTGTCGCTCTCAATATTGCCACGTGGTGGTGACGTAGAAGAACACAGTAGCAATACTGTGTTCTTCAAAAGCACCTCCACCAGAGGTGGAGGTGCATTTCGTTCATGTACCGGATGCCCCCGACAAGCTATCATCCAAGCCCGGACCGCAAAGAGAACACCAACGTAGTCCCGGACCATCGAGCAAGCCACCGTCTTCAACAGCGGCCCCCGGAGCACGGACTTCTATCTGAGAAGACCAAGAAGATTGTGGCCAAGGCAACCCCAATGGCAGCCCGAGTGTCCCCCATCGTCCTGCAGCAGCCCAGGGAGCCTCCGACGTTCCGTGGTTCAACATTCGAGGACCCGGAAACCTGTCTTGAGACGTATAAGAGGGTCGCGGCATTTAACAGCTGGAACAGTAACGACAAACCACGACTTATCTTCTTCGCATTGGAAGACGCTGCCAGGACGTGGTTCGAGAACCCAGAGGCACCTTAACGACCTGGGACCTTTACCGAAGCGGCTTCCTGCAGACATTCACGAGCGTCGTAGCCCGAGAACGAGCCCAAACGCTACTAGAAACCCGAGTACAGCTCCCTAATGAGACCACCGCGATTTCTACAGAAGAAATGAGCCGCCTATTCCGCCACGCCGACTCGGAAATGTCCGAGGAAAGAAAAAAGTCCCCCTACTGATGCGTGGTGTAAAGGAGGGACTTTTCGCCGGAATGGTGCGGAGCCCTCCGAAGACCGTCGACGAGTTTGTTCGCAAGGCCACCAGCATCGAGAAGACACTGGAAATGCGGAACCATTAATTCAACCGCCACACTAAGTCTACAAACTACGCTGGCATTCAGTGACTGGCCACCGACGACCTGCGCGAGACTATCTGAGCGGTCGTGCAGGAGGAGCTACAAAAGCTGTTCCCTTCATCACAGCCTCCAGTGGCTTCAATCGCCGACGCCGCCCGTGAGGAGCTCTACCAACAACTCGGAGGGGCCCCTGAATCACCGCAGCCTCAGCCGCAAGCGATGAAATACGCCGCTGTAGCCCGCCGTCACGTTCTCCCTCCGCGCCACGGGAGGGCTCAGTGACGACACAGTTCCGTGGTCCACCACCACCCCCGCCGCTAGCATGCCAACCAGTCACCCCACGCGGCATTCCAAGGAAGACTGACGTTTGGCGCGGCCCTGACCACCGTCCGCTTTGCTTTCACTGCGGAGAAGCCAGGAACATGTACTGCCGATGCCCATACCGGGAGATGGGACTCCGAGGGTTCGACGTTAACGCACCGCGACCACAAATTGGCGAACGACCTCGCGATATCGCCAACTACCTCGCCGCCACTCAGTCGAGTACTCGACGACCGTCCCGTTCGCCGTCACCAGGCCGCTACCTGTCGCCGCAGCGCCGACCATACACCGGCCCAGCCCGGGGCCGCTCTGCGAGCCCTTATCCGGAAAACAAAAAGCAGCAACCGTGGAGGTGCGGTTGCTGTTCGTCGAACTGACGAAGATCCTCTGCCACCGACGAAGACGACGGAGAGACCATCTCGACGACATAATAACAACGCGCCGCCGGCCCGACGAAGTCAGGAAGCCAAGATTACACCGACGAAAGACAACGTGACGACGCGACGTTCCAGCTTCAGTTCAACATGACGCAGCCGTGATCCGACCCCAAGACCTAACTGCAACGCCAGACAAAGAACCACCGACCTCGACGTGCTTCTCGATGGCCACGCAGTTACCGCCTTAGTGGACACAGGGGCCGATTACTCCATAATGAGTGGACACATCGCCGCCCAGTTGAAGAAAGTTAAAACTGCATGGGAAGGCCCTCAAATTCGAAGCGCTGGAGGTCACCTCATTACGCCGACTGAAATCTGCACGGAAACAATTACTGTTCATGAACGGACTTACCCAGCACCTCCACCAGATGTGACGTGGTGGTGACGTTTATGAACACTGTAGCAATACTGTGAAAGACAAAACTAACTTTTATTGGGCGAACCTGTGCCCACAAAAACAGGCTACACTTATAGCACAACGATAGCGGCGAATACGGTCGGCGATCGTCGGAAATCTGATGAGATGGTCAAGCGCGTCGGCTTTTATACATCAGTCGTCGAATGTTGCAGAGTAATCGCTCGGACCCACGTCATTCCACAAAGTTCTACATTATTCGCGTCGCGCACACATGCAGTCAGATTACACAAGGTTCTGTCACAGACAGCGGATAAGACGACTCTTATTATTATGCCGAGTTTCATTTACTTGTAATAGTTAGTTCGCAGTGAAGTTGTAAACGTTAGAGAATTCTTGTCTGTTGTCAATACATGGGCGTCTACTTGGGAATATGGCTATAGCAAACGGGTATAGCCAGTATTCTAATTGACATCAAGAGAAAAAGATGGAGCTCGGCAGGTCATGTAATGCGCCGGTTAAATAACCGTTGGAACATTAGGGTTTCAGAACGGATACCAACAGCAAATAAACGCAGTCGCGGGCGGCAGAAGACCAGGTGGAGCTATGAAATTAAGGTATTCGCGGGCGCTCGTTGTAATCGGTTGGCGCAGGACAGGGCTAATTGGCGATCGCAGAGTGAGGCCTTCGTCCTGCAGTGGACTAAAAACAGAATGATAGTGTTGGTTACAGAAAACGGCTGTAACTCTTAAATTATGGGATTTTACGTGCCAAAACCGCTGTCTGATTATCAGGTACGCCGTAGTGGAGGACTCCGGAAATTTCGACCACCTTGGGTTCTTTAATGCGCGCCTAAATCTATAAACACGGGTGTTTTTGCCTCCATCAAAATGTGACCGTCGTGGCCGGGATTCGATCCCGCGACCTCGTGCTCAGCAGCCCAACACCTTAGCCACTGAGCAACCACGGCGAGTGGCTGTAACTCTTCTTTTATCAAAACTATCCCGTAAAAATTATGCGAAAGGTAATCGCTAAGACGACTCTAACATTATGCCGAGTTTCAGTTACTTTTCTTAACTACGTAGTTGGCAGTGAAGTCGTAAATATTGCGGAACCCCATGTGCTGTCAATGCATGGGCTTCAATACGGGAGGCAAACAGACAGTCACATGCTTGTCCGCTAGAATGAAACTCTAGTGCTTGCATGTTTCATTCAGCTAACTAACTAGGAAGTATGCTAAATCGCAAATTACAGTCAAACGTGCTTTGCTTCGTGCACTCTGGACTGCGCCCCGGTACACGTATATCGTCGCTCGTGTCGAGCTCGGTTTGACGGCCGCCGGCGTTTAAACGGCGTTCCGTTACAGCCACGTCGACAACACCTGCGTCTTTAGAGTGGCCTCGTAAAAACCCTTCGGCGGTAGTTCCGTGTATGCATGAGGTAGTGCACGACGTACTGCACTACGCCATGCACTTCGTTTTCACTACTACACAATTTTGGCGCCATTTCGCTCCACTGTTCGCTATGGGAAGGCCACGGGTGATCCGTACGCCTGAAGAGAGAAACTCTATACCAACATAATTTATACCACCATAGCAGCTTCACCAGTCAGCCACCTTCCAGGGTGCAATGGCTCCTCGAAACCGTCTTTATATATATATTGGATGTTGATGATAATGTAACTGCCGACCGAGTAGACCAGTCGCTTAGCATAATGTGGCCTGACGGTATAACAATTATTTTTTATGAGATTAGCATTTTTAGTAAACTGCACGTGGTTTGCTGTACGTTCGTCCGAGCATAACTTCTTTCCCGCCAACTTGAGTCAATGTTGAGTCGAGGGGCCATGGCACGGCCGCTCGACCAAACCCACAGGCTGTGTCCGTGGTCTATGGGCTAAAGCATTGGGCTCGAACCCACTCGTTGGACAAACTTGGTTGACTGAGTATGTGACACTGGCTTTATGTGATACTTCAATTAACCTTTTCTCCCTCGCTTCCCCTACAACATACTTATTAACATTGTTTACAAACTCTAACTACCAATTAATTTTAGTGACACATAGCGCCATGTGAATATTTCATGTACCTTCTGGCGTCCTCGTCGGTATGCGCTACTACAGTACTCAAAGATCCTATCTACATTTGCAGTCTAGAAACACTAGCTTATAAAATGTGAGCTAATTATACTATGTTAACCTAGTTGCCTTTTCTAAAAATTGTTTTCTAAAAACGGTTTTAGAGATTCTAGCTACTGTTGTGGAGGAACAATATTTAATTGCGTTAATTTAGAAGCGGATGTTACTTTTTCTTTCGTAGCCAATGCTTACGCATCTTTTATATAACTCCTACAACAGATTCTGCGTGTAATTTTTTCTGTGGGAGATTTTCAATGGGACCCAATTCAATACAACTAGTTTTTCTAAGGCTGTTTATATTGAAAAGGGAGGCAAAGTTAGAAATAAAATTCTTAAACCATTGTATGCTGCTGTGAAGCGGTAAGATTGCCACACATACGCAACAGGCCTTCTCACACCTCTACAGTTTCTTCCAAAAACTCACCACGCCTATTCGACCCACAAATATTTCCTTTTTATGCAGCAACATGTTTCAATTCGAAGCCGGTAGCCACTTGCTGACGGAACGTTACTACAATGTTTAATAAAATGTTTTGCAATTGCTATTCAAACTAGAAGTGTTATAGTTTCACTCAACTAAGAGAGGCTCTGGTTTCGTCAGCACAGCTAAAGGGATTAGGTTGTGGTGACAAAAAAATATTCACAGGCCTGCGTGGCACCGACAGCACAGTCACCCACGCACTGCAGGACCATCGCTGCGAAGTCTTTTTGCGTCGTTCTCACGAAAGCGATCTGAACGACCCACCCGGCATCGATGGCGAGCTACGGCTTGTCCTGCTATCTGCATCACGGCCTGCTGAGCCTGAAGTTCCCTTGTTGCTGCCGCGCGCGTAGCTCCATGATTCGCTTCAGCAGCGGCTCATGCATTGCGAGCGTGCTGCTGACCAGCGCTGATCTCCACATCCGAGTTGGTCCCACAACATACAGGCACCACTGTGGCTTTGCTTCATTGACAAGGTAATGGAGAGCTTGCACCTCAATATCACCTTTGAGTTTGAGCTTTGAGAAAGAAGGCACAAGAGTTATCCTTGCTGATAGATGCACTAGTGTTCCTTTTTTTAAAGTGCTCTTTCCACAATTTTCCTCCTGGACACGTATTCAGAGGGTGCTTGCACACTTCCTAATTTCAAACTGCCATGGTAACTGTGCTAGTTTAGGGCTTATGCCTTGAACTAGCGCTCTTTGACAAAAGCCTTATTTAGCGCACAATTCACAAAAAAAAAGGTAACGAGGTGACCGAAAAGAACTTTGCTAACAACCATCCAGTTGTGGTGCTTGCCCAGCAATATAAAGCGAGAGATGAAAGGGGGAGAGCAGATTATTCTGCAATGCATTTTCCTCGCATGAATGGGTAAAGGGCACATGGCATGGTTAGCGTGACAGTTGTTTTACAATGACAAATAAGCAATCTCACTATATAATAACCCTCTGGATGGGGAGCCAACTCATAGCTTCCCCGTAATGTGTATAAGCAAAGCCTCACAAAACTATCGAGCCCTATGGTCCTTATGTATTGCCACAGTCACACAGTTTCCAAACAAAATGCTGGAAGTGAGCAGTGCACTACCAGGTGACTGCCAAGTGACCTCCGCATCAAGTTGGTATGGCCACAACGCTGGTCTTTATACACTGACCTGTTTTGCTTGACGTAGCGTCGGCTGCACCATAGTGGTTTTTGATATACAAGGAAATTCTGTACTCCGCGTACTTTTTTTGCATTCTCTTTTGTCACAGGCGGTGATGCATGCCTCTTCGTTATTTACGCGCCTACACTGCAGAGCAGGCTTATTCCATGCCGAGAAGAAATTGTAGGAAAACCCGACATGAGGATACTTTTCATGCCTGAGCAAGCCAGGTTCCTTGGTTTGGCCTTGCGTTGGTTCACTCGTTCGTTCATTCTGTGGTTCCGGAGTCCCATACAGGTTCTTTGATCACACTAATGTAAACAAGATTGTACGATATGCTTCTGCAATGTTTGCATTTCGCCACTCGGAAGGATAGAAGTGCACTGACTGGACCATTCATGGCGCAGATGACTCATCGCGTCAGGCAAGGCACCAGTGTTGATGTTTGCTCCCTTGCCCAGAACGGCAGGTTTAGGCTCAGTATAGTTGAAGGAAAACAAGTTAAACATAACTTCCATGGTTTGAGTTGGCATTTGTGTCTTAGGATATCAAGTTGTTTTCTTGCATCTGTCTGTTGTGGTGCTTTCTTAACGTCGGTATAAACTTGGCATGAATTCGTGCATCCTGGAATTCTTGAACAAGGGCCCTGTAGTTGGCACTATGCGAAGGATAAATCGGCTTTAAAAACCTTCACTTTCTGTGGGCATACTTGTGCTTGCGATGATTGTAATTTTTTCTTGGCTTGCTGACTTACCATGAAGCTCCTAGCTGACGCTACTGGGGTCTTTATGTACAGACATATCAAAAAAGGTTCCTGGCTGTGGTTGAAGAAAAGGTGACACTTACAGGTGCCTATTCTAGACATGAGTGAAACAAACAGGCAAATATTTGTTACATCTTTTGTGTAGTTCTGTAGGACTTAAAGTTTTCACAAAAATTTGCCTCGTCACTAACGTGGTGGTAATCACTTAGTCAGTGACCGCAACTTCATAATCATGTTACCTGATTAAATTAATTTTCGTACAACCTTTGGCAACGCTTTTTACAGAACTTATGGACAAAATATTCAAACCAAAAGTGAGTGGTTGCTCTCACTCGCGCCCCGAATAGAAATCTGTAAGTGCCACCTTTCCTTCAAACACGCTTGGAAATCAAACAACCTTAGGCTGAAAAGTCTGCACTTGAAGGCATTGTAGTGTCAGCGTGAGGCCACAAGATAAGTCGGCTAACTGAGAAGAACTTACTGGCAGCAACTATTCGAAATGCAGACAGAAAATCAAGGGCTTGGAAACTCAAGCATTCTTCGCAAGGTGTTGACTAGAGCCATTATTCGTGTTTTCCAGGACATACAGCTATATGTCAACTTTACGAGGACACTAACGGATCAACTGTGCAGACTGTCGCAAGAAGGCTTGATGTACTAAAACTAAAACAGCCCGTTCAAACCATAAAGTTATTATGAGCTTGTCTTCATACAAGTCCATTAAATCTGAAACTTCCAATCTGGAGACATTCTGCCATTCTGCAGAGATCAACTTCAACACTGGCAGTTCACCCAACCCTGACGAGAGTGACCTACACCGTGGAACGCGTCAGAAGTAAGCTGTTTCTGGAGCAATAGAAAGACCGACGAGGTCACCTGCCAGAATAGGAGATTTTCTGGCTTGACTTTGGTCAGTGGCCGTAAATTTCACATTATGAAACCGAATGCATTCCCTGTTGCAAAGTTACTATTATGTTTATATCTGCGTGATTTTGTGGACAGAAGTGTTGAAAAGGGGCCCTATGTTAGTAATGGTCCTGTCCAGGAGTCCATGATATCAACATGTTTGAAAATCGTTTTCATAGGCAAACAATCGAGAAGAAAACATGTGCTGTCGCTTGAAAAAATAACATGAACTTTAAGGAGTGGTGCCACTTTTTTAAAGGGTAGCGAGCACCTGCAATGCTCATATATTTTGGTTAAAGAGGGAGTAAGGCAGAATGGGGCACAATTAATGGCAATAATTTTGACACAAGTAGATGTTTGCGCGAACCATGTCGCAATTTCTTGTTTTATAGAGTATGAAAACTTATTAAATATAGCTGCTGTCAGATAATGCCATATAAAGATTTGGTCTTATGCATATACTGCTTACTTTAACTAAATGAAATTCTGGGGATTTAGCTGTCAAAAACACAGAACGATTATGACGAACGCTATAGGGGGGGACTCCGGAAGAATTTTGGACACCTGATGTTCTTTAACGTGCGCCGAATACACCTTACGGGGGTGTTCTTGCAGTTCGTCACCACCGAAATGCGGCTCTTGTGGCTGGCATTTTATCCTGCTTCATTCAGCTTAGCAATGCAAAGCCAAAGCTACTACGCTACCATGTATTTTACTTTGTTGGCAGAGTGGTGTTACTTTCCATATAATTTAGTTATCTGGACCAGTTCCTGCTGCTTTACAAAAGTAGGTTTTGTGTTCGTTACTTCGGTTGCTTCAATAATAGTCATTATTGCTAATCAAATAATGACTTTATGTTTCTTTACTAGAGTAACACTTGTTTGAGTAGCCTGCTATTGTGACTGGTTATTTTACCACAGCATTACATGTTCGTTTAGCAGTCATGAGCATTCCAGGACACCACTTATTTCTGTTAAAATGTTTTGAGTATCTCATATGTTCTGCATGCGGAAATATGTGGAGCTCTGCGAATGTAAGCAAAACATCTTTTCCCTTGTGTTTTCTAATTTTTTACGTGAAAATAAGTTGTTGGCTTTACTTACACTTAAGCAAGGTATTCAAGTGGTCTTCTGTCTGCAGATTGGGCGTTTCGAAGTACCATTGAAGGTATATTAAACAACACTTGTTATATTTCCGATATGCATTTACATATCATACGCGTTTACGCTCGGAAGAGTTCACAATTAAGGAAAGTTTCAATGGGCGTTCAATAAAACCGGCGTAAAGGATGCTCTTTTGTATACACGTACAAGCCATTACTACACCCGAAATTTTTATCACATCAAAACTACTTTTTACTGTAGATTTGTGAACAAACCACTGCAGCAACACCACACTGCAGTAAGGTCAGCACAAGTGATCGTGCGCGTACTACACTTACAAAAATTGTATATTCACTATTATGGTAAATATCAAAATGAGGTGCCAATATTTTTCGGGGTGCACACTCTCGCTGGTCGTACGAGCTCGCTCATCTTGTATGCACCCACCTCGTAAAAGCAAACTCGTTCATGATGCACGAGAATCTAGTTCAGTCAGAAGAACGTGCTGTCTTACGCATCTTTAAAGCACGAACTCGTTTAGTCGGCGAGAAATCGTTCATTCTACGAGAACTCGCTCAGTCTACGAAACATCGTAGTCTACCGAGCAATAATCGCGTACAACATTTCTCGTACATTCTCGTTCACATTCTTTCTTCAATAGGGTACTGAGGCGCAGTCAGAACGTAGGCGAGAGCTTGCGCGGACAAGGAACGCGTGGAAGAAAACATTTCACCAAAGGGACTATAATGCTTTCGCATTGCAACACGTCTCTGCCGAATTTTTAAATTTCTGTATTTATGGCTCGTATACAAAACAATGATGATGTAGATTCTGCTGACCACACCGTAATAGCGTAAGTGATAGCTGACACCTCAATGTCGTCCTGCAGCGGCGAGGAGGAAATAGAAAGAAAAAGGGAGGGCCTTAGATATTTTCAAGCTGGAGAAAAGTGAGAAAAATTGCAGCAGATCCAACGAATCGGAACCTATACTCAGCGAAGCTTTGTGTGAGCGCATAGAGTTCAAACACAGGTACACGCATGTACGCACGCACGCACGCACACGAAAGTGAGGGTGCACGGAAATTATACCGAGCATTTTGTTAAGTGGTGTGGCCGACTAATATAGCGAGAACGACGGACGCCTTGAACGCATCAGGCTTTCAGAGGCAGCATGCGCATACGTGCGTAGTGCAGTTCCGATCCGTTCTATCCGCAAGAAGCCTTTCCTTCCTCATTACCGTGCAGCCAAGGACTCGCGAAGGCGAGCTTTCTGGTTCTTTTTTTCCCCGTACGGGAGGCACTGACGCCACCGCGTAGATGGATGGAAGGATGCTGTGAGCGCCCCTTTTAGAACGGGGCGGTAGGTTGCGCGATCAAGCTCTGCTTATTATATTGCTTAATGCCCTACCTATGTCGGAAAAAAAAATGAAAAAAAACGAGAATGAATAATAAAACTCACGATGAATCCCCATAACCACAACGAACTTTATTTTTGTAGGCCGCCGTTGTTTGTCGATTCCCTACTTCCGTTCCACCAATTTTCCAATCGCCTATTACCAGTCTATATTGCGGTCATCTTACTGCCTTTGTGCTCTCGTTGAAGCCAAGGGGTTCAAGGAGACCAGCTGTGCCCAAATCGACCGCTGGGCAGGTAGCTTCACATTCCAATAAAACATGCTCCATCGTTTCCCTAGCTTTACGGCAGCAAGCACATGCTTATGCTTCCTTATATACATATATATATATATATATATACATATATATATATATATATATATATATATATATATATATATATATATATATATATATATATATATATATATATATATATATATATATATATATATATATATATATATATATATATATATATGCCTGTTCTAAGTCATCCTGATCCCGTTTCGAAAAGTAATGGGCTTCCCTTTGAGTTATAATGAACTGTTTCGTTCCCGATTTCACTTTTTCCTCTTAAGTAGTTACTCAAGGCAGGTTTCTTTTCCATTGCCCCCACCCATGAGATTATCTCAGCCTCTCTGGCTTTCCGCTTTACGTTATTTGTTGTCATGTTGCTCACCATACAGGTCCCATACATCGTAAGCTTCCTAGTTTTGTTCCTCCACTGTGAATTAATGTTTTTGCTGCATAAATACATGAACACTCTCCCAGCCCATTGACTTTCTTCCGTATTCCTCAGCCGTTCTTCGTAATCAATTTTACTGTGAGCTTCCCTCACTTCAAAACTTGTCTAGCACATATCATTCTGCACAGCTTCATTATTTGTAGTCTTCCCGTGAGCGCCCAATGCGAGGCATCCCACTGACATTTGGTTGCCATGGAGTACCCCTGATTTGTACTTTATTTGTACTACCCCTGATTTCAAGTAAACAACCGCATTTACAAATGTGAGTCCTGGAAACATTACACCTTTCCACATACCCCGAAGCACCTCGTACCTGTCGTATCCACAAAGCACTCTGTGTTTGATTATGGCCGCACTTTTCTTTCCCTTTACTTTTATTGTTTTTCCCTGCTGTAGCATAGCCACGGCATGCGGCCGGAGCAGTTACGAGACAGACAGATCGAACATAGGTATTTATTTTGGGGCATGTGATTGCTTTTATCCCCTGAAGTGGAAAGGAGGAAAGGAAGTGTACTGTGCATGCGCAGAACTCTGGTACGACGCAGACACATCACTGCCTTCTCCGCCCAAAAATGCGCTTGCGCTGCCTTGTTGACCGACGCAGGACTTGCTGCGAAGCTTCGGCCAGACTCGAGGTAGTTGGGAGAGGAGGTGCCAGGTTAATTATTGTTGACCGCTATTCGGGCCGCATCTGGAGAATAATCTGGGGCGGCCGCTTCCACGGAAGCGGTTGCATTGGTGGCCGTACTAAGGCCTGGCGTCTGATTGGACCCTGGACCATGAGCAGGCGTATCGGTGACCGGAAACCGTGGTAATGGATCCGAGAGGCGGCGCACCTGATAGACGTGCCACTTGACGATGGCAGTGGGAGTCTGTACGGTTACCATCCGTGCTGCTTCACTTCTCTCCCACTTCTCTCCCTGTCCACAATTGCGCACGCACACGCTGCTGTCTGGTGGTAGTGTCCAGTCGTCCTTCTCCTCAATTGGGCCTGTAACATTCACAGCGAAGCAGGTGTCTAGACGCGATCTTATTTTATACCCCAAGAGCATCTCTGAAGGCGATTGCCCAGTCTTGAGAGGTGTCAATCTAAAATTGAACAGTAGCCGTACCAATTTCTCGTCGCGATCACATCCCTTTATTTTTCTAATGCCCTCTTTTATCACTCACATCGCGCTTTCAGCAGCTCCGTTTGATTGTGGATGAAAGCGTGCCGTGCACAGATGCCTAATGGGTTTTGCTGCAAATGTCGCGAATTCCTTACTCCTGAAATGTGTGCCATTGTCTGATACTATTGTACTTGGCACACCAAATCGGGCAAATGTGCTCCTCAGAGCCCTTATTGTGCTTTCCATGTTTGGATGCTTAATAGGAATCGCTTCGATTAATTTAGAGTACGCGTCCACTACAACTAGTACGTTACGGGTCCTGCGAAATCAATATGGATCCGAGACCACCTTTCTTGCGCCTTCGACCAGTTTACGGGAGGTGCAGATGGCGCTATGGTCAAATTTGCTATGCAATTTTCACAGTTGGCCGCGCGCTACTCCGTGTCGCGGTCATGTGCTGGCCACCAAAATAGGGAGCGTGCCACGGCTTTCATAGCCGATGATCCTTGGTGGGTCTCGCGAGGAAGTTGCAGGTAACGTTCTCTGACCTCACTTGGTATGACGACGGGATTTCCCCTGTTTACGAGGTCGTGGGAAAAGGACGATTCTAGCCTACATTCATAATAAAGTGCTGAATTGGGTTGTACGTCGTGCTTGATGGCCAACCACCCAACACGTAATGTTGCACCTTACACAATGTCGAGTCGATGGCCTTTAGTTCCATCAGTTCTCGTGTTGAGGGGCCACCTTCATCTAAGCTTTCGAGTGCGAGGACATATTCCGGGGCTCACCTTCACCACAAGAATAGGGAGCGTGCGACGGCTTTCATAGCCGATGATCCTTGGTGGGTTTCGTGATGAAGTTGCAGGAAACGCTTTGTGGGCTCACTTGGTATGACGACGCGATTTCCCCTCTATACGAGGTCGAGGGCCAAGGACAATTGTAGCCTACGGTCATAATAAAGTGCTGAATTGGGCTTTATGTTTGTCGTGCTTGATGGCCAACCACTCAACACGTAATGTTGGACCTTACACAATGTCGAGTCAATGGCCTTTAGATTTTTCAGTTCTCGTGCTGAGAGCCCACCTTCATTTAAGCTTTCGAGTGTCAGGACATATTCCGGGGGCTCATCTTCACCTCCGTCTCCGGTGGCCTCCTGTGGTAGTCTGATGAGTGCATCTGAGCTGAAGCAGTTGTTTCCCAGGAACATACTGAAGCTTGTATTTGTAGCTTCGGAGGTACAGTGCCCAGCATTCAATTCGCGCAGCCGCCGTGGTCGCTGTTTGGCGGTCAGGTCCCAGCAACCCCACGAGTGTTTGACAATCCATGACCTACGTGAATTCACGACCTAGAAGATAGTCCCGGAATCTTGTTACGCCGAAAATCAGTGCCAATGCTTGGCGTTCTAACTGGGAGTAGTTCAGTTGTGCTTGGATCAATGTTCTTGAGCGAAAACGAATAGAACTATGTACGTGGTTGATTTAGTGAAACAGAACTGCTGCCACCCCGAGCGATGACGCACCACACTGTAGCTTGAGTTCCTTTGTACGGTCGAAATGCACAAGAATTGGAGCTTTCATCACACTTTCTTTTGCTTCATCGAACGCAGTGCAGTCTCTTGCGGTGCTCTCAATTGCCAGCACGCATTCTTTTCCAATAGTTGATACAGCGGTGCTAGGTTCGTTTACATGTTTGGCAAAAATTTCGCGTAGGAAATCAACATTCCGATAAATGACCGCAATTCGGTCACATTCCGCGGATAAGATGTGCGTGTAATAGCTTCCACATCTTTTTCTATTGGATGGAGGCCTTCACCATCATTGCGATCACCGAGGTATATCTGCCGGTTGTCGAAACTTGCATTTGTCATGCCGTAACTTAACACCATAATTCCGAAAACGCTGTAAGACAGCTTTCAGTCGCTCTTCGTTATCACCTATCTTCTCGGATACCATTACATAACCAAGGTAGTCTTAAACGCCGGGTAAACCACTGATAATCGTGCCAATCTTTCTCTGGAAAATCGACGGTGCCGACGATATACCGAACGGAAGCAGATTAGAGCAAAATAAGCGTTTGTGTGTATTGATTACGCAAAATTTGCGTGCGGCTTCGTCTAGAGGCACCTGACTACACACTAAACATTTTTACACCCTTATGGGTGTTAATAGGGGTGCTTTCGGCATTTACACCCATACCCACACCCTTCTAGCACCCTTTTCGGCCAAAGCACCCTATCACAAGGGTGGATACCACACATAAGGTGAGACTTTGCTCAAAGAAGGGTGTTAAATCGACGCCTGAAGGGTGTTGAACGTATTGATGCATAAATCTGAGTAACGTGTACACGTCCACGCATTGAGCAATGTGTGTATGTATTGCATTTTTAATTCTAAAGCGTTTCATGGCCTTTCAGGTAGGAAAGGTGGCGTTCTCCGCAACAACAATCCATACGGGACCCTGCTCATGCCAATCTTGTCATTTCCCTTGAAAGCATTCAGAAAGCATTCAGAACCACGCCGCCCGTTTTATTCTCTCAAATTATTCACTTCATTCTAGCGTCACGTCCATGAAAAGAACACTAGGTGAACCTGACCTTTGGTTACGTCGCAAATACTTTCGTCTCTGTCTTTTTCATAGAATATGCTAATTTAATCCTTCTCGTAAAGAAAATCTTTTCACCACACCAAGTTCTCGTCTCGCATCGACCATCAACACAAAATTGATGTGCCATTCTTCCTTTTTGCCAAGAACAGCCACTGAATGCAACCGCCTTCCCGCCTCCACAGTCTCAATTTGTGACACCACTAATTCAAGGTCGCCGTTCAAATTATCTTATGGTTTGATTTTCTATTTTTGCGCTGCATTGCAATTATTGCATATTTTCACCACTTCTTTCTGTTGTGCCTACTAGGCCTTGAATGTATATAATAAATAAATAAAATGTGAAGTCATCACCGTCTTGTATGGCGTCAGTAGTGATACAGAAGGTAGTAAATACAACAACGTTAAGTATGAGCAATTATGGGTAAATAATGTGAATAAGGGTGGAATAAATTGCATTAAGGTTCGTACAAACTATAGCACGGTGGATTACGGGAGATTAAGGTAGAATTGTGAAGAACACGTGACAATGTATGAACTAACGTATCATGGTCACGTGACAATTGCAAGTGTAGATGCGTGAAGCGATTAAGTTTTCCCATTCCTAAGTGACTGTCGATATTTCTTCAAGAATTCTGATGTTACTGGCATGACGGCCACTCCAAAAATGTATCATCCAGAAAAAGAACGCCCTTTCACTTACAATTCCATTATCATTATTTTTCGTGCTCACAGGAATATTAACATGCAATTAAACACTTCTAGAAAAACTGCAGTAGCAGAGCGAAAACACGAGAGCAACTTGCGCAATTCTGCACTAATATTTCGGTGCCCTTAATAGCCCAACAAAAAGTGGCGAAATGGAAGAAGCTGTTTGGATACATTGCTGAACAAACAGGGACGTGCTGTTGGACGAGCCTCTGCTGTACAATGGCATCAACGTACAATTTGCATCGTGAATCCATAAAGAAGACTTATAGAGGCGAGATCACGTTGGAAGTTCTCAAGCCCGAATTTCCACGTACCTTGCCTAATTCATTCAGAGGTTTACTAAGCTACTGATCTGCTTTCTAAGTGCATCCTCAAATACAGCTTGTAAGGCTGAGCCTATATATTAAGCGCTGGTGTCGTCAAAGCTGTAATTTCTTATCCAGAGCATACGCACTTGCAAACGCAGTCTTCAGTCTCCCCGTGAATGTTTACGCGTCGCTGTCGCACGACCAAGATGTGAGCGTCTTCATCGAGCCATGATATCGCTGAAACTACGCTGTGACCTCGCAAAGTTGATTCGTTCGGACGCAGCGAATAATCTAATCGCACCAGCAGAAGAGCGCCGATCGTCTCGCTCACGGTCCCGATTTGTGTGCTGTACCCTCAGTTATGCAGCACAGACTGCGCCCCACCCCAAAATAAAATGCCCCGCACGAAACGTAGTAGCAACTACCCGCCTCACCGCTCTAGTTAGAGACCACAACGAAGCAGCAGCAAACAGGCGGCCATGCGAGCAAGCAAATCTGTCAGAATAAACGTTCAATTTGCGCGGCCGCCCCATGCCCAATGAAAAGCGACCGGAAGTGACGGCCGACGCTGTACCATCACTTCGGCGCGCGGCAGGACGGGAAGGCGGAAGCTGCGCCATCATGCTCGTTTTCGCGTGCGTTCGCGTCGCGCGCTGTGCTAAGTAATTTTAAACGTGTGATTAGTTTTGCGCGCGGGGTAGAAAAAGATGTGGCCCATGCTTTGTGTATTACTCGTGCCCCACTTCAAAGCAAAGCGTTCGTACGCACTGGAACATGGATCCACGAAGGCTGAAACGAGAAGTTGCAACGTGCCGGGCCGGTAGTACTGGCATGATGGAAACTTTCAGGCAAGTGCCCGTTTATTTGGTATTTGTTTTGTTCGCTTTAGAAATATCTCACTGTGATCTCGTAGCATAATTTATAAGTCGCTAATGTAAGAGCAAGAGCAGCTGCACTCCTACTAGGGCAAGTTAACTACCTCGATCGCGTCCCGTGTGACTAATGTTTGTCAAATCTACATCGGGCGTGGTGCGCCTGCATAGTTACGCTTTGTTTCTCAGCGCTTGAACGTTCATTGATGTGATTCTCTTGTACCGTTGTCAGATGGGAGGAGGACTTGTGCGTTCAGCGCGGCTGCTTGTAATACAGTCGTTCGCACTTCAGTTAAATGTGGTCGACCACGTTTGCGTCGCGTAGAAAAAGGACTGGCTTAGCCACCTTTCGAAGGAACCGGCGCGGTATTGGTTCTCCCAGATGCGGTCGCGTGCTGCTGTTGCTGCTTGCCGGACGCCTTCAGCATTTTTTCGGCTCGCTTTGTCTGTGCGTGTGCGCGTGCTCGCGCTCGGCTTGATTTGTGTGTGCGTGCGTGCGTGCGTGTGTTCGCTCAGCTCAGCTCGCTTTGTGTGTGCGTGCGTGCGTGCGCTCGGCTCGCTGTGTGTGTGTGTGTGTGTGTGTGCGCGTGCGTGCGTGCGTGCGTTCAGTACATGCCGGTTTGTATGGGCCGGCGTGTTTGCGCGTGTCTAGTGCGTACGTGTTTTGTGAGTGTGTTGTCTGTGGGTCGCTGTGTGTGCGTGCACGTGTTAGCGTGTCTGCTTGCATGCATGTATGTGTGCTTGTTTGTGTTCATCAATGTGCGCGTGCGCGCTTTTGTTTCTGCGCTTTGAGAGTGCGTATACTTGTGTGTGCGTGTGGGTGCGTTTTGTGTGCGTGCGTATGTATTGCATGAGGCCGGTAGAGTTTTACTCGCAATAAAACTTCCCATTTGGTGCAGCGAGTGTTCCCGCCTGAAAGCCGAGTCTGGTTTCAAGCCACCCTGGACAACTGCTGTATGAGGCGCCGTTTCTCGGGAGGACCAGTGGGAAGGCGCCAAGTATACGCTTCGTCCTTTTTCCTCCCATGCCCTGATGAATCGATATCCTTGTTTTTTAATGTGAAAGGAACGTTACACCCAGAGCATAAATAAATGATTAAGAAATCTGGTAGTGTGTTTCGCCATTACAATAATTCCGATCTTAAAGACGTGGATTTCCCATTAGCCCACATTTCTTTTGATGCAGACAACCGCTGAAATTGTT